>NW_006408569.1:1853463-1858270 GCF_000296735.1 Chrysochloris asiatica
CAGAATGCTCCTTGGAGGTAAGGATGGTCAAACTTCGTCCCTCATACTTTGGACATATTGTCAGGAGGGACCAGTCACTGGAGAAGGATATCATGTTTGGTAAGGTGGAGGGTCAGAGAAAAAGAGGAAGGCCCCCAGCAAGATGGATGGATTGGCAAAGTGGCAGCATCAATGGGATCAAGCAAGCATGTCAACCATTGTGAGGTTGACTGCAGTGTTCGTTTTGTTGTACACAGAGAGTCACTATGGTTGGTATCAATGGCTCCTAACAATAACAAAAAAAACAGTGCAGGTGCTCCAGAAATACATGAATGAAGGAATGAGTGAATGGATAAATACAAGGCAGTGTGTTAAGTGCTTTCATATTACTTCAATGGTTGTCTATTTTCTACTCCATGCCTGGCACTGAGGTCACAAAAATAAAACAGGTATGATCCTGGCCCATGAGGAATGCTTTCATATATTTTCTCTCTTACTCCTCATACCTAGTCTGTGAGGTAGGCACTTTTATCCTCCATAAAGAAAGTGAAGCTCAGAGAAGGTAAGTTACTTGCCTAAGTACACACAGTCAATAAATGGCAGTGCCAAGATTCATCTCACAGTCTACCTTACCCTACAGTTTAACCTCTTTTCCAAGGTAACATTGCCTTTGGCCCCATCCCCCTCGGGCACATTACTTTGCAGCAGTCACTATGGCTGTCTCTTCATATAGAATCCCTGGGAGAAGAAATGTTAGGTTCTTTATTCCTTTGCTAAGAAGAATGCAGTGGCCTAAGTTTGCCTTTGAAAGTTTACCCTATGCCTTTTCACCTCCCAAGATCATTCTTCCTAATACACTACTTTCATCTTTCCATTTTGTGCTTATAAATTTTCTGAGTTGACAGGATCAAGATGGCACCGTGATCCCAGATTAATGTGCTCCCGTTATCTGGCATCTTATTTTATGACAGTCTCACAAAACAGCCCTGTACTCAATCAGGGTAGTGTCTTCACTGGTCTCATAAATTCCAATCCCCTTTTCAAAAATGTCTTTGATTTCACCCCACCCCCCAAGCATGTTTTGGGTCTAAAGAATACTGAAAAGTGGCTGTGTCATTGAACTTGGGAGCAGAAGGCCTCCATTTGAGACTCTGAACTTGTCTCTTCATCCATTTTTGTTGTAGTTATTAGGTGCTGTTGAGTCTGTTCCAACCCATAGCGACCTTATGTACAATAGAATGAAACACTGCCTGGTTCTGTTCCATCCTCACAATTGCTGCTACGTTTAAACCCACTGCTGCTGCCACTGTGCCAATCCATCTTGTTTGGGGTCTCCCTCTTTTACACTGAGCCTCCACTTTACCAAGCATGATGTTTTTCTCCAGAAACCGGTCCCTCCTGACAGTATGTCCAAAGTATGAGAGATGAAGTTTAGCCATCCTAGCTTCTAAGGTGCACTCTGGCTGTACTTCTTCCAACACAGATCTGCTTGTTTTTTTTGGCAGTCTGTGGTACTTTCAATATCCTCCTCCAACACCGTAACTCAAATACAAAATTCTTCTACGGTCTTCCTTATTCACTGTTCAGCTTTCACATGCATATGAGGTTATTGAAAATACCATGGCTTGGGTCAGGTGTACCTTAGTCCTCAAGCTGACATCTTTCCTCTTCAACACTTTCAAAAGGTCTTTTGCAGTAGATTTGCCTAATGAAGTACATGATTTGTTTTCTTGACTGCTGCTTCCATGAGAATTGATGGTTAACCCAAGTAAAATGTAGTCTTTGACAACTTCAATCTTTTCTACAGTTATTTTGATGTTATTTATTGGTCCAGTGGTGAGGATTTTTGTTTTCTTTACATTGAGATGCAACCCATACCAAAGGCTGTGGTCTTTGATCTTCATCAGTAGGTATTTTAAATTCTCCTCACTTTCAGCAAGCAAGGTTGTATCATCTGCATATCACAGGTGATATGCATCCATACATTAGGGAAAACATATATACTTCACCAAATATACATGTGACAGCAAGTCCTAAACTCAACAGAGTTAAATAAATATTGACTGTTTTTGTGAGATTATATGCCCATTGAATACTTTTTAGTCAAGGAGTTATGATCTTTGAAAATGATGTAGCAAGATGGATTTTGTGATAGTCCACAATAAGTGTATGTATGTATGTATGGTTGGATTGAGTGTATGGTTGGATGGAAGAATGGTTGAATTAATGGTTAGATGGATGGATAGATAGATGGATAGATGGGTGGATGGAGTAAGAGTTTGGAAGCCAGAAAACTACAGGTTTTGCAGTCCAGACAGGGGGTAATGGGGCTTTGACAAGAATAATAACTGTGGAATGGAAAGAAGAATTCAATAGATCTAGGTGATTAATAAAGATTGAAGGAATATAGCAAATATGATACTGGGAGAGCACAAATAGGAAGGTATGGTGACTGAGGATATGGAGCTGGTGGTTAAAAGCTGTAATCATGGTTGGGCTCTCTGAGGGAGAAGGAAAAGGTAGGAAAACTTTAGATATTAGAAAAAGAAAACTGAGAAAGGAAGGGACTTGCGGATTTACAAGGCAGAAAAGACTATATATATCTATATCTATATCAACTCTTTAAATTACTGGTGCTTGTGTAATAATTTCTAGAGGGACCAAGAAGGTGAGCATACAGGCAGCCATAAATGAAACAAAGAACTGAAGCAAATGGAGATGACTTTCGTGGGGGGCATTCAGTGTCATCTATTACCTCCCCAATATCCTCAAGGGCTCCTAGTCTTTCACATTTCGGGAGCCTTCACAGATCTAAGCTTTGTACATAGCAAATATCCAAAAGACTGGGTTAAAGACTGGGTGAGAGAGGAAAGCTATTGGGCCAGATCTGGGCTCAAGACAGAATGTAATTTTCCAGCAAATTTTGAAGATTTCTGAAATAATTGCTGATATTTAAAAACCAGGATCTTACAAGTAAAAGTCTGAATGACTGATTCCCCAGGATCCACCAAATTGAAATAGGTATGATTCAGTTTTAGGAAATCTGTTCAGCTGATGAACCTGAACCCTTGAAGAAAGCAATAGGTATGCAAAGCAAAATAAGGCCTACAATAGTTCTTGGAGGCCAGAGGTGAGGAAACCCTTAAAGAAAGGGGCAAATTTAGGAGTCATTTTGGAGACAGTGCTTTGGAATTCTTGGCATGGGAGTGACTAGATCTCCTTGGGGGTGTTCTGTAAGGGCTTCCAGAAGTGGCATCTTGGCTGACTCTTGAAGGATAAGTAGAAAGAAATTATCCAAGGAATGGAGGGGTATGAACGGGATTTTCTAGATGGGACAGAACTTGGAGCAAAGAAGTCTGTCACATGATGGGAAATGATGATGTTGTGTTTTGTGGTCAAAGCATAGAAGACTGAGAAGTCTGAAAAGTATACCATGGCAAATAGCACAGGCTTGCTGAAGGACTTGGGACTTGATCTAGAAAGTAATGGGGAGCTACAGGGGAGTTTTTTAAGTGGGAGAGGAATGCTGCCCCTTTGATGTTGTCAAAGGTTCACTCTGGTGGTGTTGGGGATTTCATGGGTGGGGGTGGAACTAGAGCGTTGCCTGCCAATAACCTATTGTAACTAAGGTAGGAAGGCACCGTTTACTCCTTTCCCATAAATAACAACCTAGATAGATATTAGGGAGCGCTGGTCGTGTAGTGGCTATGAATCGGGCTGTGAACCGCTAGGACAGTAGTTCGAAACTACCAGCTGTTCTGCGGAAGAAAGATGAGGCTTTCTGCTCCTGTAAAGATTTACAGCCTCAGAAACCCTGTACAGGGTTACTATGAGTCGGAACCGACTCCACGGCACATAACCACCAACAACCAGATAGGTATCAGTGGACCAGGGGACGTGCCCCAAAAGTGAGAGAATGGGCCCGACTCAACTAGCTCTTTGTCTTGGTGAGCAACAGGTTATGGGTGTATTCTTTGCTCCCGCTTCCCCTGAGTGAATGTACCCCAGTACTGCATGAGGAGAAATGCCTCACCTTGAAAAACCAAGTCCTGATGTGGCACTGTAGGATAAACATTGGACCACAAGGTCTGTTTGAACCACAAGGTCAGTGGTTCAAACTCACCAGTCGCTCTTTGGAAACCCTATACAGGGCCGCTATGAGTCGGAATTCACTCGACAGCACTTAACAACATGGATTGAATTTTGTCCCCCCAAAATATGTGTTGTAAATCCTAACCCCTCTGCACACTGTAAAGTATACTTGTGTTCTGGTGGTGCTGTGGGATAGCATTGGACTACTAATCACAAAATCTGGGATTCAAGCCCACCAGTGGGTCTGCGGAAGAAAGATGAGGCTGTCTACTCCTGTCAAGATTGACAGTGTCCAAAATCTTAGACAGTTACTCTCAGTCAGAATCTACCTGATGGCTGTGATTGTAATCCCATTTGGGAATGGGTTTTCTTTGCTAAATTAATATGGCAGTATTAGTGCATTGCATGTTTTTAGTCGATCATTTTTTGGAATATAAAAGTGCAGATTAAGCATGCAAGCAAGCAGAGATGGAGAAGAACATAAATGGTGTCTTAGGCTGGATTCTCTAGAAACACAAAACCAGGCAAACTTTTATATACATGAGTCCTGGTGTTGTGGAGCAGGATAAGCACTGGACCCAGAAAGGTCAGTTTGAGCCACAAGACAGGTCATTCAAACTCACCAGCCATTCCTCAGAAAACCCTATATAGGGTCACTATGAATTGTAACCAACTTGATAGCACTCAATAACATAACAACAATATGCATATATATATATATATATATGTGTGTGTG
>NW_006408569.1:1859485-1897820 GCF_000296735.1 Chrysochloris asiatica
ACGGGAGCAGAAAGCCTCATCTTTCTCCCGTGGAGCAGCTGGTAGTTTCGAACTGCTGACCTTGTGGTTCGCAGCCCGATTCGTAACCACGACGCTACCACCCTATACAGGGTGGCTATGAGTCGGAACATCAATGAACACACTTATCACACACACACACACACACAATCGTAGACATGGTAGAGTCCCAAGTCCAGATTAGATGAACCAAGGTTGGCAAGTCCAGCAGGCAGACAGGCAGGCAGGTCTGGCAGGTAAGAGGCAGAGTGCGGAGGAATTCCAGGATCAGCAGGTAATAGAGCAGGCCATTAGCTCAAGTCCAAAGAAGTGGAGGTCCAAGGATGAGCCAAATGCAAGTTTCAGACCCCTAGCAGAGAGCAAGGCAGTTCTGAATGTCCATAATATCGGAAGCAGGCTACCCCCCTGAGGACACGACTTTTCAGTTGATTGGCTGCTCACAGCAGACCTCATCATTGAGTTGATTACATTCTATTAGCTCTCATCAAGGGGGCTAACTACAGCTCAGCTGCCAAACCACTGAACGTCCTGGCCCAGTCAAGTTGCCACACGACCACAGATGCCAAGCCATAGGAAGGACTCGAGGAATCAAGGAACAGAAGCAGCTGAAAAGAGACAAGGTGCTTCCCCTAGAACCAGCACCTCGAATTTGACTCCTAGTCTTCTAAGCTGTGAGAAAAGAAATTTGTTTGTAAAGGCCACACACACAGGGTATTTGTGTTATTGCTGTTGCTGGGAAGTGCCATCAAGCCAGTTCCGACCCATAGTGACCCTGTATAGGGTTTCCGAGGAGCATCTGGTGAGCTTGAACCGCCAACCTTCTGATTCAAGCGGGCTTTGCCGTCCAGTCCAGCGCATTAATCCACAGCGCCACTCCAGGACTCCGTTTGCGTTATAGCAGTACTAAATAACTAAGACACCAAGTATGCCATAAATGCATTGCAGCTAAGCAAGCCTTTAGGGATAGTTCTTACCCAGTATATTAAACTGTAACCTCCTTTAGATTTATATGACTGAGCATCATCTGGAACACAGTAGATGCCCAATGGACATTTATTGTTCTGAAGTAGAAAAATTTCTACAGGGCCAGGTCAGTCAATTGCATGTTTGTTGCTCATCCTAAATGATGAGATTCAATTAGTTTATCTATTAAAAACATCCCAAACAATCACATTTTCTAGCACGGGGAAGTACTCTGCACACTGTAAAGTATTATATGACCAACACGTGGTATGTCAATCCATATGTTGTTATGAGTTGTTGTGGAGTTAATTTCAACTCCTCGTGACCCTGTCTGTGCAGTGTAGAACTGCTCCATAAGGTTTTCAAGGGTCTTTCAGAAACAGATTACCTGGCCAGCTTCTGAAACACCTCTGAGTGGATTTGAACCTCCAACCTTCCTTCTAGTAGTCAAGTGCTTAGCTGTTTGTACCACCTAGGGACTGATTCCATCCATTCTTCCCTTCCTCCCTCCCTCCACCCATCACATAGTATAATACTGTTGTTGTTAAGTGCTATCGAGTCGGTTCCGACCCATAGCGACCCTGTATAGGATTTCCTAGGAGCAGCTGGTGAGCTTGAATTGCAGACCTTGCAGTTCAAACGGCTTTGCAGTCTGGCGCATTAACCCACAGCGCCACACCAGGATTCCAGTATAATATTGTTGTTGTTGTTACATGCCATGGAGTCGGTTCTGACTCATAGTGACCCTGTACAGGGTTTCCGAGGCTGTATATCTTCACGGGAGCAGAAAGCCTCATCTTTCTCCCGCGGAACAGCTGGTAGTTTCGAACTGCTGAACTTGCAGTTCGCAGCCTGATTCGTAACCACTACGCTACCAGAGCTCCTAGTATAACATTACTGAGCCATAAAAAGGAATGAAATACTGAAATATTCTACAACACGGATAAACCTTGAAGAAATTACACTAAGTGAAAGGAGCCAGTCATGACAGATCACTTATTATATGATTTCATTTAGATGAATATCCATAATATATTCTCAACATTAGTGAAACTTTCTATCTTGCACTTTGGACATGTTTTCAGAAGGGACCAGTCCCTGGAGAAGGATACCATGTTTGGTTAAAGTAGAGGGTCAGCGGAAAAGACAAAGACCTTCAGTAAGATGGTTTGACACAGTGACAGCAACAAAGGGCTCAAACATAACAATTGTGAGGATGGCACAGGACTGGGCAGAGTTCTGTTCTGTTGTACAAAGGGTCTTTATGAGGGGAAGCTGACCAGATGACATCTAAAAACAACAAGGACACCCAGGACATGCAAATTCATTGGGACAGAAATCTGATTAGTAATTGCTTAAGGGCTGGGGAAAGGAGACTAGGGTTTCCTTTTTGTTGTTGTTGTGTGCTGCGGAGTCGGTTCCGACTCATAGCGACCCTGTACAGGGTTTCCAAGGCTGTAAATCTTTACAGGAGCAGAATGCCTCATCTTTCTCAGTTGGTACTTTCGAACTGCTGACCTTGAGGCTCGCAGTCTGATTCCTAGCATACCAGAGCTCCTTAGGGTTTCCTTTTGCAGTGGTGCAAATGTTCAGGAACTAAATAGTGGTGGTGGTGGTTGCACAACATTGTGAATGTATTAAATGCCACTCAACAGTACATTTAAAAATGGTTAAAATGGTAAATTTTATGTTACCTGTATTTACCACTATAAAAATAAGGTGCTATATGAGGGTAAATTTACCTGAGAGAGCAGTCTTTGATTTTTGCATTTGACATGCAGCCCCCAATCCACTCTTTGGTGTTCAGAAAATTTACAGAGAGTAGCTGCATCCTCGGAGTCCTGATGTGGGGCTGTTGGTTAAAGCGCTGGGCCACAGCGTTGGTTTAAGCTGCAAGGTCGGCGGTTCAGGCTCACCAGCTGCTCCTCAGAGTCCCTATACAGGGTCACTATGAGTCATAACCGACTCAAGGGCACTTAACAACAACAACAACAAAGTGCATCCCCATTAGCAAGCTGATCCTGTGGAAGGCAGGGAAGGAGGAGCTCCTGGACCAACTGAATAGCTTCCCTTCTGGATGGTATTTGGTTGTAGATCGCCAGTTGTTCACCCTGTTTGTATTTAAATGAAAGGAGTCTTTGATGTGGGAGCCACCTCCGAGCAGGGCTTGGGGTTCCTGCCTTGTGTGGTACAGTTCAGACTTGTCTAGATCTGTTTCTAGCCAGAGGTTACTGTTTCTGGTGGAAAAAGGCTCTAGTTTGGGTTACTGAAGAGGAAGAGCAAAAGTGAATCGGAGGGATAAGGAGTGAGTTCCCCTAGGACTTGGGGTGAAAAGCAGCTGTCTGATTTGGCCTCTGTGATTTGGGGGTGTTCTTCTCTCTTAGGGCCACTGGGTTTCGTTTCATTATGAATGTGGCTTGCATCACGGATCCAATTCTCCTGGGGGAACAACATCTGTAAGTAAACACATCAATCAATGATAGGTAAAAGAAAATTTGGACCATTTGAAAGCCCCTCAAAAAACGGCATGAAATACATTTGTAGATGAGTTTGTATATTTAGGAAAATGGCTCTCCTAGTTTCAGACTGTTCTGCAATTATGGACCCGTCACAATCTGTTTATGCAGATGGTCTCCACAAGTTCATAAAATGTAAAAGCAATGGCAGTGGACATTCAACACAACTGGTCCACTGCTTTCTACAGCTCTTCATTAGCAAACTACGTCAATGTGTTTTACAAACAGCAGTGAGGAAGGTTCCTAAACCCTAAGAGGACGATAATTGTAATGATGGTTCATATCTTCACCTAGGTAATTTTATGGGAATTGAGAGTCTAGCCAAATAATAAGTCCCAGCCCCTTTTATCTGCCCAGTTCCCAGCACACTCCTGGGCTGTCTGAGGTACTTTCACCCTAACCTCTTAAAGCCGACTGTAACAATAACAACTGTCTTTAGAAGAATGCTGGGAGTTTCAAAAACACTCATTAATGGAATCTGACAAAGCTTGAAAAGTGGGAAGGCTTACACATCCCCAGTTTTCTGGTGGCTAAGTGGAGTCTGGGTCCCAGAGAGGTGTGAGTTACTGTCTTCAAAGAGGCTTGTGGGCATAAGAGGTGTGGAGGAGAGTTCCCTCTATTAACCTATTGCCATTCTGACTCTTGGAGTCCTGGTGTGCCAGACTGCAAAGCCGTTTAAACGGCAAAGTCAGCAGTTCAAGCTCACCAGCTGCTCCTCGGAAACCCTATACAGGGTCGCTATGGGTCGGTATCGACTCAATGGCACTTCACAATTCTGACTCTTAGGGACCCTATTGGATTGAGTAGAACTGCCCATAGGGTTTCCAAGGTTGTCAATCTTTACCAGAGCTTCAGGTCGTTTTACAGAACAGCTGATGGGTTCCAAGCTGCTGACTTCTGACTTCTGTGTTAGCAGTTGAGCTTCTTGGGTTTCCCCCCCCCCCACTGTGCTTCTTGGGTGGGGGGGCGGTCCCTAGGTACCTTTATTCCATGTGTCTTAGTGGTCTGTCTGGAGGCATCAATCCCTTGCTGGGTGTTAGGTGCACATCGCCTCCCTTCTCTGGGCCTGTTTTCCTAGTGCAGCAGGTAGGATTAGCCTAGGTCTCCAAGATCTCCGCGGCCAACACTGACTGCCCCACCGCCTTGAGAATGGGAGGGTTCTCCTGCTTCGGGGTTCAATTGTAGCAGAACGGGTGTGTGTATGTGTGTGTTGGCGGGGGGGGGGGTTGGGGGGAGTGGAGGAGGAGGGGGTAGAAAAGGAAGGAGACTGCCTGCTAGGGTCCGGAACAACTCTGTTGTAGAAGCACCATTTGTTGGGAAGCAGGTCTGGGGCGGCCAGGTGAGGATCTAAAGTTAGTACAGAGTCCCCAGTCCCCCTAGTGCCTGAAGCGAGGCAGTGCAAGTAATGTGGGTGCTTTCTCCTCAGGGTCGGGAGAGTTGAACTGTAGGAGCGTCTACCAGGCTGCGGGCCAGCCATGAGGACCGGGTATCACAGCTAGAGGGCTCCTGCTCAGTGTTGGCCCGCGGGCAGCCGGTCAGGTGGCCGCGCTCGAAAGACCTCGAGCTCGAACGTGGGCTTTGGGACAAGTCCCTGGCGGCCCAGTCCCCCGGGACTCAGGCCCTTTAGTATACACAAGTTGGCCTTTCTCTGTAGGTGGGGGGCTGTAAGCAGGCTCCCCGCCTCCTGGGAGGAGGGGAGAAGGGAGGAGTCCGGCTGGGCGTGTCGCGCAGGGAGCGCTGCGCGCCCAGTGCGGCCCCCTAGGAAGTGGAGCTGCCCGCTCCTGATCCAGCGCCGCTTCCAGGTTTTCTCCCGGCCCGGCCCTGCGTGCTCCCGTCCGTCCCGGCCCACCCTCCTGCCCCCTCCCCCTGTGCCGCCCGCTTGGCCAAGTTTGCTGAGCGTCGCGGTGCACGCCGGCCAGTCAATCAGCGGCAGAGCCGAGGAGGGCACAGCCGTGCGCCGAGGGCAGAGCGAGCGGAGCCGAGCCGGCCGAGCCGAGCCGCACCGGGCAGCCTAGCTGCGCAGCCAGAGCCCGCCGCCGCGCCTATACCCGCACGCCCCCCGGCGCTGCCACCTTCCCCCTCTTCTCCCAGCTTCTGCCGGCCAGCGGTCAGTTCTCCCCGTCCGCTGGCACGCGGGGTCTCTGGTACCCGGCTCGAGCCTTCGCGCCCCTGGGCCGCGCGCACCGCATCGGCACCCTCTTCTTAACACAGCCAGGCGCCCGGTCCTGGGGACCGTTGTCTGACGCGCGAGGCCCAGCTCCACTTTTCACCCCGCACCGCCTCCTCCTGCTCCTGCTGCTGCTGCTCTTCTCTTCCAACTCCCAACTCCAAATCCTTCATCCGCCCCTTCCCCGGCGCCCCGCGCCCGCCGCGCCGCGTCGTGTCCCGTCCAGAAGCAGGGAGCGCGCCCGCCAGGCCCGCACCATGGCACGGCTCGGCTTGCCCGCGTTGCTCTGCACTCTGGTTGCACTCAGTGCCGCGCCGCTGGCCGCTGAGCACAAGTCGAAAAGTTGCTCGGAAGTGCTCCGTCTCTACGTGTCCAAAGGCTTCAACAAGAACGATGCCCCTGCCTATGAGATCAACGGTAGGTGAGACACCCCCCTCCTCCCCCGAGACCCGGCGTGAAGACTGCCCCTGTAGAAGGGGCCTCGGACTCCGCCGACTCCCGTACCGGCCACAGGTAGCCGCGAAGGAGCCGGCGACTGATAACCAGAGTGAGCCAGCCCTACGCAGAACGTCCCCGCGGGCACGCTGGCCCCCATCCGTTGCGCTGAGAATGGAGGGGCGCCTCAGAGTTGCCTGGTGCCACTCCCGCGCGCTACCTACACCCCCGTGGCGCTCAGCGCAGTCCCGGGAAGCCCCGGAGGACTTTGGCCCTGAGAGAGTGTGTCACTGGTTCCCTGGCCTTTTCCGGGTTGAACTTATGATTGGGCTCCCCGCTTTGCTGTGTGGGTGACCAGAGGCTGGGTGCTGGCTGGGGGCTCGAAAGCGAGTGGAAAATATCCCAGAGCTTGCCAGATTCCAGGAGGGGGGCGAGGGGGCGTACAACGTGGAACTGAAATTGGTATTTCATCGATGTGTCCTTTTCAAACCCTCTCCTCCCCTCTCCTCCACCACACAGAATAGGAGTTTTAAGTTGCTGCAGCGACTTTCCAAGACTCTTTTGAAAAAGCAAAGGATACCCCCCAACCCCACCCTTCCAAACCCTGACTTTTGGTAGTTCTGGTGTTTTCCGGAGGGTGTTGAGTGAAAAAGGGTCCATTCCCACTTCTTTTTTTCTCACCTCACTTTAAGGTTAATTGCACTTTCAATTACAGACCTTTGAAAGGACTGATTACAGGAAACCCGAATCTGGGTTTGGAGATGGTTATGCAAATGAAGATTGTTTAGCCTGTGAAAAAGTTCACCGGATTTTGGCTGAGGTGGGGGCGGCATTGTGCGAGGGGTATTTGGAAAAGCCTTCTCAGGGCGGAGCCGGCACCCTCTCAGGCCGAACAGTCAGTCCCCTCTGGGTCACAGTTAACTTGCAGTGGCCAACTGTTGCGCCCAACCCTTCAGGGGCGCTCTGGGGCTGGCAATGGCACAGGTAGTCCCGTTCTTCCTGGGGGCCATCCAAGGCTAAAGGCTGAGGGAGTTTTGGGGCCCTGAGGCGGAGCCTCACTTCGGAACCTTTCATGGAAATGAACTTCATTGGGTTGGGCGCTCGGGTGGGGCGGGCTGGGGGCGGGCAGCCTGCAGAGGAAATACTGTAATTTCAACCAGGCGCTTCCAAAGGCGCACACGAAGATTTGGGGGTCATTTTTTGGAAAGGCTATTAATACCCTTGGAGATTAAGTGCAGTCATCAATTGCATATAAATTACAAATGTAATTGAGGGAAGTTGCTGGGCGCTTTTGGAGTGTAACTGGCCTCTGTCTAGAAATAGAACCACAGAAACTGTTGGAGCCGCCCAAGCGTCCGCGGCACCTAGGCAGTTATCAAATAACTCACACACTACTGATTAGAGACTGTTTGCCCTTGAGCTGCCTCTCTTTTGGGGAGTTTAAGTAAGTCCTCGCAAGCGGCCTGGCCTGATTTTATTGGTTGTAGATCCTTGAAAAGCACTCTTTCTTTCCCTTCTCCCTCCTGCCCCGCCCCCCAAAATGAAGTGAACCAGCAGCCCCTGAAGCTTGGGGGCGCAGCAGGTCAGACCTGGGGTCTTTGTGCCCTGCACAGTTTGCGCCTGGGCGCAGCTGAGATTATTGGCGTGAAGGTTACAGTTGTCACTTGCACATTTGGAAGGAGTAGATGCCGCTCTGCACTTAATGGGAATGTGACAAGTTTTCATCTTCTGCTCATGCAAACAATATATGCCTTTGAGATGGACTGGCAGCGTTCTGGGAGTGGGTTGTGCAGTTGCCCTCCCCACATTCTCCAAGTGTGCTGTGTGTTGTGCCTTGCTACCTCGACCCACATCTGGGGGTTGACAAACGGAACTTAAAGAGTGTTCAGGAACTCTGTTTGGTGCTGCTGGTGATGGTCATTGCTTTCAGAAAACACCTGAGGAATATTTTCGTCTCTGTGTCTGTGGGGGGGGGGTGTTGTGTGGCACCCCCCCCAAGATAGGGGAGTTATTAGTGGCCAGCAGCAGGAAATGGAAGCTAATGTGCTCACACCCCAAACATTTTATTCTTTTTGTCTTGTCCTTCATCTCCCTCCCAGGGCCGCTGCTTTTATTTCCCCTTTTGAATGACCTACTGGACTGCATTCTCCTGAGGAACAAAGGAAGTGCCTTTTTAGCTGGAATCCTTGGAAGACCACCAAGGACTTTAGCTCATGCAGTGCAATTTCGCACCACTTTCAACAATAACAAAAATGCATGACTGAATGGCTCAAAAATGTGGAGTGTTCAAGGCATTCATTTGAGTCTAGGGCACTGTCACAACACAGAGAGACCCAAGTCAATACCTAGCGCCAGGCCCGGATAGAAATAGGGGTAATCTTTACCACTGCCCTGGCCTCTCTACATGCATACATTAGTAGCCTTATATATTCCCTGACCTAAATTCAGATTTCTGGTCATTTTTTTTTCCTTGGTGGGGGACAAACTATAGTGATTTGTATCCAGCCTATGTCTGAATGAATTAATTGCCAGTCCCTTTCCCTGGGGGGAGGACATAGATATTTTTTAATGCAAACAAACATCCAGGATTGTTTGTAAGACAAAAGAGCCTGCATGCCTAGCTCATTGAACCCCAGGCCTAGCCCAAGTTGAAGGTTTTCTTCCTTATGACCGACCTTGCACTTGCCTTGCAGAGCTTTGAACAGGCTTTAGAATCCACTGTGTTCTAAAGGAGTCTCAGTCGTTAGAGATCATAATTAAGATAATTTGATGTGCTGTCAAGGGTGTTGGGAAGTGCAGCATATTGGCGGAGCCCCAACCAAAGCCCTGCATTGCCTATATCCACTTGACCTGTACTTCTCAAATAATGGGGAGTCCACATGCCATGATCAAAAGGGATCCTTAACACAAAAGGGATCCTGGTGTGGTGCTGAGGGTTAATGCACTGGACTGCAAGGTTGGTTTGAACCACAAGGTTGGGGGTTCCAGCTCACTAGACACTCCCTGGAAACCCTATACAGAGTTGCTATGAGTCGGAACCTACTCCACGGCACTCAACAACAACAGCAAAACAAAGGGTGTGTTTCAGTTTAGAGTTCATTGGGCAGATCCAACCTGGTGTGGCGCTATAGGATAAGCACTGAACTACTACTAAAAGCAAGGTTGGTGGTTCAAACCCACCAACCACTCTTTGGAAACCATCTACAGGGTCACTGTGAGTTGGAACCCACTCGACTGGCACTTAATAACAACAAACCATTGTTGTTGTGAAGTGCCGTCGAGTCGGTTCCGACCCATAGCGGCCCTGTATAGGGTTTCCGAGGAGTGACTGGTGAGCTTGAACTGCCAACCTTGCAGTTCAAATGGCTTTGCAGTCTGGCGCATTAGTTCACAGCGCAACACCAGGACTCCATAGCAGTGTGTTTTTCCACAAACTTTTTGAAGCCTCATACAGTGCCTGGTGTGGAACTGTAGGATAAGCACTGGATTGCTAAACACAAGGTCAGTGGTTCAAGCCTATCAGCCGCTCCTCAGAAACCCTATACAGAGTCTCTGTGTGTGGGAACCTACTTGACAGCTCTTAACAACAACACTAACCACAAGGTTGGCTGATCAGCCTCACCAGTTATTCCTTAGAAACCGTATAGAGGGTCACTATGAGACAGAAGCTGTTCTGTAGCACTTAACAATATTAGCAGCTAAGGCAGGAAGGAGGGGTGGTGAGGCCTCTGCCACCAACACCTTTCAGGAGTAGCTGGGAGATAAGCCAGACACACACAAAGAATTGGAATACAATGTGGTAGATGATAAGACAGAAGGGAGTGTCCAGTGAGTTCCTAGGAAGATGGGATTTGGGACTAGCGTATTCAGAAATTCATGCTCGTTCATTAGTAAAAATTAATAATGTTACTGATGATAAGCAATTAAAAAATCCATCCATTTTCATTGTGTTTCCCTCCATAAAAGAATAAAAGGGCACTCCGTAATTGGTACTTGATAATCAATCTGTTCTTTGCTGAAATTGTCTTTAAGACTGAGGCAGTTGGTGAGAAACCTTCTTGCACTTGCCAGAGTGACATTGAATGATGCCAAGGAGAACTGGGTGTCACTGGTTGTGATTCTGCCATTTTTGTTTCCTGTTGCTATTAATGGAGTCCAGGTGTGGTGCTATGGGTTAATGCGCTGGACTACAAAGTCTGTTTGAACTGCAAGGTTGGTGGTTCAAGCTTACCAGTCGCTCCGTGGAAACCCTCTAGAGGGTCACTATTGGTCGGAACTGACTTCAGTGGCATTAACAACATTGCTATTAGTGTTCGTGAGCAGTACACCTGTGAGTTTGTTCATATACATACACACCCATGTGTACTGGCACACATACACCCCCACACACATATATGAACAGGTTTTGGTAATTGCAGGTATCCTGAAGTGGTGCTGTGGTATAAGCACTGGATTGCTAACTGCAAGGTCAGTGATTCAAGCCTACCAGCCGCTCCTGGGAAACCCTCTGCAGGGTCACTATAAATCAGAAGCAGTGTGTTAGCACTTAACAAAAGCAGTGTGTTGAAGAGGTAGTACCAATTTCTGTTTTGATGTTGAATTGGTCATTGTATTTAAGACACACGGCATCTGTATTTCAAGATTTGTAAAGTCTTCTTTTTCTACCTTAAGTAGATGCATCACTGCGTTATGGAGTGTGTGTTTGGGAATGTATTTGTGATCTACTGGAGTCAACATTTTTGCTTCTCTTGAAGGTAGAAGGGTCTAAATGAGCCACTGAACTTGTGACTCTAGAAATGATACTGAAGTGTTACTGTAAAACTTCTGGTTTTGGCCGCTCACTCTAGTTAGAACGTACAAACAAAATTTTTGATTCAGTGTAATTACTATTTTCCTTTTTTATTTGATTCACATTGGGTTGCATGCAAGTTCAGGATTAACTTGGAGACTAGACTGAGGAATGAAAAAGGAAGTTGCTTGCTGTCTTTACAAGGCAAACAGCATCAGTGTTATACTAAGGCCATTGAAAGTGAGTTAGTCTCCCTCGTTCCCTAATAACATGAGCTCTTTGAGCCCTGAAGTTGTTCCCCCCCAAAAATGCATTTTGGCCTCCTGAGCTGAGCTCTTGTGTGCTTTTCCTGGACCCAGTCCTATGCTAAGGAAATCACATGACTCTCCCCTTTTGAGCCCACAACCACCATAATTTATTGTTGAGTCAATTCCAACTCATGGCGACCCCCTGTGTTACCAAGTAGAATTGCTCGTGCAGTGGTTAAGTATGTGGTTTGGACCCACCAGCCACTCTAGGGGAGAAAGATGTGGCCATGGCCATCTGCGTCCATAAAGATAATGATCTTGGAAACCCTATAGGGTCACTATGAGACAGAATTGACTCAGTGGCACGCAACAATATAGAACCAGGTCACAGCAGGCCTTTCGTCCACAGTGCCATTAAATGAGTTTAAACAGCCAACCTTACTCTTAACTGCTGACTGCAAACGTACCTCCAGTTTACAGACAAGGAAGCTCAGATCAAGAAATAGATTCAGTCCTATTATAGCTTGTGGAATCCTGGTGTGGCGCTGTGGGTTAATGCGTCAGACTGCAAAGCTGTTTGAACTGCAAGGTCGGCGGTTCAAGCTCACCAGCTGCTTCTTGGAAACCCTATACAGGGTCGCTATGGGTCGGAATCAACTTGACGGCACTTGGCAACAACAACAGCAGCTTGTGGACACCTGGTGTAGCACTGTGCTGTGAACCACAAGGTCAGCAGTTCAAACCCACCAGCTGCTCCTCCAAAACCTTACACAGGTTCCTTACGAGTCAGAAACTTGATGGCACTTAACAACAACAACAAGAATAGAGGGATAAGGAACCCTGGTAACATAGTGGGTTATGTGTTGGTAGTTGGAATCCACCATCCAGTCCACTCCGCAGAGAAAGATAAGGATTTCTGCTCCTGTAAAGAAATACAGCCTCAAAAACAATTGTTCTGAAGCGCCAGCAAGTCAGTTTTGACTCTTAGCAACCCTGTTAAGGCTTTCCAAGGAGCAAACTGGTGGGTTTGAACTGCCAACCTTGTGGGGTTT
This sequence comes from Chrysochloris asiatica, assembly GCF_000296735.1. Classification (NCBI taxonomy): domain Eukaryota; kingdom Metazoa; phylum Chordata; class Mammalia; order Afrosoricida; family Chrysochloridae; genus Chrysochloris; species Chrysochloris asiatica. The sequence goes on from NW_006408569.1 coordinate 1,871,674, forward strand.
TTTTTGTTTTTTTTTTTTGGATGTACACATACCACATTGAAACTATATATTTGTTTAAATGTCCAAAGGGTACATTTTTTCAAGCCAGCTTCCTGCCCACAGGCACACTGTCAGGTCCACAGGCCTAGAGTCCACTGCTGCTCTGTCTCTCTAGTCCATAGTCTCTGCTACTATCTCTGTTGTCACCCCTTTTCTGGTTAGGATCCCTTGCTCCTGTAATGCTCTTCCCTCTTGATAGTCCTAGGGTCCTCTGTTCCTGAAATGACAGATTAACTGCTCTCCCCCTTTTAGTTACACCTTCAACATTTACAGTTGTGATCATCACCTGATAACAATTAGTCACAATTGGATCGTGGAATCCTATCCCCATCCTCACTAGACCCATCTAGACAAGAGGAAAACTATTCAGTGGGGATTCTGTCTTACCCCCCTCATTCTGACACTAAGCACCCTCATGAAAGCTTGTAAGCCAGCCACTTAGTGTCTTTATTGTCCCCCAATTTTGATAGTCAAAGTCTAAGTTGCCCATCGCTATCAACCCAGTGTACTGAGGAGGCAAGCTTGATCCTGGATATGAAGAAACCCCTGTCGATTGGAATTTTGGGCAACTTACTCCATAAGCAAAGGTCCAGATAATCAGTTTGTAGCAATTTACGCTTGCTCCGTGTATCCAACTTCTTTATCTTCATCTGATCTACTTTTAGTCAGCAAGTCATCCAGGCTAGGTCAGATGGGTGCTATCTGCAAATTTGGGAATTTTCACACACCTTCCCCCACTTCAGACCAGCTGGCCGCTTCACTGTTAACTCTAGACCCCAGTGGCTTGGGCTTGGGTGTTCACAAGTCTCCCTGGACTTCAAACCAGTTAGCCCTTCATGAGGGGGATTTTTCTACATATTTTTTGAAACCCCCTCATATTTTCTGGGCGTGGGGACATGGTGAGGGTTCTAAGGAGAAGAATGCCAGGAGTCAAGCTGATTTAAGAAAGATAACTCCGGTGTTGGTGAGATAAGAGCTGTGAGCAGGCAGCTATAAACAGTCTTCTAACTGGTCTACCTACCTGCCTGTTTGTGGCCCTCCCAAACCATTCGGCACATGACCATCTTCACTTCCTTACTGTATGGCTGTGAATGGATTCAGTCCTCTGCTTTCCGATCCAGTGGTACCAGGTATCTCAAATGGTACCTTCGTTGAGACTTCTGAACTCCTCTAGGGTTATGTAGTCTCTCCTCATTTCCTGCTGGAACCAGATCCAAGTCTTTATTGGTAACAACCTCATATCCTAGTTATTTGTGTTTGCGGCCATAGGTTTGTCTTTTCAACTGTCAGCAACCTGAGGGCAGAGATGCTAGCACCTACTTGCAGTCGTTACACATGTAACCACACATGTGAGTGGATGGCGTAGACCATTTTTGTGAGGACACCCATGGGATTACACTACCTTGATTGTCATCTCATAGTCTGTTGATGTCTGGTAAAGCTTCTGTCTGGTGAAGCACTTGGAAGTGAGATACATTTCAAGTACATCTCCATGATACATTAGTAAAATGGGGAGGATATTTTTATAGTCTTTCTTAACTGAATGCCATGGTGATTTTCCAACAAGCTTTAGAATTTCGTTTTTCTTCCTGCTTCTAGATACACTTCTTTAAGGGACACCTGAGACTGGTTGTGACCAGGAAATTTAGGAGGAAAGTTAAATCCACCACATTCAGTTCATAATACACAGCTGGTTTGATGTACATCAGTTGCCTTTAAAAAAACAAAACAAAACAAATGAAAAAATGGAACCTTCAGTTTATTGTTTTTACACAGCAGAACACATACGTAAGGATATCAGAATATATGATATAAGCAGACACATTAAAGCACGAACAGGTAAGATCTAGCATTTCCAATTACACTAGCTAAACATCTGTTGCTTACTGTAAGGAACATGAAAGTGGAAAATGGAAAATTCATGAAGGGAGTCCATCCTGGATGTAATTTGAAATATTATATTTAAGTTCTGATGGATTTAATTCAGCTATCTGGTAGGAGAGAAAAATCAAAGAGATTCATCAGCCAGGTATTCAACTTTGGAGAAAGAAACTTCCAAATGTTAGAAATGGGGGTGGGGTGGGGGAGCTGTTTGAATAGAAGAGTTAAACAAGTCAGTAACCTCCTGGAAACCTGGAAATGAAGTAAAAACATCTTATTGGAAGCCCTGATAAATGTGTGCCAGACATCAAAAAGACCAGCTGCTTGGGGGAAGAAAAAAAAAAACTCGGCATGACTAAGTGGTAGAGTCCAAGAGGCTGCTGGAGGGAAAAGGCATCGTGCACACAAAAATGGAGAGTTTATACCAGCAGATGAGTGAGCTATGGCAGGGACAAGCTAGAAGTGAAGTGGACCGAAAGAGAATTGGAGGTGAACCTGTGAGTTCAGCCTATCCGAGGAAGAGCAGCAGATCTTCTTTAAGGGAGAAATTGGGCCTGCTATATCTCCTAGAGTTCTTTTCGAGAAAAGCTTGGTGACTCTGGGGGATAAATAAATGCACAGACTTCAGGGGTTCACACATTATACAATGGGATTCCATGGCAAAAAGTGTTCAGGAAATGGATTTCCTTTGGGATAGATGGCAATGCTGGTTTATTGAGGATGGTAGGAACATGAGTTTTTGGATCGACAGCTCTGTGGCAAATGGATTATCTGATTCCTTTGATGAAGTACCGAAGTACTTCCCTCTTTGGACCTCAGTTTTCTCACATGAAAAATGGGGATGGTGGAGGATGGGGGATATGTTAGGATGCTGGGCTAGGTCAGTGGGTCTCGACACATTTGAACCACCTCGGGAGCTTTGAAATCTACTCATGCCCGGGCACCACCTCAGACCAATTAAATCATACTTTCTGGGGCTGGGGCCAGGTGATGGTGTATTTTCAAAGCTCCTCAGTGGTTCTAAGGAGCAGCCACAGTGGAGAACCACTTCTTGAGATAATTTCCAAGGCCTCTTCCATCCCTGAGATCCTCTGATTTTCAATTTTCCAAGGAAATGTACCACATAGCCTTGTCTCCGAGACGACAGATTTCATGTCGACTCAGTGCATGCTTACTTTAATTTTGACTAACTTGGATTAAAGTGGAAGGTCTGTTCAAGTTGGGAAACCATAATATTTAAAAAATTAAGACGCCAGTCAGAGCCATAACCAATTGACGCTTTGCTGAGGGCAAAGACATAATCCTAGGCCTTTGGAGAGAATTAGGATGGAATCCAGCTTTGCTATCATTTATTGAATAAGTGTCAGTGTTTTTGATGAGATTTCTTCCTTTTCTGTTAATTGGTCAAAAAACAGAAATCCAAAAACCTCTTTATCCTTTACTTTAATGTCCTCTTTGCCACGTGTTTATTCTCTCCGAGTATCTTATCAAGAAATAGAAGCACAGTAAATCCCTAGGCTTGTGGCCGGCACCACCAAGCAGTATACAGCTGGGAATGTGGAAGTCAGCAGAAAGGCAAAGTGATGGGGACAGCTGTCAGAAAGCCCATGCGTTCTACTTAGAGGAAAGGCCTTCAGAAATGTAGCATTAGTGATCATTAATTGAAGAGCTCCTACATCCAGAGCAGTAGGCTAGATCCTAGGAGTCCTGGTGTGGCGCACTGTAGGATAAGCACTGGACTGCTAGCTGCAAGGTTGGCAGTCAAACCCACCAACCAGTCCTCAGAAACCCTAAACAGGGCTCCTTGTTGAAAACAACTTGATGGCACTTAACAACAAAGAGCTGGTGGCACTGTAGGATCAAACCCACCAGCTGCTCTGTGGGAGAAAGAAGAGGCTTTCTGCTCTTGTAAAGATTTATAGCCTCAAACCCTATACTATGAGTCAGAACTAACTCGGGGGTGTACGACCACCACCACCACCGTAAGTCAGAACCAAGTTGAAGGCATCTAAAGAGAACATGCTAAGTACTGGGTTTAAAGATGTTGAAAGCAGGAATCAAACTATGGAGGGGCTGACATAGTAATTCAGTAGACAGGGTCTATCATGAGAAGATAGGTGTTTGGGTCATCTAACTACTCAGCTTCTACTGGGCAGGAGGTGCTGTTTGGTGGGTGGAGAAGCAGGGAGGGAAATCCTTCGAGACAGCAAGACTTGCTATCTGGGAGAAAGGAGACATGTCAGTAAGACATGTGGGAGGAGGCCAGACGTGAACAAGCAGATCAAGAACACGCTGTGCATGGCTGGTTTGAGACCTTTTAACCTGCTGCTGTCAAGACTCATGGCAACCCCATGTGTGTCAGAGTAGAGCTGTACTCCATACAGTTTTCAACGGTTGTTTCTTCAGAAGGTGATCACCAGGCCTTTCTTCTGATGCACAGGGACGCCCATTCTGTGTCTCTTTGCCTTTTTTTGGAGGTAGGTTAGAGTCTGTATATTAATTCAGAGCTCTATGGCTCATACTGTGGTTCTCTGGCTGCTCCTTCCCTTCGGAATCCTCCATGTTAGAGTTAGTGCCTCATACTGTATGTGTTGCTCAACTCAATTTGGGAAATTGACATTCTGACCTCTGAGTCACAAAAGTCTAAAGAGTTTGTTCCTAGTTAGTGGTAACAGGTTTAAATATTTGAGTAGTGGTTTACTCTTTCAACATTCACCCAACTAAGTAAATGGATAATCATAACAAAAAAAAAACAAAAACACAAAAACATATAGACTCCAGTCCTGTTGCCATCAAGTCTCTGACTCATGAAGATCCCATGTATTCCAGGGTACAACTGAGCTCCACAGAGTTTTCTTGGCCCTAGTGGTACAATGGTTAAGCCTTTGGCTGCTAACCTAGAGTTGTGGTGGAACCTACCAGCTGTTCCATGGGAGAAAAGACTTGGCAATTCACTCTTAATAAGACTACAGTTTAGCAAACCCTATAGGGCAGTTCTACTCTGCCCTACAGGGTTGCTATGAGTACGAATCGATTTAATGGCATACAACAATAGCAAGAACGAGCTTTAAGGGAGCAGTTTGCCAGGTCTTTCTTCCTGTGTGTGGGTCTGAACGAACTGCCCACCTGTTTGTTACCAGCTGAATGGGAACTGCATGTGCCATAAGAGTGCTTTAGGAAGAATGAGGACATCTCATAGGCTTGTCTGATGCTGTTGCTATTTGAACCTTAGAAGAACCTTCTTGTTTTACTTCTGCCAGATCTAAGAGAGACCATGTATCCCCATTTCCTGTCACAATCAACGGCACATTAGATAATTGCTGCAGATAAATTTCCGGTTTCCCACCCCTAGCCCCCCCAAAAACAGTTCTGTCATAATTTTTGACTTTTGTATTTGTTCTAGGAATGAGTATTCCTTCTAATCCTCTTTTTGATTCCATGAATTTTAGGCAATTTCAGTTACATTTAAAAGTTCGCACCCATCCGGTTCTAGACCATAAGATAAGAAAGAAATGAAATCCTCCCCCCCCCCCTTTTCAGCCTTCAATGTGACGCTACTTCTTGGCTTGCTCGGTAGTGAGAACTCAATATTTCATGTGATTCCCTTTAAATCCTGGTAGACAGATGGTTACTGCGTCTTACTTGGTGTTCAGCCTTTAATTCATTCCACCCATTCCGCCTAGTCCGTTCATCTCCCAGCTACTTTGTCAGTTTGGCTTTTGCAAGCCTCTTAAAGCCGACTCCTGCCTTCTAGCTTGGGATTCTCTCGCCAAGAGTAGGCTGAAAGGGGCTCCTTGAGGGCTTTCTTCCGTTCCTCAAACCCAGAACATTCTAGCCCCACAAGCGTCAAGTCACGCGAAGAGTTTTTCCTTCAAGTTGTTCCTATGCTACCACACACGGGTTGTCTCCATTGAGTTTTCAGTCTGGTGTTTGGGTCGAGATGAAAACAAAGCTCTCTATCCTTGCAAACTGCAGCGTAAAGCATGTGGCTAACAGTCTGAGTGGGAGTACCCTTTTTCTTGGCAGTAACTTCACAGGAAGGCCTGTTTCTTTGGTGCCAAAATAAGCAGTCATTACATTCCTTACAATTTATAATCAAATTATTATCTACTATTGTTAAAATTGCCTTAATTATAGAATTTTGTTCCCTATGCAAAGATTTTTTTTAAAAAATGAAAAAAACAGGACCCTTTTCCCATCAGTAGTAGGCCTTTAAAAATCGCCCTCTGTCTTTTAAGGAGCAGAGTGCAATAATAGGTCACTTGAAACTGAATTTGAACGAAATGTCCCCAGATGGCTGGATGACCCACTGGTTGGTTGGTTAATATTCTGCCTTGTTGTTTTTGCCCCTTGTTTGGAACTAACTTTGTTTTCTCCCCTTTCAGGTCCAGTGGGCCTGGAGCCCCCCCTCCCCCCACCGGGAGGAGTTGGGAGGTCAATTGATCATTAGCAGTGTGGCCATCTTGGAAGATATATTCGTATCCTTAGGATTGAAGGACAAATGAAGAAATAGCAATCTTCCAAAATAGTGACTGAGTCAGTGTTATTGTGATCTGAACAAAACTTTAGGCCCCTGGATGGGGTATGTTTCTGCTTAAATGTTCTCTTCATAAACTCTGCCTTTGGCTCTGCTTTCAAGAAATCTCTGAGTCTGACCATCTGACCATTTCTTACCACCTCTCAACCTGGTCCCAGCCTGCACCACTCTTTTTTTTTTTTTTTTTTTTCAAGTTTTTATTTTGAGGCTGCATCACTCGTTGCCTAGATCATTGCAGGTGCCTTGAACTTGTCTCCTTGCCTCTCCCCCCGAATCTCCTCTTAGCACGGCAGCCAGAGCCATCCTGTGAAACTCATATCAGATCTGATCACTTCTGTGTCCCATGTCACCCACATGGCCCTCTTCTTAGGCTTCATCTCTGAATATACCCCCCTTTTCCACCCTCCTCAGCCCTGTTGCTTTCTCTGAGCACTGTTGTCAATGGGTAGAACAGTTAGCTCTCGGCAGTGTGGCTTACCCCTTTATGTTTCAGGGTTTTGCTTACCTCAATAATTGGAGTCCTGGTGTGGCACTGTAGGATAAGCACTCGACTACAAGGTTGGTGTGAACTGCAAGGTCAGTGTTTCAAACTCACCAGCCGCTCCTCAGAAACCCTGTTACAGGGTCGCTAAGAGTCAGAACTGACTTGATTGCATTTAACAACAACAACATTAATTTCTTGGAATCCTGGTGTGATGCTGTGGGTGAATGCACTAGACTGCAAGGTTGGCAGTTCAAGCTCACCAGCCACTCCTCAGTAACCCTGTACAGGGTCACTGGGTCTGAACCAACTCGACGGCACTTAACAACAATAATTAATTGCTTGCTTTGATTACCTGTTAGTAGGGAGTGCAGTGGCTCCATATGATAAGTCCTGGACTGCTAACCACACATTTGGTGGTTCGAGCCCACCAGCTGCTCCACAGGAGAAAGATGAAGTTTTCTGCTCTTGCAGAGAATTAAAGTTTCAGAAACCCTATGCAGGGTCTCTATGAGTAGGAACCGACTCCACTGCACTTAGCAATAACAACAATGACCTATTAACAGAATCCTTGCCTGAACCCCCTGTATAGATAGGCTCACCCACCTATATGTATTCTGTCCTCTTGTATCTCTCTGCTTAATTCTTTTAAGCAATTAGCAACTTCTGGCCTGAGGGCAGGTAATTTACCTGTTATTCACTGCTTTGGACTGCAACGTCAACTTGAACTACAAGGCCAGAGGTTCAAACTCACTAGCCACTCGTTGGAAACCCCATACCGGGTCGCTGTGGGTCAGAGCTGACTTGATGGCCCTTAGCAACAACAGACTCCTCCTGATGTGGTGATGTGACTCAGCACTGTACTGCAAACCCCAAGGCCAGCAGTTCAAACCCACGAGCTTAATAACCAAACAAATGGAGTCCTGGTGTGGTGCCATAGGCTAATCAAAGTAGGTTTGAGCCACAAGGTTGGTGGTTCAAACTTACCAGCTGCTCCTCAGAAACCCTATACAGGGTCACTTTGAGTTGGAACTGACTCCGCAGCACTTAACAGCAGCAATCCTCTGCTATATCTGAGCCCCAATTCAATCCCACCAGTTGTTCTGAGGGAGAAAGATGAGACTTTGTGTCTCTGTAAAGATTCACAGCCTCAGAAACCCTATATAGGGTAGCTATGAGTCAGAACCAACTGCATGACAGTGGGTTTGGTTTTTATTGTTTTGTTTTGATATCCCATGTCTTCCCCATTGGTTGGCACTTAAACTGCTTTGTTGAATGAATGCAGGAATGAGTATTCCTTTAATATGGGAAGTTCTTAGTTAAGAAAAAGCTTTCAAATGGAATCGTTGATTCTAGGACTTGGGAATGTGCAGGCAGACATTGGAACCCCCATATGTATGTAGAAAGGGGTACCTTGGTTGACGATGTATTTATTCATTCAGCCATTATTTACTCAGTATCTAGTAATTGCTCTGGTAGTGTAGTGGTTACGAATCGGGCTGCAAACCTTAAGGTCAGCAGTTTGAAACTGCCATCTGTTCCGCGGGAGAAACATGAGGCTTTTTGCTCCCGTAAAGATTTATAGCCTTGGAAACCTGTACAGGGTCGCTATGAGTCGGAACCGACTCCACGGCACACAACAACAAAAACAGTAATAGCTAGTGCTGTGCTAACCACTGGAAATATAGCAGGAGCAAAATGGATGCAGGTAGATCTTATACTCATTGAGCTCGGGTCCAAATGATGAGACAGGTGAGTCTGCAAATCAGTATTTTTGTGACAATTCTGGGCATTGCTCCCAAAGAGATGCCCTTGGTCTCCACCTTGCTTGGGGTTAGGGGGAGTGGCGAGCAGGTATGGTCTGAACATTTAAAGCCCAGTGTGCTTTTCTTATTTTAGAGAATAATGCTTTTTACTGGATCACAAGTTCTTCCCTAGATACTTCAATGTCAGACACAACACAATGCCATTATCACAATTGTTGTTGCACTTGAGTCCATCGATGCTGCACTTGACCAATCCTCCATCTCATTGGGGGGGGGGTCTTCCTCTTTTTCTTTGACCCTCCACTTTAGCAAACATGATATCCTTCTCTAGGGACTGGTCCCTCCTGACAAAATGTCCAAAGTATGAGAGACGAAGTCTGGCCATCCTGGCCTCCAAGGAGCACTTTGGCTGCACTTCTTCCAACATAGATCTGTTGGATCAGTATTCTCTTCAAACAGCATAACTCAAATGCATCAATTCTTCTATGTTCTCTTTTATTCATTATTCAATTTTCACAAGCATATGAGGGTACTGAACATGCCATGGCTTGGGTCAAGTGCATTTAGTCCTCAAACTGACATCTTTGCTCTTGAACACTCTAAAGAGGTCTTTTTGTAGCAGATTGGCCTAGTACAATACGTCAACTGATTTTTATTTTTTTTCTCTCTGCTACTTCCATGAGTTTTGACTATGAATGCAAGCAAAATGAAATCCTTGAGAACTTCAGTCTTTTCTCCATTTATCATGATGCTGCTTATGGGTCCAGTAGTGAAGATTTTTGTTTTTTTTAAATTGAGGTGCAATCCATACTGAAGGCTGTGGTCTTTGATTTTCATAAGTAATAATCTTCAAACCAGAGTTTGTTTCTGGTCCTGTGCTGGATTCTAGACTACTTATTGGATGCTGTGCTGGAGAGGTGGACCTAAGTCAGTGAAGCTGACAGAGCCCCTTATCTCCTTGTATGCCTTGGCCATCATTGTAGGGAATGACTTACAAGTACACCTGAAAGTGCACCGTGAATGTATCAGTGTACTGTTGTTTCTGTCCTCAGGGTGGTCTGTTGAGGAGTTATCACAGTACGATGAGTGCTGAAGGTCTCCAGGATTTTGTGTAAGATCAGCATTGAATGGTGGCTGGCTCAAGACAAAGCCGTGGTACCCAGCAGTGGTTGTTCTGGTAGAATTCTGGCTCAGCCAATTGGTAACAGGAGTTGTTTCCTTCGTAAGCCTTCGTGAATGGTGACCAGCAGAAAAGAAGGTTCCTGGCCTTGGGGGTAGGTGCAGAGGCCAGCCAGGGAGATAAGGTTGTCAGCAAGGACAGTCTGAGTGCTAAGTGTTCTAGTAGGAAACCTAACAGCATGGGAAGGAGTAGCCCTTGCTATTCACCGCAGGTTGGAGAACGGGCATTTTCCCTTTCCGCTATGGTGGTGTTTCCCAATTTTGGACAAACAGCATGGATACAACAGGGCTCTAGTTTCTGTGAGTAGTGCCAAGCTTCAAAGCTCTAGCGAGAACCTCTGAGACTGGAGAATGTCTAGACGTGTTTGAATAATCTTCAGCAAAATTTTACTGGCATGTGATATTAATGATATTGTTCAATGATTTCCGCATTTTGTTGTGTCAGCTCTCTTTGGAACGGGCACAAGTATGGTTCTTTTTTGATCAGTTAGCCAGCTATCAGCATACTAAATTTTTGGCACAGATGAGTGAGCGTCTCTAGTGTTGATATGTTTCAATTTGTATTCCGTCAATTCCTGGATTTACCCTGGTATAATCTAGTGATCTTGATAGCATTCGCTTTCTGTAACCATCCTCAGTATCCTTTTCCAAGTCATTCCACCAATATCGACATGAACTCAGTACCCCCTAAGCAAAAGTTACCCCTCTCCCCTTCCCTTCGACCCTTGTTAATCACTAATGATCTTTAGAATCTTTATATTTGCTTATATGATTTAAGAGACATCATAACAATATTGACTGACTTATTTCATTCAGCATGCTGTGGAAAGTACAATTTCTCTTTCTGGCTGAATACTATTGCACTGTTTTTAGCTACCTGCCTTTAAGTGCTCTTGGTCTGTGGTTAATACTGTGAAATCTGTGAGAACCCTGTTTTTTTTTGGTATTAATGAGTTTTCTGCCTTTGGCAGGTTTCAGTCTTAACCACATTTCTGTCTCTCAGTTTAGTGTTAAAGATCTGTTTTTTCCTTCTCTGATGGGGTTTTGCTTTATACAGGGTCTGCCCTTGGCAGGTTGTACCATATAAGGACAAACTTTTATATTAACAATAGAAGTTATGTGCTTTATTTATTTATTTAGTCATATTGTCTAACCATTCCAATGGAGTCCTGGTGTGGTACAGAACGATAAGCACTGGACTGCTAACTGTAAGGTCAGTAGTTCAAACCCACCAGCCGCTTCCCGGAAAACCTATACAGGGTCACTATGAGCCAGAACTGACTCTGGCACTTCCCATTCAAACACTTAATCATTCAGATGGTCCCTATGCTCTGAAGCACTCATGATGTGGGCTAAAAGGGAAATGAGGTGTCCGTGTTAGACCAAAGCCATCTTTAGTTGTCTTAACTAAGTTTTTTTTTTTTTGGGGGGGGGAGCTGTGGGGAGTGATTGTCTCTGACACAAAAACCCAAACCAAACCCTGTGTCCTCTAGTCGGTTATGACTCCTGGTGACACCGTGCATTCTGAGATGCCACTTGCCAGTGCTTTTTTCCTGAGGTGGCTCTAATTGGGTTGGAACTGACAATCTTTCAGTTAGTGGCCTAGCACTTAACCATTTGTATCACCCGGGGACTCCCTTCTCAGACACAACAGAGACAGTTTTCACAAGTAATCTCCGAGCATTTCCCTTGGAGCCCTGAGATTTTCTTGGTTGCGTCTAAGTTCCAAAATGTCTCAGGTAATGGAAGCTGGGACTGAGCTTGTCTGTCTCCACTGGGTTTATAATAAATGGGTCTGCTAAGCAAATGAATGGTGTAAATATGATATAAGAAGATGTTTAACACCTACTTTGGGAAGGGACTTATCTCCAGACACCTCAGCAACAACCATCTTAATTGCAACCATTGTGTTAATTACAAAAGAAAAAAAAATCTGTTTATTTAAGTAGTTCTCTGAGTGCCTTTGGTTGCCAGTGCTTCCTGAGATCACTGTATTTAAAACCGAAAAGTCTGTATTTCTTTAAAAATCTTGTGTAATTCAACTCCTATTCCTTCCACTTAGTGAAATTTACAGACCACATTTCTGTAATTGACCATATTAACATGAGAGACGAATGGCAGTTCTGCCATCAGGACAGGACATTTGTTTTCCTTCTTGAAGTCCTGACAGCTGTTATATCGTCAAATTTTGCAGAAAGGAAAACCAACCAAAAAATAAAAAACCAAACAAACAAAGCAGCTGTCTTTTTAATGTGAGAGGCATGCTAGCTGATCACTAAGAAGAAAGGGAAGTGATTGCCTTAGATGCAGTTATTAATTTGCCAAATGCCTTTTGGGCTGTGCTAGATGCTTGAGCGTTCTTGCCAGTGTTCTCTTGACTTCCTGGAGTGACATGGCCCACAGATATTAAGCATCTTTGTTTAACCAAAATGGGTCATAAGGGAAGTTTTCACCATCTTTAGCAGATGGTAGGTGTGTGATCACAGCGAGTTCTGGCTAACCTTGGACTGTTCTAATGTTATATATTGAGCAGTATGTGCTTTGATGGAAGAATTTCACCCCACCTGTAGACAATTTCCAAGGGACCATTAAATTGTAGTTTTTTTCTTGTTGTTAAGTGCCATCTAGCCAATTTTTAGCTCACAGTGACCCCATGTGACAGAGTCGAGATAAGGTTTTATTGGCTGTAATCTTTATCGGAGCAGATCACCAGGTCTTCTCCCGTAGAGCCTCTGGGCAGATTTGAACTGCCAACCTATAGGTTAGCTGCTGAGTAAGTACGTAACCATCTCGCCATCAGGACTCTTAAATTGTAATTTAGAGTATTTCAATTAAACTGAATTTAAAGGCTGGAAAACTGGGATCATTAATTGAATTAAGGAAGAATAGCAGGGCTTGATGCTCTAGATAATCTAAATATAAAATATCAGCTATTTCTTCAGACATATAACTTAAATATATTGTTTAGTTGTATTGAATTCTGTCCACTAAAGCAGTTGCTTTTAAGCATATGTTTTTTTAAAAACAATTTATCGTAACCTTGACTGGGCTTTCTCATATCTCTCTCTGCCCTTTCTGTCCTAGTATTTGTTTTGTTTGATCAGTCAATATTGATAATTTTTTTTTCCTGTTGAAAAAACACCACCAACTAAGAAGAGCCTAACATGATGTCGTCAACTCTGTAATTGCTTTACTAATGGAAATCTTTTGGTCTCTCAAACATCAAGGAGCTGGTGACTGATTCTTTTCAAAGTTATTTTACTTCATTGTTATTGAGCATATACACAGCAAAAACACCAATTCAAGTTTCAAGATGTACAAGTCAGCGACACATCAGTTGGCTCACATTCTTGAGCCACATGTGTTTAATTTTTTTAGTGTCTACCAGTGCCTAAAACGTCAAGAGATGTCATTTTCTTACATGAGTATTTTGATTTGATTTTAATATATGCCCTATCTACTTAGAAATTATTGTTATTGTTGTTGTTAAGTCCCGTGGAGTCGGTTCTGACCCATAGCGACCCTGTACAGGGTTTCCTAGGAGCGGCTGGTGAGCTTGAACCGCCGACCTTGCAGTTCAAATGGCTTTGCAGTCTGGCGCATTAACCCACAGCGCCACACCAGGACTCCAGAAATTATTTAATCCATATTCACCAGGACTCCAGAAATTATTTAATCCATATTCAATAAGTTTTTCTACAAACCTAATTGTTATCATTTGAATAGCGACAGTTAAAGTCTGCTGAGTGGTGGCCCTTTTTTTTTTTTAAAGCATCATGTGGCTTAACTCATTTAATGGAAACGGGAAGGAGAAAGACACATGGAGAAGGGGTGGAGTAAAGCATTTTAAAATCAAGGCTAAAATGAGCAAATGAGCAGGTCACTTGATCAGTGGGCTTCCTGGCTGTTGTTCTTACATGCCTATGGACCATTAAATTGTACAGGGTTTCTGAGGAGTGACTGTTGGGTTTGAACCGCTGATCTTGAGGTTAGCAGTCCATTGCTTATCCTGTTGTGCCATACAAGGACATCAGGTACCCAATGTAGATAGAACAGGACACCCAACTGGTTACTATTTTCTTCTAGGCAAGACATTTCTTCTTGTTGCTACATCTAAAAAGACTTCATATAGATTCTTCAGTAAAAGACATTGACAGATACTGTTATCAACATGATTTTATAGGGCTGTTTCATCTACTGATCTTCCATAAAACTTGAAGAACTATCATGTGAGCAATTCAGCCAGGCTCTCAGATCTATGATGTTGTCTTAGGTCTTTAGACTAGACCTTAGCTTTTTATCTTTAGTCATAATTGTGCACTTTCTGTGTATGTTCATCTGAGGAGGCTCCACAAAGTGTGTGGAAAAATTGCATTTTGTTTCCGTTCTATTTTTCCACAAACTTTGTGAAGCTCTTTCCTTTATGTTAGCCTCAGAATCAGAGTTCTCCTGAGAAGCAACTCACACACACCACCATGAGAGCTACAAATATAACCACGTGTAAGGATGGTAAACCGGAAGGAGTTGTGTACCAAGAGAAATGAGAGCTTGTTTGCTGAAGCCACTTGTAGTCTAGTTCAGGCAAGAGAGAAAACTTGAGGGAATCCAGCAATTATCTTCTGTTTCTTCAGCCATTTTGATTCTCCCCACCTTGACTAGAAGGAGCTCTGGTAGTGTAGTGGTTACAAATCGTGCTTCTAATCTCTCGGTCAGCAGTTCGAAACTACCAGGTGTTCCGCAGGAGAAAGATGAGGCTTTCTGCTCCCGTAAAGATTCACAGCCTCGGAAACCTGTACAGGAGCAGAAAGCCTCATCTTTTTCCCGTGGAACAGCTGGTAGATTTGCACTGCTGACCATGAAAATAGCAGCCTGATTCGTAACCACTATGCTACCGAATGATAACTGCTACTTTATTTGCATATCACTGTCCAACTTGTTCACTTGTGTATATGTTTATAGGGCATACTACTTGGTATATCTGCTATTTTTAATCTAACATAAATCCAAAAATATTTCTAGAGTTCTAGAGACTTAAAAATTTCAAGTGGCTGATGTACCAGAATCTGTTACGTATACTACAAATCTTTCTAAGGCTGTTTGGAGAACCTGTATAGGGCAAACAGCTAAGCTTTCGATGACTAGCTGTAAAATTATGGTGTTTAACCCACTCAGGCTCCTCAGAAGACAGTTCTTGGACTTGGAATCCATTATAGGGCACACTTCTACTCTGACAAATGGGGTTGTCATGAGTCAAAATGGATTTAATAGCAACAACCAACTTCAGTTAAATGTTTAAGCTATTTCTAGTGTTTTCTGTAGATGTGTAGTATGGTCTTATATTGGAACATTAGCCATGATGATCTTCATTCATCTGTATTGGCTTCTGTTGAATAACTTCCTCAAGAGAAATTTTATGATACATTTCTTGTTTAGTTTATTTTTTTTCAAACTTTCAGAAGGCGTTAAACAGGAGTGGGGACAATTTTTTCTGACAAAATTTATAACATCATTTGTGAGCCACACAAAATTTTCAACTTTTTGTATATTTGGTCAGACATTTAATTAATTCACCCCTAATGTAATGTCTGGAGTCCTTGAGTAGTGCTGTGGGTTAATGTGCTGAACTGCAAAGTCAGTGTGAACTGCAAGGTCGGCGGTTCAAGCTTACCAGATGTTCCTTAGAAACCCTATACAAGGTTGCTATGGGTCTGAACAGACTGGATGGCAGTTAACAACAACACAGCATCAACAGTGCAATGGCTGGAGTCCTTGGTGTAGCACTGTAGGATAAGCACTGGACCTCAGAGTTGGTTTGAACTGCAAGGTTGGTGGTTCAAACTCACCAGCCACTTCTTGGAAACTCTATATAGGATTGCTATGAGTAGGAACCCACTTGATGGCACTTAACAACAACAACAACAACAACAATGTGGTGGCTGGAACTGCAGTTGCCTTGGCAGGGCCAGACCAAATGATTTCAAGGCCCCATGTCTCATTTAAAAGAGCTTCTCCTTGTACCTAAAACTGCAGTGCATACCAAATACCTTTGTTGCAGGTGAGTGAGAAGCAAGGGAAGGGTTTGAAGCTTGAGGTTTAACCTGTAGCTTCCCACCCCTCCCCAACATTTCTCAGAATCACTCTTTCTGATCCTTTGTCAGGAATCTGTATCTACTTTGGTTCCTAAAACCTAGGTCCAGCAAGATTCCCAGAAACAGTTAAAATGTTAGCTGGTGAGAGGAGGAAATTGACATGAAGGTTAAGTCCCAAATCGTTGTTAGAAGTGAGGTGGGTAGCATCTTGGTTTTCTGGCTTTCCTCTGCCCTTTGATTGGTGGAGGGTTACCCACATGTCTGTGTGTCTTACTTCAACAACAACAACAAAGACTCAAACAAAACCCTACCAAAAACATTTGTCATCCGAACAGAAGTTCTTAGAAAGCAGCGCCATTGTTTCTACACGGCAAAGCTCGTAATAACCCTTCATTCCCCCTCTCCCACTTTTTTTTTTTTTTTTGACAATGAAATGATTTTATGACTATTAGTTGTGAAATGGTTTAATTCAGTGTCTTATTCTTTATTGAAAGTAAGTGTGCTATGCCTAATGCTTGCTGCTGGCCAAAGGGCGTTTCCTGTGTCACTGGTTTCCACGGTTTGTCTGCTTTCAGCTTTGTGAGCGGGGAGTGTACAGTCTCGCCTTTTAAATCATCTGCTTCATCTTTTCTCTTTCAACAGGTCTTGGAAAGAAATGCAACTGCAACGGCTTCTTTTAGTGGCCATCTTTTTTCTTCTTCTGTTTTGAGAGCTCTGGGGCTTGCTTTATGTTGACAGGTGGCTGGTGAAGAGGTGCTTCAGAGGAGGGTAAAGGCTTAGACGCACACAACTGGAGGAGGAGGAGACAGGAGTTGCGGCTCTTGTTTGGTGGCCATCTGACAAATGGCGAGCAGTTATTGCACTTTGCTTTTCCTCAGTGGGACTTCTCAGAGGAGTTCGCCTCTGAGACCTGGAGTTGGAAGAAAGCTGCACCCTTTTTAGTATTAAATCTGGGTCTTGTCTTTCCCTTTTAGGCTGGGGCAATGCCCAAGGGACAGAATTAGGATGCAACTGTTAAGTGTCTTTAAATTGGTTCCTAGTCATATTGTTAGGTGCTGTCCAGTTGATTCCAAGTCATAACGACCCTATGCACAACAGTTACCGACTCATAGCAACACTGTGCACAATCGAACAGAACACTGCCCAGTCCTGCGCCATCCTCACAACCATTGTTAACCTTGAGCCCATTGCTGCTGCCACTGTGCCAACCCATCTCATTGGGGTTCTTCCTCTTTTTCGCTGTCCTTCCACTTTACCAAGCATGATATCCTTCTCCAGGGACTGCTTCCTCCTGACAGTATGTCCTAACTGCAAGAGACGAAGTCTCATCATCCTGGCTGTTGAGGAGCATTCTATTTGCACTTCTTCCAACACAGATTTGCTGGTTCGTCTAGCAGTCGGTCCACGGTACTTTCAATATCTTCTCCAACCAATACCATAGCTCATCAAAAAGAAATGCATCAATTCTTCTGTGGCCTTCCTTATTTACTGTGCAGCTTTCACGTGCATATAACACTATTGTAAATAGGGTTTCTGAGGAGTGGTTTGCAGTCCAGTGGTTATCCTACAGTGCCACACCAGGATACCAAACATGCAACCGAATTGATGAATTTCCTCAGTAGGAGCTGTCCCATTGGATCAATAGTGGTGTCCAGGCTGGTGTGGACTCTCAGAAGGTCCCAGGGACCCTGGTGTAATAATAAGCCTATCTTTGTTTTAGTGATGCTGCCTTTACTTTTAGTTTCTAAGACCTGGGGTGGGAAGCAAATTGGCTGTTGATTGGCTATCATCTAAAGTAGTACTTTTCTTTAGTTACAACTAAAATGACTTCGGTTGCTGGTGGCTTTTCTAGATTGTCATTTCAAAGATTACTGGGTGTGGCTCTATGGGATAAGCATTGGATATTTGAACCCACCAGCCGTTCTGCCGGAGAAAAATGAGGCTTTCAGTTCCTGCAAAGATTTCAAGCCTCAGAAGCCCTATACAGGTCGCTATGAGTTGGAACCAACTCAGTGGCACTTAACGGTTGATGGCATCATTGTTGTAGTTGTTGAGTGCCATTGAGTTGGTCCCGACTCATAGCTGTCCTGAATAGAATTTCCAGGGAGTGGCTGGTGGGCATGAACTGCCAACCTTGTGGTTAGCTGTCCAGTGCCGATCCTGCAGAGCCACCCATGGACCCCTATGATGCCATAAGAATCAGTCTTATGTATGTATCCCGTATGAGGCATTGCTGGCTCTTTGGTAGATTTTTTGTCTCCCACGTAGGAGATCTGGGTTCAATTTCTAGCCAGTGCAACTCGGCCATTAAGACCAAGACAGGCTAGGGAGAAAGGAGGCCTAATGGCCTTCTAACAAAGCTCAGCCAGTGAAAACCATATAGATCACAACAGCTATGGGGCCAGCACAGGACTGGGCAGAGCTTTTGTTCCATTGTGCATGGGCTCATGGGCCCTCTCCACAGCTGCTAACAGCTTGTTGTTGGTAAGTGCCATCAATTCTGATTTATAGCAACCCTGTTTAGAGTTTCTGAGGAGCGGCTGGTAGATTTGAACCACCAACCTTGTGCTCAGCAATCTTGTGCTTGTCACAGTGTTACCCCCAGGACTCCTTAAGTTTTTTTCTCCTGTACCAGACACTCCTCGCCCCATCTTCTTCCCTGACCCTCCATCTTTTCAGCTGTTCTCTGTTGAACCTTCAGTTCAATCTATGTCTTGCTTGATGTGCAAACCTCAAAATGATACAGTAGTCCAGGAGATTTGTAGAAAGGTAGGATTATGATTTCCGATCTCCAATCCTCCCTATGCACTCAAAGTTCGTTTCTTTTGTGTGTGTGTTTCTGATTACAGTGCATTTACCAGATTAAAACTTGTTAATAATTAAGAACAAGTTGTAAGGTTCAAACTGATTTGAAGAGCTAACTAGTAGAAACAACTGCAGCTGTGGAGGTCCAGGGCTAATAGAGTTGGGGTCCTGGCAGTTCTTTCCCAGGTCCTTGTTCTTGTTCTAAGGCGGCTTGATGGTGCAGCGGTAAAGCATTTGACTGCTAACTTGAAAGGACAGTGGTTCAAACCCACCAGCTACTCTGCGGGAGAAAGATGTGGCAGTCAGCTTCCATAAAGATTTATTTACAGCCTTGGAAACCCTATTGGGCAGCTTGTGACATGGCTATCAACTCAACAGTAATGGGTTTGGTATGGGTTGAGTTCTTGTCCTATTCCAGTTCTGGCTTACAAGTGGCCTTTTGGGGAAAGAGAGTGGTCTCTAAGGGTAAAAGCAGAGAAGAAAAAGCAATCCACATTGCCTTTTTGTACTAGAATTATCTGACAACAGAGACTGCTTCAAAAGAGGACCATCTGCTGAGGCAGAGAAAGTATTTTGTCATAAAGGAGATGTTTGTTGTGTGATATTTTATAAATTCCTTGAGACTTGTAGGGTCGTGATATTAGGAAGGGTGACCCAGTCTTAACAGTGAAGGCAGACAATGACAGCAACTGGGATGGTAGGTGGGAGAAGGGTCTAGAAGCTTGACAGTATACATAACTTTGCATTCCTTTGACCTTTTCAGAAGTTCTAAGCCACTTTCTTTCTAGCCTGATGCTATCAAGTGTCAATATTTACACTAGACTGTAGGCTAATATTATCCCCCTTTTGTTTTCTGCTCTCCAAGTGGACAGCGCATCACAGAAGTCCATAAACTAGTCACTGGTGGGTGGGAGAAAGATGATTACACTAGGTGGGAGCCAGGAAACCTGAATTTGGGTCTGCCAGCACTGACATTGATCAGCTGGGAGATGGGCATTCACCAAGTCATCCTAGCACTAAGTGCAGCTCCTGGTGGCCATAAAATGAGGGTGTCGCACTAAATTATCATTGCTGAGACCCTTTGCAGTTATGATGCTCAGAGCTTTCCCACAAATGTGTGGAGAGCCTATGAGATGATCTGAGTGGATGAGGGGCGATGAGGAAAGACCTTTCTTCATTGCATATGTATTCTTGAGTACAATACACCCTCGAAGCCAGCAGTTCTGGATAGCTGAGCTTTCTGAATGGGTTTTGTCTGCAGCCTTGTTGTCATCCTGCAGTGTGCCCGCCTTTAGCGGCTTCGGGGCCTCTTCTGTCTCTGGAGCCCATGGCCTTGGACTGCTCAGGGTCTTTGGGGCCTTATTTTTAGATTCCATCTTTTCCCCCCACCCTTTGTCTTAGGCTAGACAGCAGTATAGTTAGAAAGCGTATTTCTGCTCTATGCTAATTAGGTAGGTGGCTGGAAGGAGACAAGAAAGCACTTAGATTGTGGTGGAGGCTGGGCTGGCTAGGAGCCCTTGTGCGGTAGTTAAGTGCTTGGCTGCTAACTGAAAGGTTGCTTTGAGATTACCAGTTGTTCCGTGGAAGAAAGGTTTGGCAGTCTGCTTCTGTAAACATTTACAGCCTTGGAAACCCTCCGGTCAGCTTCTACTCTGTCCTCCAGAGTCAATGTGAGTCAATCATCTTTAGGGCAATGGGCTTGGGGTATTTCTCTGTTGCTGTTGCTTTGTTTTTGAAGCTAAATAACTTGACTTGACTACCAACCCAAAGACCAGTGGTTTGAATCCACCCAGTGGTGCTGTGGAATGAAGTCATGGCAGCCTACTCAGAAACACTTAGAGTTGCCATGAGCAGAGTGCCCTCAGTGGGTTTGGTTAAGGTCCCTACGTCATGCAAGGGGCTTGTGCCTGGCTAATAACCAACGGGTTGGTGGTTCAGATCTACCCAGTGACACTATGCAAGAAAGGTCTTCCATAAGATGAATTATTGAGAACCCAATGGAGCACAGTTGTCTTCCAACACAGGGGGGTTTCCATGAATTGAAATCAACTTAACGACAAAGGTTAGCTAAGTAGCTAAATGTGTATCAGGAGAAACAAAGTAGTTTGAACTGAAGAACTAGTGTTATGGAGCCTTTTGAGAAAGCTGGAGTCAGGCCTGTAGCCAGGATGGCTTGGATGTGCCCTTCGGCTTTCCCTGCCAGTGTGTGTGTTTGTGATGTGCTTGAGTGTTGTAGGTGAACTTGGGAGAGGCCTTGGAGTCCTTGCTCCCTTGTCTTCAGTGCATAGTCCCAGAGTATTGAGTGGTGTTGATATATGCCATTGAATTGACTCAAACTCATGAAGCTGCTGGGCCCTGCGGCGTTGTCTCACAATTGTTAGCTTTCAATCCATTGCTGCTGCCACGGTGATAATGCAACTTGTTGAGGGTCTTCCTCTTTTTTGCTGACCCTTCACTTTACCCTTCTCTAGAGTGTTAATTACAACTGAGCTATGTTTCCTTCCCCAAGTTAACTGTCAAAGCATGAATATCCCCAAATCCTGCCTTCCTCTAAATTTCCCTTAAATTGCATCCTGCTTGGTCTAGACCTCAAATCATCAACACACTTCAAATAGCCTTTCTGGCCAATAGCAGTATGCACCTGTAATTTGTGGCACGGATCACATGTGTGTTTTGTGGTCCTACCACAGATCTGGGCTAGAGTCCTCCATCTCTTCTGGCCTTTGTATATCAGCTCTTCCTTCTCATTAGGCCTGTGCATTCATTTCCTCTCATGCTCACATGTGGAAACCTCTTCTGCCTCATAGCATTTTTGGAATGAATGAATGGGCATTAGAACAGTGAATCGTTCATTTATTTATTCAGTCAGCATTGATGAAACACCTTCTATGTGCCTGGCTACAGTTGAGGTTTGTATGCTGCTATGATGTTCAGCAGGGCTTACCAGACTAAGATAAAGTAGAAAAGTCTGGCAAACTCCTTCAGAAAATTAGTCAATAGAAACCTATGACTCACAATGATCTGATCCACAACTGGTCATGGTTTCACACCCTTGTACCTAACTGTCAGTTAACCAAATCTACCAAACCCAGTGCCATCAAGTGTTTTCTGACTCATAGTGACTTTAGATAGCGTTTCGAAGCAAGACTGTAAATCTTTAAGGGAGCTGTGATAGCCTCATCTTTCTCCCTTGGAGTGGCTGATGTGTTTACACCAATGACCTTGAGGTTAGCAGCCCAGTGCCTAATCCTCAGCAGCACCAGAGCTCCTTGAGTGTCAGTTACCAGCGATACACAAATGAAAAACTGAGACACAGTTCCGGTTCTCAAGGAAATAATTCTCCCTCAGATGAGCCCTGCAGGGTTGTAAAGGCACCCTAGATGGAGCAATAGTTACTAACTGACAAGTTAACTCTTCAGACCCACCCAGAGGCTCTGTGGGAGAAAGACCTTGCATTCTGCTCCCTGAAAGATGGTAGCTTTAAAATCCTATGGAGGAAACTCGACTCTATTCACATGGAGTTGCTCTGAGTGGGAATCAACTCCACAGCACACAGTAGCAACCGCATCGCTGTCTCATGCCCAGTTGTGAATCTCCCCATGATGCTATGTACACAGTCCAGAGACTCAATAAATATTTAACTTGATTTGAAAAATGCCCAGCTTCTTTCCCATTAAACAACAACAACAAAACTCTCCATATTCCCAGAAGTCTTTGCCAAAAGACTTTGATGTAGGAACAGTGGGGGATCTTCAGCTTTGAAGCACATTATTCCCTTGACATCAAGTGGACGCACTACATAGAGGCTTAAGACTTGTCTCTGGCAGATGCAGGAAGGGTCTTGTGCTGCTTCTGGCTAAGTGCACACTCTTGCCTGCCACCACTCTTGTTAATGGCCAGAGGTGCTAAAGTGCCTTTAGCTACAAACCTGACTACCTGATCTCAAGGAGTTCAGGATGAATAAGGCTTTTAGACCACACAGGCAAGTTAGGGATAGCAGCTTCTGAGCTTCTGGTTCTTGCTGTTAAATTTAACATGGAAATATGTTGGTGGTGTTGCTGGACACCTCAGATTCCATTCCAACGCATAGCGACCGCATGAGACAGAGTTGAACTGCCCCCGTACGGTTTTCTTGGTGGTGCAATGGTTTACAGTGCTCAGGTCCAACGGTTCAAGCCCACTAGCCACTCTAATGCAGAAAAGTGTGGCAGTCTGCTTTATTGGATGCTTCACTGCTGAGCCACCAGGCTTCCTAGGAAATAAGGACTTCCAGGCTTCCTAGGAAATAGGAAATAAATTAGGGATGTTCAACATTAGAAAAGGGAGAAGTAGTTATTGGGCCAAAGCCTTTTGTGCCATTATGTATCATCCCCGCACTAGAATTAGGAAAAACAAGAGCTGTGACCTCACAAATCCGCTGTACCATGTGATTAATAATCAACAAACATTTTGAAGCACGATTATAAAATTAAATCCAGCTCTCATTTACAGGAAACCCTGCCTCTAGTACAAATTATAGACTTATTAGGTGTATCTGGCAAGGCCTGTCCCTGAAGTGCTATATAATTATTCCTAAGTCCTTCAGGAAAGAATTTGAGAATAATATTTGAAACCCATAAGCTATAATTCACTAACAAGGTGGAAATCTCATTTAGTCTTCTATGCACTTTTCTTTCCTTTTATTTCATGTTCAGAAATTAACCTTTACTCACCAGAATGGCTTCCAGTTCCCTACTGTTTCCACTCTAGCAGAAAACTATAAATACCAAGGGATTAATATCACTACAAAATGCTTTGGGACAATTACTTGCAGCATATCATGGTCACCCACTGTCATCCTTGCAGCATGACTCCAATAACGGGAAATGCTCAGAGACCAAAGGTGGACCTGTCAGCCCACCACAAGGATAACTGCAGGCCTTCGCACATAAAGCCACAGGGCTCTTAAGAAGTACTGCTGATGCCTTAAGGCCAAATAAGATTTAGTGACCATATGTGAAAACAGGATTCGGCAGGGCACAGCTGATCATAAATCAGTGTTGAGTTAAGTGACCTGCTCAGTGGCGGAGCAGCATTCATTCATTCCTCCTTCATTCGTGCCTATCTCAACTTTAGGCAACACTAACTGGCCTCCTTGCATGGACTGCTCCAATTCTTTGACACAGTAGGGCTGGGATTCAGTATTAAGACAGAATGTGGTTTTGAATATCCATAAGCATTGGATTGCAGGCTCCAAAGTACTGGGTGGACTAAAACACGCAAAATAATTTTTGTTTTATTCCTTTAAACATCGAATTCGGCAGAAGATTGGCTTTCCTCTCACAAATATCAACTCAAAGGACTGGCAACTAGGGGGCTGGGAGTCCTTTGTACTCAGAGAATCGGTACTTTTACTTTGAGTGTGCTTTCACAACATGGCTAGTCATTGAGCTGGTCCTTAAAACAAGCAGGCGAGCTGGGGATCTGAATAGACAGTCCTCTAACTTAATAGGCCTCTCAGGTTGTCCTTTAGTCTCAGAATATGCACCTGCCTCCCATTTCCATTAACGTCATTAGGAGCGGCAGATCGTATATAATACAGGATCATCAGGGCCTTTATGGCTGTTCTTTCAAAGGGAATAAAACCATGTCCCTTTCATTCTCTCTGAAACAGTATGTGTTAAAATTAAGAGCCCTTGTGCTGGGCCCAATTACTTTCCAGATAAAGTTTCTCGATAATGTGCCTCGAAGTAATTTTAATTTAAACAAGCAAATATGTAGTCTTTGTTTAAACATGTTCCAATTTAAACATGTTCCAAAGAACTGCTTAGAGGTTTTCAGAAAGGAGTTCCGTGGACTCCAGTTCTGATAGTGCCATTTAAGAGCCCTGAGGCCCCACATAGGAAAGCTGACATACCAAACCCAACTATCAGACCCGCTGCAGTGCCCTCTGTGAAAAAGTCCCAGTCCTATCCCGTTGCTAAGGGCTTTTTTTGGGATGTGTCCTGTAATTTTAGCTTTAGCTTAATGATACATACACCTCTATAACACACCCACAAATCCAATGTTCGTTTTGGTCACTTTGCTGTTTGGGATGGTGAGATCGGAAGGAACTTAGCAGTTCAATGACCCTGTACTGGAGTTTCTGTTCTGAGTCAAACTCAGGGCCAGGAAACTGAGTTGTTGTTGTTAGGTGCCAACTCAGTGACTGTCACAACTGTTGTGATGCCCACTAGTGCTGCCACTCTTTGAGCCCACCTCTTTGAATTCCTTTATTTCAGTGATGTTCGTTGAGAAGGGGTGACAATATACACAACAAAATGATGCCAATTCCATGATTTTGACATGCGTAATTCAGTGACTTCCACTACAAGTTAGCACCCATGCTAGCAGTCCCATTCCACCACCATTAGCATAAACTGATTTTTAAGTGCCATCCAGACAGTTCCAAATCATAGCAACCCTGCATAGGGTTTCCAAGGAGCAGCTGGTAAGTTTGAACCATCGCCCTTGCAGTTAGCTGTCAAGTGCTTATCCTACAGCCCCCTTTCACCCATGGTTTTCTCGTTTTTGTTGTTGTTGTTAGGTGCCACTGAGTCAGTTCCTACTCAGTAACTTTATGTACAACAGAACAAAACACTACCCAGTCCTTTGCCAACCTTGCAATTGTTACACTTGAGTACATCGCTGCTGCCACTGTGTTCATTCATCTCACTGGGAGTGGGGGTGAGGGGGTGAGAGGAGTCCTTCCTCCAGTTTACCAAGCCTGATGTCTTTTTCCAGAGACTTGTTCCTCCTGATAATATGTCTGAAATATGAGGCAAATCTTGCCATCCTGGCTTCTTAGGAGCAATCTGGCTGTTCTTCCAACACAAATTAGTTTGTTCTTCTTGCAGTTCACAGTACTTTTTAGATTCTTCTCCAACAGCATAACTTAAATGCATCAGTTCTTCTATGGTCTTCCTTATTCATTGTCCAATTTTCACATTCATATGAGGCCATTGAAAATACCATGGCTTGGGTCATTCACACCTTAGTCCTCAAACTGACATCTTTGCTCCTGAACACTTTAAAAGAGGTCCTGTGCAGCAGATTTGCCTAGTGCAATACGTTGCTTGATTTGTTGACTGCTGCTTCCATGATGCTATTTATTTTGGTCCAGTGGTGAGGAGTTTTATTTTCTTTACATTGAGGTGCAACCCATACTTAGGGCTGTGCTCTTTGATCTTCAGTAGTAAGAATTTAAGTCTTCTTTGCTTTCAGCAGGCAAGGTTGTATTACCTACATATCGCAGGTGGTTAATGAGTTTTGCTTCAATCCTGATGTCACGTTCTTCTTCATATAGTCCAACTTCTCAGCTTATTTGCTCAGCATACAGATTTTTTTTTTTT
>NW_006408569.1:1898945-1967721 GCF_000296735.1 Chrysochloris asiatica
CTTCTGAAAACTTTAACAGGCAATAAAACCTACGATGGTTGATGGACGATTGCAAAATCAGTAACATCTATTAACTCCCCATTCCCCACGCCCGACAAGCAAAGCAGCAGAATGTCTCTGGGGTTTATCCAGTTCTCTAAGGGTTAAACAGTTCTTAAAAGTCTTCTCTGCTGGCTGGCTCCTTAGTGCTCTTGCGGGGGTGGGGGTGGGGGGGTGGGTCAGCATACAGATTTGAATGTTGTCATTAAGTGCTGTCAAGTCAGTTCCAACTCACTGTCACCCTGTGTAGGGTTTCTGAGGAGCAGCTGATGGGTTTGAACGACTGACCTTGTGATTCAAACTGAGCTGGCGGTGCAGTGCTTATCCTATAGCATCATACCAAGACTCCACAGATTGAATAAGGATGGTGAAAGAATTTAACCCTGATGCATACCTTTCCTGATTTTAAACCGTGCATGGTCTATGTACAAGTTCCTCATGGGTACAATTAAGTGTTCTGGAATACTCATTCTTCGCTATGTTGTATATAGTTTGTCATGATCCTCACAGTTGAAAGCCTTTGCATAGTCAATAAAGCACATGTAAACATCTTTCTGATATTCCCTGCTTTCAGCCAAGATGCATCTGACATCAGCAGTGATGTCCCTTGTTCCACGTTCTCATCTAAATCTAAATCTTACTTGAACCAGTCCCCTGCCAATGTACTGTTGTAGCCATTTTTCAGTTATCTGCAGCAAAATGTTACTTGCATGCAATATTAATGATAGTGTCTGATTATTTCCACACTCCATTGGGTCACCTCTCTTTGGAATGGACACAAATATGGATCTTTTTCAATCAGTTGGCCTGGTAACTGCCTTCTAACTTTCTTGGCATAGATAAGTGAGTGCCTCCAGTGCTGCATAAGTTTGTTGAAAGATTTCAATTTGTATTCCATTAATTCCTGTAGCCTTATTATTCTTTCCCAATGCCTTCAGTGAACCTTGGAATTATTATTTCAGTACCATTGGCTCTTGATCCTATGCTACCTCTTGAAATGATTGAATCTCGACCCTTTCTTTTAGATACAGAGACTCTGTGTCTACTTTGATGTGTTTTGCATCATTCATTGTTTTTCGCCTTGAATCCTTCAAGTTGTCAAGTTGAGGCTTGAATTTTTTCTTCAGTTTCCTCAGCTTGAGAAATGCTGAGCACGTTACGTTCTTCACTTGGTTTTCTAACTCTGGGTCTTTGCACATTACTTTATAATACTTGTCTTTCTGTTCTTGAGCTGCCTTTGAAATTTTATGTTCAGCTCTTTTACCTCCTCATTTCTTCCATTTGCTTTATCACAACTAAGACGGAGAGAGCAACTTTCAGAGTCTCTTCTGGCATCCTTTCCTTCTTTCTTGTCTTATTAATGACCTTTTGCTTTCTTTCTGTGTGATGTTCTTGATGCCATTCCATGACTCCTCTGGTCTTTGGTCAATAGTGTCTAATGCATCAAATCTCTTCTTGAGATGATCTCAAATTTCAGGTGGGATATATTCAAGGTCATATTTTGGCTCTCGTGGATTTGTTTCAATTTTCTTTAGCTTCAGCCTGACTTTGTATAGTAGCAATTGATGGTTTGTTCTACAGTCTGCCCCTGGCTTTGTTCTGGCTGATGATATGGAACTTTCCCACTGTCTCCTTCCACAGATGTAGTCAATTTGGTATCTCTGTATTCCATCTGGCGAGTATAGTAGTCTTTTATGTGTTGTTGTTTTTTTTTAAATACTTGTAGTCAGCAAGTCATTGGTCTTGCAAAATTTTGTCATGCAATCTCCAGCATTGCTTCTATTACCAAGACCATATTTTCCAACTATTGATCCTTCCTCTTTGATTCCAGTCTTTGCATTTAAATCACCAATAATTATCAATACATCTTGATTGCATGTTTGATCAATTTCAAACTGAAGAAGTTGGTAGAATTCTTCAATTTCATCATCACTGGCTTTAGTGGTTGTTGCAGAAATTTGAATAATAGTGGTAACTGGTCTTCTGGTAGGTGTATGGATGGTATCCTATTATGGACAACACTATACCTCAAAATAGATCTTGAAATGTTACTTTGTGATGTTTAATGTGATGCCATTCCTCTGACATAGTAAACCCTGTGATTGTCAGACTCAAAGTGGCCAATACCAGTCCATTCAGCTCACTATTGTCTAGGGTATTGATGTTTACGTGTGCCATTTCATTTCTGAGAACATCCTTGTTCCTAGATTCATAGTCCATATGTTCCATATTCTTATTAATGGATATTTGCAGCAGTTTCTCCTCATTATAAGGCATGCATGGAAATCACTGTGAATTCTTGGTTTCTATATAATTGCTTATTTCATTTAAGCAAGAGTATATATATATGGAGTCCTGGTGTGGCACTGTGGGTTAATGCTCCAGACAGCAAAGCCGTTTGAACTGCAAGGTTGGTGGTTCAAGCTTACCAGCTGCTCCTTGGAAACTCTATACAGGGTCACTATGGGTCGGAACCGACTTGACGGCACTTATCAACAACAAATATATGTATATATATATATGGTCCTGGTGTGGCCCTGTGGGCTAATGTGTGTGTGTGTGTGTGTGTGTATTCCTGGTGTGGCGCTGTGGGCTAATGTGTCAGACTGCAGAGCCATTTGAATTGCAAAGTCAGTGGTTCAAGCTCACCAGCTGCTCCTAGGAAACCCTATACAGGGTCACTATGGGTCAGAATCGACTCGGCACTTAACAACAACATACACACACACATGTATATGTATGTGTATATATATATATATGACATTCTATTTATCCATTCATCTGTTAGTGGACATTTGCCTTGTTTTGACCTATATAAATATTGTAAAAAGTGCTACAGTGACCATTGTTGTGCAAGTTTCTGTTTGTGTTCTTACTTTTACTTTTGGCTATATATACCTAGGAGTCCTGGTGTGGTGCTGTAGGATAATCACTGGACCGCAAGGCCCATTTGAACTGTAAGGTTGGTGGTTCAAATTCAGCTGCTCGCTCCTCGGAAACCCTATGCAAGGTCACTATGAATGGCACTAAACAACACATATATACCTAAGGCTCCTAGTATGGCACTGTTAGATCAACACTGGACTGTGAACCTCTAGGTCTACAGTTCAAATCCACTAGCTGCTCTCGGAAACCCTATACAGGGTCACTATGAGTTAGAATCGACTCAATGGCACTTAACTCTATATATCTAGGATAGGGATTGGTGGTTTATATGGGAGTTCTATTTTCAATTTCCTAACAGTGCTGCATGAGGGTTTCAGTTTCCCTACAACCTTGCCAGCTTCTTTGTTGTTTTTCCTTATCATTCTCATTCTAATAGCGGCAATTTCATGCCATTTGAACATCCTCTGTGGTAAAATATTTGTTCAAGTCCTTTGTCCATTTTGTTGTTGTTGTTTTTTGTTTGGCTTTTTGTTATATTGTGTGTATATATATATTTCAATGTTTTTATTGTGAATTGAGTGACAATTTACAGGGCAGATCGTCAGTTTTACATTCAACAAATCATACAACTTGTTTCATTACAATGATTATAATCCCTTCCATGTACCATCAGTTAACAACATTTCTCTCTATCCACTTTAGCTTTTTTTCTTTCTTTCTTTCTTTTTTTTTTTCAAACACTCAGGCACATATAATAATTTACACCACCAAAGGGCACATTCTGCAAGTCTGCCTCCTGGCTACCAGCTCTCAGTCCCTCTCTTTCCATGAGTCCAGAGTCCTCAGCTGCTCCCTCTCTCCATGTCCTCATCTCTGCCTCCATCTCTAGTGTCACTGCTTCTCTGGATAGGGTCCCGCATTCCCCTTGTACTCTTCACCCTTGATGGTCTTAGGGTCCTCTGTTTCTGTATTGTAAAATTAGCTACTCCCCCGTTCTTGTTACAAAACTTCTATATTGTATTAATATATTTTTGATGACCCACTGCAGTTAAGTTGATTTTGACTCATAGCCACCCTACAGGGCCAGGGTAGAACTGCCCCGTAGGATGGCTGCTGAGGCTGTAAATCTTTACGGAAGCAGACTGCTTCATATTTGTTCCATGGAGTGTCTGGTGGCTTAGAACCACCAACCCATTAGGGCTCCTTATACAAAAGGGCTTCAGATAGTTTGTGGAAAAATGGAATTAATAGATAATGGAATTTTCCATGAACATTTTGAAACCCCCTTGTATTTTGAATATTGGATATTCACTTATTGGTCATATGGTTTCTAACAATATTCTCCTAATCCGTAGGTATTATTTTTTAATTCATTGGTAAAGTCCTTATTCCTTATGAGTCCGATTTATCAAATTTGTCTTGCTGCTCCTATATTTGTCCTTATCTCTGACACCCCTGTATTTTCTCTGAAGAGTTTTTGGGGTTTTAGTTTCACATTTAGGTCCTTTGGAATTGGGTTCTGTGTATGGTGTGAGGCTTGAATCTGGATTCATGTTTCTGAATGTAGAAGTCCAATTTTCCCAGCACCATTTGTTGAAAACAGCCTTCACCATTGAATGGACTTTGCACTCTTCTTGAAAATTGCTTGACTATAGGTGTATGGGTTTATTTCTGAGTTCGTAAGTTCGATTCCATTGTTGCTCTGTATGGCTATCATTATGCTAGTCCAGCTTGTCTTAATCTGTGACGTCAGTGACTCTTATATTGCCTTCATTAGTGTGTCCCCAAACGAAGTTTTTAAAAAATGTTATCTCCTTTTTTCTGATTTGAAACAGCCTCAGTTTCTGTAGCTGTGAAATAAGATAATGCTTTCAAGGGCAATTGTGGCTACTACATAAAGTACTATATATGAAGATGCTTTAAGCACAGTGTGAATGGGAGGGTCTTCAGAAAGATGGCGTGAAAATGCCAATATCTCTTCATTCTGTTGTCCCACAAACTCTTTTGAAACCTTCTTCTGTTCTGATTATAAATACTTTCAAGAATTAAAAAGAAATTAGTCAAATCTATTTACTGTTGCTGAATTCTCTTTGGTATCTCTGATGGGTGCTACAAATGGCTAATACACTCAGCTGCTAAGCAAAACGTTGGAAATTCAAGTCTATCCAGAGGCACGTGGGAAGAAAGGCCTGGCGATCTACTTCTAGGGTAAAAAAAAAAAAAAAAAAAAGGAAAAAAAAAATCAGTACAGTTGAAGTCTGACACACATGCAGTTGCCAGAGGTGAGAATCCACTGTATGGCAACAGATTAGAAGTTAGATGTTTAACACCTGAATTCTTTGTGGTGTCTCTGATGTTTCTCAGAAGACCAATTCGATTATACAAGTAATGTGTTGTCCATCAATACATTGACTTGATTTCACCTGGAGGATTGGAAAGATACACAGACAAATTAAGGGGTAATCATAGACTCTTGGAGGCATCAATTTACCAGTGTTAAGTCCTGGCCCTGGGTTCTTGATCCTTAACCTGAGGTCTGTAGGAGTTCAGAAGAGTTTCCTGTGTTTCCCATCAGGGTTTGAGACTATGCAGAGAGTGCCTCAGTTTTTGAGCTGACAGGCAGCACAGACAATTCTGTTATATTGAAATGGATCAGAAAAGGGAGCACTGACTACTATTAGATTTGCAAGGGTGGAATGAGGATGCCGGCATGTCTTGAGATGGAATATCTCTTCTGGTAGCTTCTTAGGGCTCCTACTGACTGTTGAGGTCATTGATGACACCCTTAAGGAGTGATGTGTGACTTGGGACCTGGGCTGCCTTCTAAAACATGTGCCAAGGACAGTGCTCAAGAGCCTGGCTTGTTGGAGTTGGTTTTGATTTTTTTTGGCCTGAGTTTCCACTCCTACTCAGCTAATTGTGCATCCTTAAGTAACCTTTCAAACTGAAGATGGAGTCATTTACAGCAACCCTAAAAGTCCTCTCATCTCTTTTTTTTTTTCTTTTAAAGTTGGAACTTTCAACTCCTCATTTTCAGGGGAGGGGATTTTATTTAAAGACTTTCACTGCAGATTTAACAATGTGGATATAATCATTCTCTTGGCTAGAGCTGAAGAATATAGCTTTTGACAAAGTTTGTTGAGTTAGTAACTTTAAAAAAAATGATAGAACTATTTCCAGAAAGAAAAAAAAAAAAAAAACCCGTCACGGATCATTTTTATATATAAAGGAATCACAATTGCCAGACTGAGTTGGGCCTTTTCCACTTTTATCTTAGGCCTGGTCACATTAAAGTGCCTTTTTTTTTTTTTTTGTCCTTTGAAGAAAATTTTCATGTTATAGTGCCACAGTGGTTTTGAAAGAACTCTGTAACTTTTAGAGCTCCTCACAGTAATTTTCCATCCAATGACAAATGCCAATTTGGTCTAAGTGGTAGCTGGACGGTTTGCGTTGTTACATAGTCCACTTCGATATACAGGGTTTAAGGCCTGTCCTGCCTGGTATATGTTCCCCTGGGCTTGCTGAGGAATTCAATTTAGTGTATGTATAGACCTTGCAGAAAGCCCACATTTTCATTCTGAAAAATCCCTGTGCTATGCAGAATTAGTCAGCACAACCACAGGGTTTTTGAGAAAATTGGGCTTAGGACAAAACACTACAAACATTCATTGGTAGTGGGGAGTCCTGGTGTGTTGCTGTAGCACTGGATCACACAAGCTCCTACAGTGCTGTACGATCAGCACTGTAGGATCACACAAGGCCAGTTTCAAGTGCAAGGTCGGCCGTTCAAGCTTACCAGCTGCTCTTAGGAAACCCTGTACAGGGTCGCTGTGCAGCTCTGCAGCACTTCACAACAACAGTAGTGGGTTGAAAAGTAGATAAGAACCTAATAATCAGAGTGGTGAAGAAATAAATATGGCACTACACCATGGGTGGCACAACTAGTTAAGTGGTAGACTACTCAATGCAAGTTTGGTGGTTCAAACCCACCCAGAGATGTGTTGGAAGAAAGGCCTGTTGATCTGCTTCTGAAAGGTCAGAGCTATGAAAGCCCTATGGAGCATAGGTATCCCCTGGCATACCTGGTGTCACCTTGAGTCAGAATTGACTCCATGGCAACTGGTTTACCTTGAAAAACACTTGGAATTTGCTTGTGGACTTGGGCATCAGATGACTTGCAACTCATGCACTATGGAGAAGTGGTACAGAGAGAGAGAGATCTAGAATCTGGCTGAGTTGTAAAACTAGAAGTTGATGGGTGTGGCTCCTAACACACGCATTCAGGGCTGTATTTCTGTGTTGTATATTTCTACACAACTCGCTTCTTCTGGTCGCAGCTTTCTCGAAGATGAAATCATGTGTCAGCAAAGGTAAATTTGCATTGTGCTGAAATTGTTCCCTCATATATCAGTCACGTTGAGACAAGTTCACATCTTCAAAATAAGGGTACTTACTAACAGAACAGACTGTAATTAACATCCTTTGTTGCATCTTTGAGCAAATGTTCCTTTCATCCTCTGAGTGCGGGTGTTGGGGGCCTGTCAGCAGGCGCTCTTTTATCACAAGTCAGTCCTTCCACATGGCACCCCTTGTTCTTCTTGGGGAAGGCCAGTTAGCATGCAGAGAGTAGACTTCTGGGTTTATATTGAGTAGGGAAGGCTTACTCAACATTGCTGGTGTTGATGAAGCATTGACCAGTGCTTAGCTGCAAGAAGGGTCTCCTGGACCTGGACTCACTAGGACTGAGTCCATATCTGAGGCCTCAAGTAGACTATCTTCATAGCGTTTAAGACTGTCTTCATAGTGTAATTAACAGCATATTGGATGTGGGTCTGTCTTCTTACCCATCTCTGACAAGGATCTTACTGTTAATTGCTATTGAGTCAGTTCCAACTCATAGCAACCCTATATAGGATTTCCTAGGAGTGGCTGGTGGGATTGAGCCACTGACTTTGTGGTTAGCAGTCCAGTGCTGATCCGACAATGCCACACCAGAGCTTGACGTGGGTCTTAGAGTATTCAGTTGTGTCTGCCTCTCTTGTGCACTTTGCCCCTTGTAGATTATGGAAACTGGCTCTTGCTGGGGAAGTTGTCAGTCATTCAGAGAGAAAAACAACACCTAAGAAAGGAATTTATTTTCAAAAATAGACATTTGCATTGCATATAAATATATAGACAAGTGTTCTAACAACAACAAAATGCTGCCTTCTGTTGCGGAAAATAAAGTACCTTATTTTCAGTTTATCATTCCTGGAATCACACCTATTAAAGGTACTTGGAATTCAAAATCATAAAAAAAGGACCCAACTTACTGGTTAGCTAGAGGCTGGTGGAACCCCGAGATTATGGCCCTTGGTTACCTTTCCAGGTCTAGATCTGAACTCACCCCCGTGGCTCATTTTTCAGCCAAGCAATAGATAGTTATTAATAGAGGGGACAACGCTAGTGAGGTACACACACCATTGGAATGTGAACCATTCAAGATCAGAAAGGTAGCATTTACCCAAGGACAGCATTCAGAAAGGTGGGGAAAGGAGGAGGAATGGAAACTAGAAACACAGGGAGGAAGTGAGATGAAACCAGGTGTGTATGATGCATTGAATGTAAAACTCATGATCTGTTCTGTAAACCTTCACTCAATTCACAATAAGAAGTTTAAAAAAAGAAGAATGCTTTTGGACTCAAAGTGACTGTCATTTTTCTGTCTGTTGACTGAGCTGGATTCGTAGCCTTTCAACTCTTCCCATCTAATATATGCTAGGTGTTAGGGATTGGACCTTGGAGTTAGAATCTGACACTGTACAACATTTTCAAAGGAAAATTCAGAGTTGCCCAGTCACCAAATTCCAAGCAGTCCATTTTTTGTGGATTCCCAGATATCTCTATTATGATTTGCTCTTTAGGACCACTCCTGTCTACATAGTGTAAATTTTCCATTTTAATCATTCTTAAAGTATGCAATTCAAGGAGCTCTGGAAGCGTAGTGGTTACGAGTTGGGATGCTAACCTCAAGGTCAGCAGTTCGAAACTATCAGCTGTTCGACGGGAGAAAGATGAGACTTTTTCCGCTCCCGTAAAGATTTACAGCCTCCAAAACCCTATGCAGGGTCTCTATGAGTCGGAACCAACTCCATGGCATACCACCACCATCACCAAAGTATGCAACTCAGCTCCTGGCAAGCACCATCCTGCTTTGTTTCTGTATGGATTCACCTACTCTGGCTATATCACACAAATGGAATCGTAGATATGGTCTTCTGTGTCTGGATTCTTTCACTGGTAATATTTTTAGGGTCATCCCTTGGTAATATTGTACCGCTATTTTATGCCTTTCTATGACTGAGTAAACACTGCATTGTACAGACAACACATGTATCAGTTCATGAGTATTTGAGTGGTTACCACTTTTAGGACCATTGTGAATAATGCCTGCTGCTATGAACATTTGTGTACAAGTTTTAGTTTGAACATCTATTTTTAGTTTGGGGGAGGTATATACATAAGTGCCACTGAGTCAGTTCTGACTCATAGTGACCCTGTATATAGTGTCTGAGGAGCAGCTGGTGGATTTGAACCACCAACCTTTGGTTAGCAGTCCAGTACCTGTCCTACAGTGCCACACCAGGAATTATACGAGGAGATTCCAAAAAGTTTGTGGGAAAATACAATGAAAAGGTAATGGAGTTTTTCTGAAACTTTTGGAACTCCTTGTATACCTAGGAGTGGAATATGGAAACACTGTTTTCCACTAACCTACAACTGTACCACTTCACAGTGTCACCAGCAATGTGAGGTGAAGCCAGGTCTTTCTGACTCCAAAGGCTGTGCTCATGTTTTTAGGCCAAGGCTTCAGGAATCCCCTGGTTAAGCCAACAACACAAGCACTCCCTGGGTGTTTTTCATTATAAGGAGAAGTTGTTGGTCATATGACATTTTGACTTTGGATAGGGGCAGAACAGGTGTTAAATAATCTGTCAGTGGCCAACCTCCTCTTCCTCAGTATTGGGTTGTGGTTAGGAGTGTAGATTTTGTTACCACATATTGTATGATTCCATGGATATGAAATGTCCAGAATAGGCAAACTATATAGCCAGACAGCAGATTAATGTGGGGCAGGGAGCGAGCTGTGGGATTTCTTTTGGGGATAAAGAAAAAATTCTAAAATTGATTGGGATGATGGATGCATAGCTATGTGAATGACTAAAAACCTGTTGAATTCTGTATTTCAAATGGATGACTTGAATGGTATGTGAATTATATCTGAATAAAACTGTTGGGGGTAGAGGTGGTGGTGGGGAAGGTGATGTTTGAAACCTTCCCTGTCACTTAGTAGCTCTCACTTGGGGTAAGTTCTGCATTGAATCTCCCTCAGTGTTCACATTGTGCAAAATTAGGTTTAAATCAAAGCTCTATACATACCAGAGAATCAAGGGAGCTAATGTACCTTATAAAAGTGCCTGGCCTGATGCCTGGCACACAGCTAGTCCTCAGCTCATGTTGCTAGCTATACATATTTGCATCATAGACTTTTTTTTTTTTTTTTTTTTTTTTTTGCAATTTCAACCAATAGATGGTGTTCTGTGCCAGGCCAGTAAAGACAGGAAATAGTTAGAATTCCTCTTAAAATTTGAATTCTGAGTTCAACCTTGCTACAAGGGAAATGAACAATACTGGACAATGTAATGAGGCAATAATTTGGATGGTAATGGAAGATGAGGTCATGTGGGAGGAGCCGTGGGTAGAGCTAGGGGCTAGCAAAAGAATATCGATGCTGAGGGGGGAGAGGAAATTGTATTAAAAGTGCTGCTCTGCCATCCCTGACAACAGATGTTGGAAGGTCTTAGGTTTGGGGCTCCAGGGCCTCTGACCCCTTGAAATTGTCTCCAGTTCCTTTGGAGGTCATGATCCCACAGTTGGAGCAGCCCTGGTGTAG
The DNA here is from genome assembly GCF_000296735.1 of Chrysochloris asiatica. Lineage (NCBI taxonomy): Eukaryota > Metazoa > Chordata > Mammalia > Afrosoricida > Chrysochloridae > Chrysochloris > Chrysochloris asiatica. The sequence goes on from NW_006408569.1 coordinate 1,909,804, forward strand.
ATTAGCCTCCTTGGATATGTTTGCCTCTCTCTTACCCTAATGCCTCCCATCCCCAAGATGCTGAGGAACTAGAGATAAGCGCTCAGGCTAGTCAAACCATCCACTTTGAAAGACTCAGATCAAGGAATGAACAAGAAAGCAGAACAAAAACAGAGCGTCTCCACTTTTTCACAGGTTGAAAAGTCTCAGGAAATTGCCTGCATTGCCTGCATTGTCCTGTTCTCACTTGCCTCCTGTGTCCTGTGTGAGGGGCATCCCAAAGTGAAGACAACCAGCCCCCTCTCCTCCCAGCAAATACAGAAGGAAGGGACTGGAGAAGAGCTTCCAGAGAACAAGCTTGCAAGTGTGAGGGACGGGCTGCAAACCAAAGTTGCCAGGCAGAATGGTTCACAGTTTCCTTTGGGAGTTCTTTGCTGCCATTTCCACACCTCCTTTCAAGAAGCTGGTGTGGTGTGTAGCCTGATTCTGTTTTATGGCTGGGGAAACCCTAAGTTTCCAGCAGATTATTTGTCATTGAGACCTCGCAGCAGGAACAACACAAATATCTTTGCAGAAGCCCAGGTTCTTGCAGCCAGACACATGCCTGGGTGATCGTGTCAGATACGGGGATTTCATTGCCTTCAAGTCTGAAGAGTGTGAAGTGCCCTGTAGAGGACTGCGAGACGGACAGGGGTGGGTGGTGTGGTTCTCTCCCCTCTTGGCCAACTGTCTGTCCGTCAGCTGCAGGCCCTCAAACCTGAGTGGACAGGGCTGCTCCTTGGCTTTCATCCAGTGCGAGCTGGGAGCCGGTGACTTTGAGACTTGGCCCTTTTCAGTTCTCTTTGTTCAGAAAAAGAGTTTCATTCTGGCTCTCTTCAGTGGCTGCCGAGGATTAGGAGAACCCTGGGGAGACTTGGCTATAGGACAGCCCTCCAAGCTGGGCTGGGAAATGTGAAGAGAAGCCGTTTCTCTGGGTCTTATTTCAAGTTACATTCTTTGCTCCCCTTCCTAAAGCAGTTTCTACTATTGCATACCCTAGGGTATAATCCCCTAGTGTGTACTCTGGTGATTTTGCAGCGATGGAGAAAGGGATAAGTTGAAGGACTGTGGAAATGAAATGGTCAACATGAAGAAGAGTTGCAATCCAGGTGCTGGTTTTTACTAGTTGCACCAGTTCAGAACAACTCTTTGCCTTCTTAGGGGTGCCTTTCTCGTTCTTCAAAAGAAACAAAAGGCAATTTAAAAGAATTCCTTTTCAGTGAATAGAAAGGAGTGGAAAGAGGCCTTACACTCCAGAATAGAGCCCCAGAGTTGGATTGCCAAACGGCCAAAGGATACGGATTTCCAAGTCTCTGCTGGCCATTTGCAAGTGTGTGACTATTTGTAGTGTTCCCTGTTTAATATAGTTTTAAAAAAATGTACACTGCCTTAGTTGTAAAGTGGATTTCCTATTGTGGTTTCTTTGCGTGTGCATGTGTGTACAGATTTCTGTTTCCTCTTTATTAAAAAAAAGAAAAAAAACAAAAACAAAAATCAGACCATTTATTCCCTGATTTTGAATAAATGGTTTGCTTTTAGAATCTGAGTGTATTACAGTAGAAGGACAGATTTTGTGGTTTTCATTTTCCCTTGACTCCCATTGGCTGTAAAATTTCCAAAATGCTTAATTCATTTTGTCATCATGTTTCTTCTGGTACCTGGGAAGACATTCCCTGTGAACTACTTCCGGTAGAATGCTTTCTTGGAGATCACGTTAAAAAATCAAAAAGCTGGAGAGGGCTACATATGTATATACACATACGGGGTGGGGTATGTAGTTCAGTTTATGTAATCCCACAATGCACATATGTTGGCAGAATTTCAATTATTGTATTAATCCTGGGAGATACTTTGTCATGCATGATGGATGGTATTTACAAATTGAGGTCTGAAGTGGTCAGCCTCTTTGAAGATGCAGCATGTGGAAGTGGGAGTGTTTATATTACTTGTTTTAGACAATATCAGCCAACCCGGCAGTCTTATAATAGTCTGCAGCCATTTCATAACAAACCTGAAGGTTCCTGGGGAGTTTCTCCTGCTTAAACCAACAAGAGTCGTCAAAAGGCTTTGCCATCCACAACCTGCTGAAAGGCTTGCTTAGTAAAACTCGGTCGGGAATTGTGGACTCAGAGTGGAATATGATAGCCATGCTCTGAGGAGCTTCTACTTCTTTAAGGACTCCACTTGATTAATGAGAGAGGATTTGAGCATAATTAAGAATTACATAGCTTTTGAAGACTAGGAAGTAGAAGCCCAAGCAGGGTCACTGATTTGCTCCCAAGGTCGAAGTCACTAGGCTTCGTTTCCTCTCAACATGTGGAACATACTGTAGGTTGCTTTGCGACCTTTTTCCCTCACATCCCCAGTTGAATACTTTAAAGCTTTTAAAGGTTTCCATAATCAAAAGACATTTTGGTTCACCCTAGCCATACCCTCTGTAACTTGGCACATAGTTCTCTTTTCTTTCCTCCGCCTACCTTCCAACTTTAGTCTGGTTTCTCCCCCTGGGCATCGTCTTCTCTGTTAACTTTCATGTTTGTGGCCTTTCTCTAGAGCTTCTTTTCAAAGTGTTCATGAGTTTTCAAACAGCATATGGTCTTCTAGGCACAAGTGAATTACCCTTTTGTAGAAAGGATAGGGACTCTGTGTGTGGGGGGTGGGGGCGGGCAATGGAATGAGGCCTTTTAAAACATTTTTTTTACTTCTCAACTTTATTAGAATATAGTTCACGTACTCTAAAAGTCAACCAATTTCGTGGTTTTCAGTGTATTCCGAGTTGTGCCGCCACCACCACAGTCAATTCTAGAACATTTTTATTGCCTTTGGAAGAAACTCATAACCTTTAGCAGTCACCTCTGTAAGGCTGGAAGGGATGGTACAGGCCAAATGTTGAGAGATACAGGAAGCATCAAAGGTAGATGAAAGGAATACACAGAATCACTGTATCAAAAAGCATGAGCAGAACATGGTAAGAGCATGAGCGGAACATGGGACCCTATCCAGAGAAGCAGTTACACCAGAGATGAAGGCAGAGATGAGGACATGGAGAGAGAAAGCAACTGAGGACTCTAGACTCTTGGAAAGAGAAAGGTTGTGTGCTGGTGGCCAGGAGGCAGGCTTGCAGAATGTGCCCTTGGGTCATTTAAATGATTATATATTCCTGAGTGTTTCTGTGTACATGAAAAAAGGGGGGAAGGAGAATGGAGGCCGATACTGTTAAACTGGTGCACGGAGGGGATTGTAACCACTACACTGAAACAAAATACTATTGGTTGAATCCAAAATTGATGTTCTCCCATCAAAAACTATCACTCAATTCACAACAGAAGCATTAAAAAAGAAAAAGAAAAAGAAAAAATCAGTGGTTGGTGTTCAGCCCTTTCAGGGGATAGCATATGATCAAGAACCAATGTTATTACAAGAAGATGTGTAATCTACACTGAAGGCATTGGGGAAAAATAAGGCTCCAAGACCTGATGGGATTGCAAATCAAAATGTTACAGCTGTCCAGTACAATGATATACTCAGTTGTTTAGGCCCAGAAATTTGGAAGACTGCAACCTGGCCATTGTGAAGAAATGTCATCCAATGACATGCAGAAATCATTGAACAATATCATTAATATCAACGCAAGAAAAATTTTGCTGAAGCTAATTAAAAAATGGTTGGAGCAGTGTACCTACAGGGAGCTGCCAAAAATTCAAGCTGGGTTCAGAAGAGGACAATAACCAGGGATAGTGCTGGATGGATCTTGGCGGAAAGTAGAGAATATCAGAAAGATGTTTATCTGCGTTTTATTGACTATGCAAAGGCATTCAGCTATATATATCATAACAAACTATGGATAACATTGCAAAGAATGGAAATTCCTATATTTTTGATGTGTGTTCATGTGGAACCTGTACATAAGCCAGGAGGCAGTCATTTGAACAAACAAGGATACGGCATGGTTTACGATCAGGAAAGGTGTGTATCAAGGCGGTAACCTTTCACTATATTAATTTCATCTGTGTGCTGAGTAAATAATCTAGGGAACTGGGGTATATGTAAAAATAAAAACATGGCATCAAGATTGGAGTAAGATTCATTAACACCCTGAGAGATGCAGATGATACAAGCTTGCTTGCTGGAAGCAAAGAGGACTTGAAGCACTTAATGGTGAAGACTAAAGACTGCACCTCAACATAAAGAAAACAAAACTTCTCACAACTGTAACAATAAACAGCATCGTGGTTGTTGTTGTTGTTGTTGTTAAGTGCCGTCGAGTCGGTTCCGACCCATAGCGACCCTGTACAGGGTTTCCGAGGGTGTAAATCCTTACGGGAGTAGAAAGCCTCATCTTTCTCCTGCGGAGCGGCTGGTAGTTTCGAACCGCTGACCTTAAGGTTCGCAGCCCGATTCGTAACCACTACACTACCAGAGCATCATGGTAAATAGAAGATAATTGAGGTTACCAAGGATTTCCTTTTACTTGGATCTACAGTGAATGTCAACAGAAGCACCCAAGGAAATCAAACAATGTATTACTGTGTTACAAAAGCACTGATGGCACTTTGAAAACCAAGGTGTGTCAGACCGAAGCCATGGTATTTTCAGTGGCCCCATATGCATGTGAAAGCTGGACAATGAATAAGGAACACCAAAGAATGAATGCCTTTGAATTACGTTGACAAAGAATATTTAATAAGCCATATACTGCCAAAAGAACAAATGAATAATGTGTTGGAAGTACCGCCAGAATGCTCCTTAAAATGTCGAGACTTTATCTCATGCACTCACATACTTTGAATGTTATCAAGAGGCACCAGTCCCTGGAGAAGGACACCATGCTTAATAAAATAGTCAGTCAAAAAGGAATGTCCTCTGAACAGACACTTCACCAAGGAAGACATTCGGGCAGCCAACAAACAGATGAAGAAATCTTCACGATCATTAACCATTGTTATTGTTGAGTGCCGTCGAGTCGGTTCTGACCCATAGCAACCCTGTATAGGGTTTCCGAGGAACAACTGGTGAGCTTGAACCGCCAACCTTGCAGTTCAAACGGCTTTGCAGTCTGGCGCATTAACCCACAGAGCCACACCAGGACTCATTAACCATTAGAGAGATGCAAATCAAAACAGTGAGATATCATCTCACACCAGCAATAACAGCAAAGATTTAAAAAGTAGAGGACAATAAATGCTGGCAAGGATGCAGAGAGACTGAGACCCTCCTACATTGCTGGTGGGATTGCAAAATGGTCCAACCACTCTGGAAAACAATATGGAGCTTCCTCCGAAGGTTGGACGTAGAGATATACCTTATGATCCAGCAATTCTTCTACTTGGTATTTACCCACAAGAAAAAGGAGCTACAAGAACCACACAAGAAACACAAGTAGATCCATGTACACCAGTGTTCATAGCAGCACAGTTCACAATAGCAAAAAGATGGAGACAGCCTAAATGCCTATCAGTTGAAGAATTGATAAACTGGTATAGCCACACAATGGAATATTATGCTGCCTTGAAGAAAAACAAGGAAGCTGTAAGCCACCGCATAACATGGATGAACCTTGAGGACATTATGCTGACTGAAATTAGTCAGTCACAAAAGGACATACTGTATAAAACCATTATTGTAAAAGCTTAAGAAAATAAACCCATACTAAGAAAGGAATGTCCTCGACAAGATGGATTGACATAGTGGCTACAAAAGTGGGCTCAAACGTAGCGAAAATTGCCAGGATGGTGCAGGATCAAGCAGTGTTTCTTGCTGTTGTACATTGGGTCAGTATGAGTCAAAACTGACTTGACTGGTACCTAACAGCAACATCAAACTTGGACATGATTTTATCTCTATTCTTTGTCCTATTCGATAGACTATAGAAAGGGACCCGAGAGAAACATGTAAGCGTTCTTTCTGCTGTTTGAATTTCTGAAACTTCATTCATGCCAATAATCGCCCACCCTTTGTCCCTGAGCCCTGGTGATGGGAAACTCCAGGAGTGGGAGCTGTCTTAGGACAGGGCTTCGTGACATCAGGATTGCGCTCTATGCCTGCATAGCACATAGTAGACACTCAGTGTTCAGTGAATGAGAGGACTCACTCATATTAATGATGACTGAGATTACCCTAGCTTTTTGACTAACACCAGTCACTGTTAGCTAACTATGCTGATATGTGTTGTGTGTGTGTTTTTTTAAAAAATAACTCAACTTTGTTGTTGTTTGTAAGTGCTGTGAAATTGGTTCGGACCCATAGCCACCAACCTTGTGGTTCACAGTCCAGTGCTTATCCTACAGCACCACATCAGAACTCCAAACTCAATTTTGGAGTCATTTTAAAAATAGCATATAAAGCTGACTTAACAATAACAAACTCTGGGTATTTCTCCTCGTTTGCTTCCAAGGATTTTCCCTCTCCCCCCTACCTTTTGTTTCTTGTCTTGTAAGTGTGATTCCTATCCAGCAGAGAACATGATACTCTGTTTCAGTTTTCAGGAGGGAAAAATGGATAGGATGCATTTCTTCTTTTCAACTAAGGCTGCAGAAATCCAAGTACATACTGCACCTCCAATTAGCTCCTTGCTATTGAAAAATCCCCACTTAACTGTTCACATCCTATACCTAAAGAATTATACTGGAAGGAAAGCTATGTAAATACGAGGATATCTATTCAATTTCAGTTGAGTTTCAGTTCACTTTGAAGGCAGTAGTACTGGATTGCATGGCTGCATCACAATTCACCATGTTAATATATATATATATATATATTGACACTCTGGACTCGATTTTTCGGTCATTCTTATCAGCTGCATCATGCTAGTATATTAGGTTTCATTGCTTTGTGTATGCTGTCTAATTGGAGCAAGTTTAACGTCACTTATGACATCTTGTAGTTACTTCACATGATAAGTGGCAATGGTCCTGTGAGAACTGTAACATATCAGAAAAACAGGAACTAGGGTCAAAAGTCCCACAGGGTACAAAAGGGTCATGACCTCTCTCAGAGGAGGCAAATTGAACTGATATACTAGTTTCTTTGTTTGTTTTTAATGTATTTTTTTTTTAATTTAAGGTTTTTATTGTGGTATACTAGTTTTTAAAGTGCATTTGGTTTCATGATGGAATGCAATTAACAGGATTTAAATCCTTACCATGGCAGATGCAATAGGGATCAGGACCCATACTGTAGAATGAATTTTGGGGACCAAGTCCCAAATCTCTGCCCCCATACATCACTTTGGCACCCGTCAGTGTTGTTTGTTTTCAATATGACAAGCAAAGTGATTCTTCTATTCTGTGTAACCTCTAACCAAACAGCCATAAAGAAAAAGAAAAGAAGTACTCTTGGCAATTTTATTTGCACATTTTGTGATCATCAACCTACGGAATAGCCAGATTGTACTGAAGTGGCTAGAGTGTAGAGTAGGATTTTTGGAATCAGATTGATGTGTTTATTAGGGTGGCTGTGCTGTTCTGGACTTAGAGCTAGGTGATTTATCTGTATTGAATGACCTTGGATAAGTCACTAAATCCTTCTGTGTCTTAGGTTCCTTTTCTACTTTCTGAGGCTTACTGGGGCTACAGAAATCCTCTCCTGGCATTAAAGAAGCAAATTGCTTCTTTCAGGAGATGACTGAACTCAGTCATCCTTGTGTGCCACTTGATAAAGTCGGAGCAATCACGGAGGGCTTCAGAATGAGCCAGCAGAATGTGGAAGGAAGTTCCTGGTAGGAGTTCAGCAACCTAAGTCTCCTGGGAGGTAAAGGGGCCTGACCCCTGACTCCTCCTGCCTGGAGCTGGCCAGCCCGCAGGCCTGCGGGTTATTCTTACTTAATTGCCAGCTCCATTTCCAGGGCACGGTTTTAAACTGGAGCCTTGAGTGGCAGGTCCTTTTGGTGGGGTGCTGTAGGAAAACACTGGACTGGTAGCCGAAAGGACAGCAGTTCAAACCCACTAGCCATTCTTAGAAACCTTATACAGGGTTGCTATGAGTATAACCAACTCCATGGCACGTAACAACAAAAACAACAGTATAATATTATAGCCCAGATTACCTTGTCAGGTTGTAAAGGGCTTCTTGAGCTAGCTGTGTGGTTCAGAATGACAATGAAAAAGCGGAGAAGAAAGCGAGTAGCAATGATAGAAACACAGGCCCCGCCCAAGGTTTAGAAAGTGCCTTACTTAGCTCATCGAAGTCCAAATCCAGGATCTCAGAGTTTCGGGATCATCCTGTGCCCTTTGGTTCAGAGTCAGAGGACTGCAGACCTTTGTGATGATGTGAACTAATGTAGACCTTTGTGACAATGTGAACCTCCCATTTCAGAAGCAATACAAATACAACACTTATTTGGAAGTATTACATAGCCTTAATCAATTGCAAATGATTTCCTCTGGTGTGGTAGATTCCTTTCCATGCAGAATTGAGTAGAGGAAGACCACCCTATATAAAGGAGGGAGTAACCTACAAAGCATCCAGTTTGGTGTTTCATCTGATGTGGGTGTGGGCAGTAGGGGAAGGTGTGGTGGTGGTTGTTGTTGTTGGTGGTGGTGGTGGTGGGGGGTGTTGCTACTGAGATTTCCTAAGAGGAAAACATTTTGCTTGAATTAGTCGTACGGACCTTCCTCTGTTCTGCCAGGTGGATTAGTCTGGCCATGACAATGAGAGGAATGATGTGCTTGAATGCATCATTTTCAGTCCTTAAGGAGCTCTGGTAGCGTAGTGGTTACGAATCGGGCTGTGAACCTTAAGGTCAGCGGTTCGAAACTACCAGCCACTCCGTGGGAGAAAGATGAGGCTTTCTACTCCCATAAAGATTTACACCCTCGGAAACCCTCTACAGGGTCGCTATGGGTCGGAACCGACTCGACGGCACTTAACAACAACAACAACAACCTTATGATAGAAAAGAGTTTGCCATTGACTTCATGATGACTCATGGTGACACATGGGTTTTGCAAAATCCTGTGCTCCATAGGATTCTCTATGGCTGTGGCTTTTGGAAGAAGATCACCAGCCCTTTCCAAAGGCCTTGGCGCAAGGCCTGGTGTTCTACTTCTGAAAAAGCAGCCACTGAAAATCACCCTACAGTGCACAGTTCTACCCTGACACATATGGGGTCACCAGGAGTTAGAATAGGCTCAACAAGAGGTTTGTTTGTTTTTTAACCCTTGTCTAGAAGGGGGATCCTCTTCTGTGTTTGTCTGTGGTGTGAGTTTAAATTGGCTTCAGAAGCAAAAGTCTGAAGAGGGGTCCCATTTATTTTCTCTAGAAATGTTCCCCCATGAACCTTGGCATGCTTCCATCCCCACAGATGTTACAGACTGAAAACCCGGCTGGGTCTCAGCTTCCTGAAACCATAAGTTGGAATGTTTAAACCAAACCATGCTGTAGAGCTTCACATAGCACGAGACTCTACCAGGCAGGAGGAGTCAGGGGTCAGGCCCCTTTACCTCCCAGGAGACTTAGGTTGCTGAACTCCTACCAGGAACTTCCTTCCACATTCTGCTGGCTCATTCTGAAGTAAATCTCTTTGCCCTGTGACTAACCACAGAGTATAGGAGTAGCCATTGAGTTTGTAGTGGCGGTGTTAGGGTTAGCACATTGCAGGAGGAATCAGGAGTGATCAGTAGATTTGGACCAAAATATTTAAGGCTCTTACATGAGTTAAGAAATGAGAGATTGATCTAAATCTGTTGCTCTAAATGAGTTAAGCACTAAATGAGATAAGCACTAGACCACTGATCCACCAGGCCAGCGGTTCAATCTCTAGGAATACTTGGAAACCCTGTATACTGGGTCTCTGTGAGTCAGAACAGACACTTAACGACCACAAAACTAACCACAAGGTCGGTGGTCCAATCCTTTGGAGTCCTTGGAAACTCTATACTGGGTCTCTGTGAGTCAAAATCAATTCGACGGCACTTACAAACAACAAAACTAACCACAACGTCGGTGGTTCAAATCCATCCCCTGTACAGGATCGCTATGAGGCGAAACCAATTCAACTGGCACTGAACAACAACAGCAAAGGCCCTTTCTGCCCCCACTCCCACCCCCCGTTATCCAACATGCACTTAACCGAGAGCAGCTCAGTCATACACTGTGGCTCTGTGAATGTTCACATGAATCAAACAAATCCTTGACTCCTCAGTCAGCTGTGCCCTCTCCCAAGAGGCCCCTGGGTGCCCTGGATAAATCTTGGGCACAAGCGGGCCAAGGTTGAATCTTGGGCACATAGGATTTTATAGCTGCTGCGAAAGAGGGAGCCAGGTGAGACCATTGAGACCCAGCTACTTGGTGGCAGAGTCATTTTGCAGACCGAGGTTTTGGTCCTTTTTGTTAACTGCTCTTCAAATGTGAGTGTTCACTCTATTGACCCCAGCAGGGTATTTGCTTTGGTGTTATCTCCAGCATCCATTTGCTGAGTACAAGAATTCAACTGGATCCTTTTCTAAAGCCTGGGGGTCACCAGCTCACTGAGATTGATTGACAGGACACCCTGCCCACACAGCTTCATGTTCGGGCCTGTGTTCTAGTCCCTGAAGATTCTGTGCACATTAGTATTGCCTGTTGTGGTTTTCAACCTCTGTAGCTGAAAAACCTGTGGCATGTTCTAGAAGCAAGACAGTATTCAGTATTTCAGTATGCAGAAGGCACTGGGTAGGTTTCTAAATCCATAGAATTTCTTTTCTTAAAGACATGGCGTGTATTTTAAGTAATGATAACCTTTGGAGCTTTGGAGTGAACACTTGGTAGTATGCTCTGAAATGCTTTTACACTTGAATCATCTTAGTGCATGCCTGATTCGTGCCTTCATCATCTACTTTTGGCCTCTGAAATCCATGCAGCTGATAAGGACTTGATAAATACTTAAAGGGCCAATGAATGCCTTTCTATTGCATTGTTTCATGTCTCTCCAGCTCTTGAGGGACTGTTTATTAATACTATTTCAGTGTCCTATTTGCCATTTCGGATATTACTGCCCCCTTCCCAAAATTTTACCCTCCTTACCCACAAGGTTGGTGGTTCAAACCCACCAACCACCCCTCAGAAACCCTATGCAGAATCGCTATGAGTTAGAACCGACTCGAGGGAACGAAACAAAAACAGCCGTGAAACATCTGGGAGTGTTGGTGTGGCACTGTGGGATAAAGCACTGGCCCACAAGGTCGGCAGTTCAAACTTAACAGCTGTCCCTTGGAAACCTTATACAAGTTCGCTATGAATAGGAACCAACACTTAACAGGGGCACTTAACAACAACAATAACAGCCTAACATCCAAGAAGCCCTGATAGCTTACTGGATTACAAATTGGGCTAATGACACCAAGGTCAGCAGTTCAAATCTACCAGCCAAAACCCACGGGAGACAGAGGAGGCTTTCTGCTCCCGTAATGATTTACAATCTTGGAAACCCTATGTGGGCTCACAATGACTCATGGCACACAATCCCCATCAGCCACACCACTAGCAAATATACAGGTTTTTTTTTTTTTGAAGGGAAAAGCTTGTGAAACAGCTGTAACTAATTTATGAAAAACATTTGTAGGTTTTACCCAGAGCTTTGAACCACTTTCTAACCAGTTCAGTCAAAAACAATGCAGCAAAATTGGAAGAGACCTAAATTTGTAAAACGTTGGGTGTACTGGAACAATTAATAACCTGGACTGCGAAAACGCTAGGGCAAAGCCCTGGAATGGGAGATTTCGAAGAACATGCAGTGAGAGCTCTTTAGGAGCCGGATGTAGAAGACTGAGGTATTGGCAGAACACCACACAGTCAGAGCTGGACAAGCAGCCGGGCACTGCTTTGTCCAACTGTTGAGCAGGAGATTTGGTTGCTATGCAACACGTATTCTGACTTTGTTTTCTAAGTGAAGGAATCAGTTTCTAGCAGGATGTCGGCCCTACATCTTTCCCATTCTGATTATTGTTTTGGTACACCCGCATATTATAAATTCAAGTCCATTTCGAGGAGAACTGGTTTAAAGTCTTGGTTTTAACAAACTTGTTTCCTTTTTGATAAAAAAATAAAGAAAGAAAAACCCACATGTCTTTACTTTTGGAAGACAGTTCTTAATTTTATTAAGCAGGAGCAGAGAGAATCCTAAGATTTTGTGTTCTGAAGAAATAGATGTTTGTATCTTGCATTAGAATGAATGATAATTTGAGATGCTAGATAACCTGGACTGTTAGTTGGAGTCCTGGTGTGGTGCTGTAGTATAATTACAGCAAGGTCAGTGGTTCAAACCCACCAGCTGTTCCTCGGAAACCCTACACAGGATCACTGTGAGTCAACATCATGCAACAACGCAACAAAAGAGCTCTTTGTTGGTCAGAGGTTCTACTGGGGCAAGGAGAGTCAAGATGGTATGATCTCAATTTCAGCACACTCTCAAATAGATAGTTTTGATTTGAAAGGTTGGTAAGATATTGTCATAACTGGGAAGGAAATTGAGGTGGGAAGAAGAGGTCGTTGGTGGAAAAGTGTACATTAGTGAACGAATGTGTGTCAGATGGGGTCAACCCTGCTCCATAGGGTTTTCAATGGTTGATCACCAGGTTTGCCTCCCATAGGCACCTCTGGGTAGACTCAAACCACTAACCTTTCAGTTAGCAGTTGAGTGCATTAGCCATTTGCACCATTCAGGCAGTATTCTAGATAGCCAGTGGAATATTTGTTGAGTGACTAGAAAAAGGAAAATAATGGTCGGTGTAGAGATACAGATAGACTAGAGGTGGGGAACGTCAGGCTCGTGGGCTGTGTTGTTGCAATGTGCCGTGAAGTCGGTTCTTACTCATAGAAACCCTGTACAGGGTTTCCAAGGCTGTAAATCTTTACGGGAGCAGAAAGCCTCATCTTTCTCCTGCGTAACAGCTGGTAGTTTCCAGCTGCTGACCTTGAGGTTGGCAGTCAGACTCATTACCATTACACTGCCAGAGCTCCGCAAAATCATTTGGTCTGGCTTTGCCAAGGCCACCACAATTCCTGTCACCCAAATATAGCAGGCTAAATTTTTTTTTTCTTAAATGTTTTATTGTGAATTATGTGATAGTTTACATGGGAGAACATTAATTTTATATTCATTCTATCGTATATCGTCTCATTGCCATGGTTACAATCCCCTTCATAGCAGGCTAATTTTAAAGATGATAATTAAATGGGCCTTGGCATAAAAAAAGGTTCCCCACCCTTGAGACAGAGCAAGTAATGTCGTGGTAAAAGACTGATGGAATCATGATAAAACCATGATGTTTCAAAAGTAGGGAGAACCACAGGATGATGTGTCTATGGGCAGCTACCGCATCTGTACTTGAAATATAGTAAAACATGAAGAAAAAAAGAAATGGGGAAGCTGTTTTTCTTCTTCTTCTTCTTCTTTCTTTCTTTTAACTTGGCTTTGGGGCAAAAACTCTGCAGTTGTGATCAGGGAAAATGTTCTGCCCAGCAGTCTTAAGTACTGAAGAAAAAGAATTTTCAGAGTGAAAAGAAATCGACAAACGCAGTGATTCTCCACAGAAAGACCAATTGCTGTCTCCCAGCATCTTTGACAAGAATAACATTTCACCCACCCATGCCAAGGCTTCTAAAATGAGTCGATAATGTTTGCACTCACTCACTGCATTAGTAGGATCTCTGGATATAGAATGAGACTGTCTTGAATTTCTTACTTACTAGGAAGTTCATTTTTAAAGCCGTGTTAGGAACAGTAGATATTCTTAGACTTTCATATCCATGTCTAGTTATCTTGGGGATAATTTGTTGTGTTCTGATCCTGAGTTAATTATGTGTTCTCTTTACCATTTCTGAAAGATGAAATTCTTATAAAAGTTATTAAAGAAAAGGGGGCTATTTGATTCTTATTTACCACTTTATCCCACCTCTACAATTTTGAGTGAGTATTGAAGTTCTGAATGCGCTGTCCACAATTTCGGTTGAAAACAGGAAGTAGTGACTAAATTTAAGTGCGTTTTCTTATTTGAAGGATTAAAAACCTTGTTTTGGAGTTTTGTTTTTGTTTTGGTCATCGTTCCCAATTTAAATGCCATTATTGTTTCTGGTGACTTGACCAGTGTGAGGCATCAGCTTGTGTGGAGCTTACATCTGAGGCCCATCCAGATGAAATTTGTGACTTCAAAATATCTATGGGTGTGTCTCAAATGGTTAAATATATGGAGTTATCCTGTGGCTGAGCAATTCCACTCCTAGGTACATACCCAAGAGAAATGAAGACCTATGTCCACACAAAAACCTGTACATTAATGAGCTTAATAGCATTATTCCTAATGACCAAACAGGAGAAAAGAACCCAATTTTTTGTTAGCCGATGAAACAGATATTCAGTTGTATGGCTAGACCAGACAATGGAATGTTTTCTTTGACAATAAAACAGTGAAGTGCGATATATTGTTAACCATATGGATAAGCCTCAAAAACCTGGGAAATGAAAGAAACTAGACAGAAAAGTCTTGTGTGATGGCATTTCTATGAAATATCCAAAATAGACAAATCCAGAGAGACAGATGATAAATTAGGGACCAGAGGTGAGAGTGTGAGGGGGAGGAATGGGCAGTGACTGCTGATGTTCTGGAACTAGACTGGATAATGGCCATGCAAATTTGTGAATATACTAAAATCCTCTGAATCATACGCAAATAGATGACTTAACTATGGTTAGGTAGGTATGGTAGGTATGTGAATTATGATTGTTCTATGAATTTTTTGAAGCCCTTTCATATATGTCAATAAAAAGGAGTCTGGGACAAATATCTGTGGTAGTTTGTCTAGCAGTTTGCAGTTCTCTAATGACTGGAGTCAAGGTTCACCAACTGGACCACAGGAGACCAGGGCTTCAGTTCTGACCACGCCGCCTGCCTCTGGGACTCCTTGAGCAAGTTCCCCCATACTTTCAGTGACTCTTCTTCTCTTAGATCTCGAGAATTCAGTCTCAAGAGCCCTGAGTTCTTTCCAGCTCTTACTGATGTATGACTTAATCATTTACTTACAGACCATGCTGCTTTAATGATTTCCAACCCCCGAGAATGAATGACAATGTTGGGTTGAGGAATGGGGAAAAGAGCATATCCTTTCCAGAATAAAAGGATGTTTGAAGAAGGGTGAGGGGAGGAGGAGGTAATTCCTTAGACTGTTGGGTGAGGTTGTGCCTTTGTGCTTAAGTCCTATGAATGAATCAGGGAGGGGGTGGGTGATGATTTATCCAGACACTCTTTGGCCTCTGCCATAGTCATCCTGGTTCCCCTCCATGACCCAGCTTTCTGTCAGAATAGTGAACCCTGGCTGATACCTTCTTCACCAAAAGGAACACGGTTTGTACCGTGAGGGGAGAGCTTGCAGTCACCCAGCAAAACCTCTCCAGGACCCCAGCGGCACTCATTCATCACTCAGAGAGGAAGCGAGGAGTTGACAAGCTTTGCCTGACAAGTCAGCATTGTGTAGGTTTCCATGAAATAAAGATTGTGTGAGCTTCCACAGAGCGCCCTTCTTCAGGGACAATGCTCACAGAGGATGTTTGTTCCTCCCAGAAAGGCTGGCAATATTGTCAGCTTTTCATCCCTTCTTTAGCAAGGCATTGCTCTGGTGCTCTCTGTGTTGGCTCCTGCTCAGAAGTAGCAATATTAATGAGTCATTGTTCTTAAGAAATGGTCTCCCAAGCTCAAGTGTTCAGTGCCATCTGACCACACACGTCCGCTTATCAGACTGGGAACAGTGATGGAGTTATATCGAAGTTCAATCTTCAAGGACAGTGACAAGTCTAAAAACCAATCCAGTCTTAAGTTGTTCTTACAAATGCCGGACATTTGTAGTGTATTTATGGCATGTGTGGAATGTAGTTAGGAATGCTGTACTAAGTATCCAGACATTTTCAGAAAGAAAGTGAGTTAGCCCACCTATTTCTTCCTGCCCCTTTGAGTCCCTTCTCTGTCCTTATTTTCAAGGCCTATGTTTCCATCATTATATTCATTTCTCTGGGGATCTTTCCCTTACTCAAAATCTGCCTTCTCAGGAGAGTAGAGAAACTTGCTTTGGGGCACCAGTTTACAAGAATAAGAGTCCTAGGGGCGCACTGGTTAAGTGCTCTACAGTGAACTGGAAGGTCGGCAGTGTGAATCTACTAGCAGCTACATGGGAGTAAAGAGACTTGGTTACAGTCTAGGACACCCGCGTTATAGGGTCACTCTGAGTCCGCATTGATTTGATGGCACACAACAACAGTCTATAGGAAAATGAGTTCCATTTATGCAGTGTTGTTTTCCAGAAGAACGTTAAGTTTGGCTTTCGATGTTCCACAAGTTTTGTTCCATGGCATTTCCCTGGAGCATTTAATACATTTTTATGACAAAGACGACCAGTAGTGGTGCTTTTTCTGGTATGTTCTGAGACATGTGTTTTGAGGGCTGGCTCTACTGAAGCATCAGATTTTTGCTTTTTTCTTGGATGTCTCGACTCTGTTTTCCTCACTGAGTCCAAGGTGTCTTGAGAGAAATAAAGACATTTTTTTTTAAAAAAAAAAAATGGGAGTGCGTGTGTTGGAAGAAATCAATAAGCCCATTCTAAGAAGTAAACCTGTTGTCGGTGTTTACTTAACTCTTCTGACTCTTCTGGGATTAATATTTTGGGTAATATGAACCAGCTGTGTGATGGTCTTTGAAAGGCACAACAGCCCTGCTGCGTGGGTACGTGCTCTGGTGTTGAGACATGGCCGTCACATTCGGGTCGGGGGAAGGAAAATGGATGTTCTATTTTAGAGCACACAGTTAAAGGGCATAAATATATCTCAAACCAACCCATGATGTTTGTTGTTTTTAAACAAATCACCCCATTGATCTACCCTGTATAAATCTATCTAGAACTTTCTGTGAAACTCTTGGCTTTATATTTGTGCCTGTAAAAGAATGTCTTATTTTATGAAGTTCTTGTGCTTCATCTGAACAGGAAATATTTTGAGTAATAAGAGATCTCCCCACAGATAGTTACCCTTTTACATATCAAACAAAGTTGGGGGAGGAAAAAAAAATCTAACCCTTTTAATGAAAATAGTTCTAAAATATCTCTTCCCTTGCCTGATTAAACAAAAGGATAAACCCCACAATTAATCAGTTAAAGAGGACCCAGCTCATCATTATGAAAATTGTGTAATAAGTGGTGCGCTAATGCAGTTCTAAGGAGCTCTGGTAGCATAGTGGTTACGAATTGGGCTGTGAACCGCAAGATCAGCAGTTCGAAACTACCAGCTATTCCATGGGAGAAAGATGAGGCTTTCTGCTCCCATAAAGATTTACAGCTTCAGAAACCCTGTACAGGGTCGCTATGGGTCGGAACCGACCGACTTAACAACAACAACAAAACAGTTATATCCTTTGGACTCTTTGAAGTACAAGGAACTATTTGCCTCTAAGCTAAATGCCCCCAGACTGTTCTGTTGCTTCTGCCTCCCTTTCAGCTGTCACTTCTGCTGTCATTGATTTGGGTTCACTCTTTGTCCCCTTTTCACCCAGAGCAGAACTGAATGTCTAGAAATCAGACAGCAGAGTTGGTTAAATATGCAACTGGAGTATTTGTGTGCAAAATAAAGGCTCCAATCTTTTACAGTAAATTTCACAGACTTTGTATGCATTTTCCCTGATAGACCAAGGTTCCCCTTGTCTATTCGGTTATCCCGAAAGTTGAAGTGTTATCCAGTTAAGCTGTTGCTGTGTTGCTAAGGTTAGTTATTGAATAGAGTTAATGTTTCAGGAGTCAATAAAAAGAATCCTTTTTAAGCTTCCCTATAAGCGTAAGATCACGAATATTCCCATCTTTCCATGTGGAATCTTTTGTTTGCATTTTTCTTCCCCCAGCTCCCCTAAATGAATAGAATAATGGAGTCCTGTTGTGGCGCTGTGGGTTAATGCGTCAGACTGCAAAGTTGTTTGAACTGCAAGGTCGGTGGCTCAAGCTCACCAGCTGCTCCTTGGAAACCCTATACAGGGTCACTATGGGTTGGAATCGATTCGACTGCAATTCACAACAACAACGACCTCCCCTAAAGTAAAGAATCCTCTTGAGTTTTTTTTTCTGACTTTTGAATTTTACTTCTCAGCATCTTGGATCTTTTCAGATTCCAAGCCAGTACTCAGCACCAAACCAGGACTCCCTGCTTTAGTAGATGGACAGATGGACATCATTTTTCTACCTGGTCAAAATATTGAGTGTCTTCTCTGTCTCGTAGGCTTCATTTTCATACATGTGCTGTGATTTCCTATTTATTATAAAGGTGGTCAGTCTGCTTGGTAATGAAAGGAGTTTTGTTGATTTCTACTTCCCAGGATTTGCTTTTGGAATCCTTCTTATGAATAGGAGTAGCATGGACAAGCACCAGTCTTGGGACCAGTGGTTTTTTATAAAGAGGTCCTATACACGTCGGCCCAAACAATTTCACCCTTGAGTTACTTCACAACTGGCTGGTGGATACCATCTGGTCCCTGTGATCTAGCTTCTCCCGGTATGTTGATTAGAGCCAGAGCATCATGTTTACCACCAATTCATCTAGTACATCTGACCTGTTGAGGGTAGTGTTCTGGTTTGGGAATGTTGATCTCCTTAAAAGACAAAGAATTCATTCAGTCTCGCAACCATCTCTCTCTTTAGCCCTGTGACTGTAAGTGGTTCTTCAGAGTCTTTAAATGCTTTCTTCCCTTTGATAGAGAGCAAAAGAGCCTCTTCTCTTAGCTTGGCAATCTCTTGCTTCTTGCTCTCGCCTAGTTTGTATTTTGTGTGTAGCCTGCTATGTTCTATGCGCTTTACCCAGTGTGAACTAATTTTTTTCTGTTATCTAAACTGAAGGTTTTCTTCTCTCTGCAACCCCCTCCCTCAAGCCTCTAATTACTTGGGATCATAGATTTATTCCGGGATAACTAATAGTTAATTTTTTTTCTCTCTCTTTTTCTTTAAACTACACTCCCCAGGCATCCAGAGAATGATTTGCTTTTTGAATTCTTTATTTAATTTTTTTTCCTCTCCCATTATGTTGTTGAATTTCATAGTGCTGTGTTCACCAGAAAGTGGCAGAGCAGCATTGGGCTGCTAACTGCCAGGTCAGCAGTTTGAACCCACCAGCAGCTTAAGAGACAGATGAGGCAGTCTGCTTCTGTCCTATAGCGTCACTAGGAATCTGAATGGACTTTTCAAATGTTGACCATTAAAAACTCTTTGCTGATGAATAGACTCCAACTCCTTACCCCTTGTGAATCAAACTTTTCAGTGGCTGCAACCTTTAAGAAGTAGATCACCAGGTTTTTCCTGTGAGTGGATTTGAACCACCAGTTTTCATAGCCAAGAACTTAGCTGCTTGAACCATTCATAGAGACTCCGTGGTCAACATGGTTGCTGTTAAGTGCCTTCACTTCAGTTCCAACTCCAAATTCTGTATACGATTTCAAGAGTGGCTGGTGAGTTTAACCCGATGACTTTGCGGTTCAAACCGACATTGAGTCCAGTGCTTACACTGCAAAGCTACACCAGGACCTGCACTTACAGTACAGTGTCAGGGCCCACGTATCTCCCAAGGCTTCCGTCCCTCCTTCACCATACGGATTCATCTTTCCAAACCTTGCCTGCAGCTCTTGACAGGAAAGTATTATGTTGATGAATTTCCTTCTTCTCTTTCATGTCTATGAATGCGGTGCACAATTGCAAGGGGGTAATGGAGGAATGTCTATGGGACCAGTCAAAAGCCTAGTAAAGGAAGACTTTTTTTCACAGAAATATTTAAAGATATGCAGTGATCAGATGATAACTGACAGCTCTTCTTAAGCTCCATACACTCTCATCAGCAACATCAAAAACATCCGCACTTAAGTACATCACTTCAGTCCTGGTTCTCCCTTCCTTTGATGTGCTAAGGAATGAGCTGCCTTCTCTGGGGGAATGAGCTCTCCTGGGTGGGTTTGTTCTTATGTGGTGTTTTTGTTGTTGTTTTTAACATACACTTCTTAGATTTTGAAATTTCAGAATCATCTGCCTTTATTTATTTTTAGAGCAGAGCATTCTTTCAACAAAATGATTTACTATTAAGAAGGAACAGGTCAATTCAATTCAATGAAATAAATCTGTGTGAAACATTACAGCAACAATATATCCTTAAAATAAAAAAAAAGGAATGGGTCATTTGTCAGGAGAGTAGACATAATGGGAGAAGACCACACCTGTAAGATTTAGTAAGGAATCAGGAGTAGCTAATTGGATTCATGAGGGTAATAATTACAATATGTGACTATTGTCATTTGAAGATTGATATGCCATTTCTTGCCCCAAATATTAGGCCAGAATATTAATCCATGGCCTTTTTGTGGCCTATAATAATGGCAATATAGTAATGATTTGGGGAGGCCTGTAATAATGATTCATACGACTCTACCTTTAGTATTCTGGGTTCCAAAATTAAAGAAGAGATTTCTGTATGTTAGCATCTCAGACAGATTTGACTACAGGCTGGAGTCCTGGCATGATGCTATAGGATAAGCACTGGGACTGCTAAATGTAAGGCAGGAAGTTCTAATGCACCAGCCCCTATGCAGGGTCACTATGAGTCAGAATCAATTCGCTGCTACTTAACAACAACATAATCAGAAATTTCTTCAAAATAGCTACTTCCCAAGACTAGTGATAATAACAAGAAATTGAAAAACTTTGCTTAAACATAGCTAGATCCTGAAGCATCTTGAGATAATAACATTGATAGGAATGACCGCTGTTGATGGAGTTACAGTCTACATTGACTCCTTCCAACAATCGTATTGTTGCTTTTGGTCTTGTCCTCATTTTACTAATGATTTCATAGTCTCAGAGATGTTAAGAGACTTCCCAGAGTCACAAGGTACTAAACAAGAGATCTCAGTCCAGATTCAGGCCTTGTAGCTTCCATGTTGTCTGGTGCCTCCCTACCTCACAGAGATTTACAACATAGACACTAATCAGAACAATTAGTGTTCATTTCCTACATGATTCTAACATGTATAATGTGTGGCGTAAAATAGCAAGTTATGCATGTTCCTGAAAAGCTTTTCTGCTCTCTTCTCTGAGTTTATACCTCGCTGTGTCTTTATTCATTTGTTTTGTACTGAATTGGTCTGATTGAGAAACTTCAGTAATCCTAAAATTTTAGGTTATGGAAGAGCCTGACCCTTGAGTTGATACTCATATGAAAATGTTTTCAAAGTCCGTGGCATAGTTCCTGTTAGGTTTGCAGCCTCAAATCATGGAATCATGAAGGTTTCATCCCCTAAGAATGAAGCTGTCCCTCCGCTTACTCTGACCTGCCCAGTCATCAGGCCCAGTGGAAGCTCAGCATTGGTACCACCAAGCATCATTCTGAGTGTATGTTTGTGAAAGTTCAGATTGTCATCTCATGACATTGTTGGGTTAGGTTAGTTACTCTTTGTATTGTGCTGTGTTCATTGGCTCATTGGTGTTGTTCTGGCTCATAGCGACCCTGTCCAGGGTTTCTGAGGCTGTAAATCTTTATGGGAGCAGAAAGCCTCATCTTTCTCCTGCAGAACGGCTGGTAGTTTTGAACTGCCAACCTTGGGGTTAGCAGCCTGATTCGTAACCACTACGCCACCAGAGCTCCTTATTTAATACATTTAATACATTAGCATGTATTAAAAATAGAAACCCTCATGGGTGGAGAAAATGAAATGTGTGTTGTTTTTCCTTTCTCCCTGGTTGTTGTTGATAAGTGTTGTCAAGTCAGTTCCAACTCATAACAACCCTGTATAGGGTTTCTAAAGGAGCGTCTGGTGGGTCTGAATTGCTGACCTTGTGGTTTAAACTGACCCTTTGGTTGAGTGCTTATCCTCCAGTGCCACCCCAGGACTCCCAGGTAACCTGGCTTAACTCAGTCTAACTTAATTTCAGAGCTAATCTATGCTGGGGGATTTCATTTCGTTTTACTGGACTTTTCTTTCAAAACCATTAAGGAGCCATGTCTAACTTCCCCTGGCTTCACAAGGGGGGAAAGAAAATCAAACTCAAAATCAGCCTAAAGCCAATTCCTTTGAAGTGGTGAGACATGCTTCTACCCTACAACCTTCTTTACCCTATTCTGGCACCAACTATCCTTCCCCCAGCACTCTCTGCTTCACATCTGGGTTCCATCATCCATTGCAATAGCCACACAGAACTCATAACACTACTCACAATTATCAAAACCCAACTCAGGACGCAGCAGTTCTCCAGCCAGGAACGCCTCTTGTCTGCCATACTGCAGGCATGCCTCACTCTTGTCTTCAGCCTCTCAGCCATGTGGTCCCTTGGCTTCTGTCCCGCTCAGGCAAGTGTTAACAAAGTTCTTTTAAGTCAGTCTGAATGCCCAAAGGGCACATTCTGCAAGCCAGTCTCCTGCCCGTAGGCACTCAGCTCTACTCAGTCCATGGGTCTAGAGCCCAGAGCTGCTCGGTCTCTCCATGCCTCCACCTCACCTCTGCCGACACTGTTTCTCATACTTCACTCATGCTCTTCTTTCTTGATGGTTCTGAGATCTCCTGTCTCTGCTTCTGAGATAGCTCCTTTTAACCCTACCTAGTTGGAGGGCAAAACTAGCCAATCCCAGCCTGTATACTTTCTTTGCATGGTCCCACATAATCACTTGGTGGGAATTAAGAAAACTCTGAATAGAAAAAACATAGCAAATATATTCAAAGCATCACATTTTGTAATGGACTTCCCCCACACTACACACATAGAAACTGATTCTATATTATGCTTTGAAGTCTTGTCCTCTGTATATGGATACAGTTTGGGATGAAGCCGGTTTGATTTACAGTTAAAGCATAAGATTGTTGTAGTTGTTACTATCTGCCATGTGAGTCAGTATCGACTATAGCCATCTTGTATGAGGTTTCCAAGGCTGTAAACCTCAGAGCGGTTGGTGGGTTTGAACTGCCAACCTTGTGGTTAGAAGTCTAGTGCTTACTCTACAGCACTCCTCAAAGCATAAGATTGGGGGATGGTGGTGGTTATATGCCTTCAAGGCCTAGTGACCCTGTATAGGGTTTCCAAGGTTGTACATATTTACAGGAGCAGAAAGTTTCATCTTTTTCCCGCAAAATTAGTAGTAGATTTGAGCTGCTAACCTTGCACTTAGCAGTCTAGATCATTTTAAAATAAATATGACTCTCAGAAAGATAACGAGGACAAACAGGGGTTTCCTGTGTTCCAAGGAGCTCTGGTAGCCTAGTGGTTATGAGTTGGGCTGCTAACCTCAGGGTCAGCAGTTCAAAACTGTCAGCCATTCTGCTGGAGAAAGATAAGGTTTTCTGCTCCCGTAAAGATTTATAGCCTTGAAAACCCTATGCAGGGTCGCTATGAGTCACAACCAACTCCACGGCACATAACCATTACCACCACCACCACTGACACCATCCTAGCTCTAGTTACGAATACTCATTCGTTGTTGCTAATGCCGGTGGTTTTGAACCACAGACTTTTTGGTTAGCAGTCCAATGCTTATCCTACAGCGCCAAACCAGGACTATACACAAAAATTTTACTAGGAGCTCTGGTGCCACAGTGGTTAAGCACTTCTCCATAAACCAAAAGGTTTGAGCCCACCAGCTGTTCTTTGGAGAAAGATGTGGCAGTTGGCTTCTGTAATTGATGCCAGCCTTGGAAACCCTATGGATTCAAATCAAATGGCAGTGGAATGGGAACATGTTTACGAACTCATAGATGAAGACAGCCCTGCGAAGTGTTGTCTTTCCAACAAGACCAATGTTTTAATGTCCATTGCCACTTGTCCCCACCCTAAAAGGTGGTTTTAAATATTGTCTTCTTGTTCATTACTGTGGGTGATCCCAGGACCAACCAAGAGCTTGTATCAAAGGTATCTTTGTCTGTAAGGAGAAGGCTACTTTATTATTGCTTTTGTCTTTTGAAGTCCCATTAAAATTACTCTTCAAATATATCCTGAACCACATTCCATTATTCCTTTTCCACATAGCAGAAAATATCTTCCAGAAGAGGAACTGAAAACCAGCACTTCAAAAAAAAAAATCACTTATTCTTCTATGGCAGAAGGTCCTGGTTATGAAATTGGGTCCTTGAATTTTCCAAATGAGCCTGTATTTATTGCCTTTCTTCTCTGAGAAGAGCCATCTCAATTTTTATGCTATCACATCAAAGACTTTTCATGAGAATTAAAGTCAATAATCGCAGTAGTAATGCTGTGTGTCATCTGAAAGCTCCATGCAATAGAAACTAAAGAAAAAAACACATCCTCCGCTTGATGGCAGTTCCTATGGAAGCTAGACCCTAGTGCCAGATCACCACTGGCATCAGCTGTTGGTGGGCCTCCCACTGCTGGGCTCTGGAGCCCACACTAACTTCCTTGAGTTTTTTTTCTCCTTTTTCACAGTTATGTTCATCTCTTTTTCTCTCTGCCTCTTCCCTCTGATTTGCTGTTCATCCTAAAGTAACTGATGATACTTGTGTTAAAATTGACTCATAGTTGGCACTGGATCTACTTTGGGTTCACATGTTTGATGAAATGAAATTACTTCATATGTGTGAGGGATGGGTCCAGGACCTAATTAAGAATTATGGAGAGTAAGTCAGACCATTGAAATCACCACTAAGCACCGTTTCTTTCAGTCCTCAGTACCCGGCCATAGAAAGTGATCTGTTATTTTGAGCTCATGAATACTTGTCCACTACCCATATTTCTGAAGCTTGGGTGTTTCTCTTAGGTCTAAGAGCAGCTGGCATCTCAGTGACGCCCACGTCAACAACGTTCACTTCTTAGAGGCTCAAGCCCAAATGCTCGCGACCCCCCCCCCCCCGGGCCCCCTTTCATCTCTGTCCAAAGCATAAATGGTAACAAGCAGAAATTTCATTCTTGGTTGCCTGGTAGTTGTACCGTTAAAAAGTGCCAGGACACCTCCAATGCATTAGTGCTTTCTGGAACATTCACATCTGTGCCTGTGGCCCCGGGGTGA
Source organism: Chrysochloris asiatica (assembly GCF_000296735.1). Lineage (NCBI taxonomy): Eukaryota > Metazoa > Chordata > Mammalia > Afrosoricida > Chrysochloridae > Chrysochloris > Chrysochloris asiatica. The sequence continues at coordinate 1,934,804 of NW_006408569.1, forward strand.
TGAAGAATCTTCTGGTCTGGCAGCATTGTTTTTGGGAATGGCCAGGAATGGGACAGGCCTGTTGAGACTTGAGTGCCAAGCAAATGCCTTGTTTTGTTTGGCTTCTCACATTTCCCTTGGTACTTGCTGGTAAAGATTCAATCACTCTTCCATCTCCTTTCTGTAACGAAGTACATTTTCAGTGTGTGTCATGAATAATGAATCACATCAATCTAGTCCCAAGATCTGCCTTTACTTTTCCCTCTCCATGATGTGGAAGAAACCAGAAAGAAATGGTAGGAGGCTGGCTTGACAGGCCAGTTGAAGAATTGCCTCATCAGTACCTTATATTTGATTTCAGGGACCTTGTCTCAGAGTATTGTAGAACCCAGAACAAACATGTTTGATTCTAGTGTGGTGGAAAAGGGACTGTAGGCTGGCTCAATTTCTTCACTTATTTGGAGCGACAGTCACATGAAGCCCTCAGCAAGTGACCAGATTAAACCCTAGCCTGCTATCATCAAGTCAATTCGGACTCACAGCGACCCTATAGAGCAGAGGAGAACTGCTGCATAGAGTTTTGCTTTGGTTTTTTTTTTGAGTTTTATTGTGAATTTTGTGATACTTTACGTGGGAAAACATTAGCTTTACATTCATCCTATCGTATATCGTTTCCTTGCCATGGCTACAATCCCCTCCATGCATCATCAACCAACCAAAGGGTATACCCTGCAAGCCTCCCCGCCCCCCCCCGCCCCCGGTCGTTAGAACACAGCCCCTCTCCCTCTCTGTGTCTAAAGTCCCCAGCTGCTGTCTCTCCACGTCATCGTCTCTGCCTCCATCTCAGGCATCACTGCCTCTCTGGGTAGGGTCCCACACTCCACTCTTCTCCCTTGCTGGTCCCAGGGACCTCCGGAAAGCAGTAATTTTTATGGAAGCAGACTACCTCATCTTCTCATCTTTTTCCTGTGGAGTGGCTTTGGGCTTGAAGCCACCAACCTTTCAGGTAGCAGCCCAGCACTGAACCCACTGTGCCACCAAATCTCCTTGTGAACAGAGTGAAGGACTTAGAAAAATCAAAGCATTCACATCCTCTGAGGTAGTTGTTCAAGAATTAATTTAAATGTTTAGTGGCTACTCATTTGTCAAGCCAAATACAACAGCATGTTCGTAAGAGGTTTACAGATTTTCCTTTATCGACTTAAGGAAGGTGGCAGAACTAGGTGCCAACTGGTGCAGAGGAGATCCTGAGGAGTGGTAAGCAAATGCCTTTTGTAGTTTTTGATGATACAAAACAATGGACACAGCACATTGGGCAGTGTGTAGATAATATTTGAATGTGCAAATCCTCTACTTTGTCCAAAGGGACCTAGGAAATCCAAACTTAAGAAGCAGGTGCTAGGGATTGGTTTATAGCTCCTCGTGTCTTTTGGACTTGGATTCCAAGATCAGATCAGCCAGACCCCAGAGATCTGATAATAATCACCTGGGAAAATTCTCCCACTTTGGGGAGGAGTTATTCAGATAATAGAGTAAGAAAGGTGGTGGTGGTATCTGTGTGCTGTGGAGTCGGTTCCGACTCATAGTGACCCTGTACAGGGTTTCCGAGGCAGTAAATCTTTACGGGAGCAGAATGCCTCATCTTTCTCCTGCTGAACAACTAGTAGTTTCGAACTGCTGACCTTGCGATTCACAGACTGATTCGTAACCACTACACTACCAGAGCTCCTTAGAGTAAGAAAGGATAGAGGGGAAAGTAACAACCAAAAGTATGGACCATCAATAAAATCCATGTCTGTTCATCTTGCACATATCAAGAGGGTGGAGAACCAAGACTTCTATATTTTAGAAACTGATGGATGGCATCTGCCCCCTGAATGGCACTTTGATAAATATGGAATGTCACACTGTCAATCTCTTTTAATTTCCAGAACAGGTCACAGGTTAGTTTGAGAGAATTTATGCAATTCTTTGAGTTAGACTTGGTGACAATGCTAGCTGCAGCAGGGGTGAGGTGCAGGGAATTTTCATTCTTAGATAATCTCTTGAGGTAGACCAGTTTAAAGAAAAACAAAACAAAACACGAAATGCCTGTTATCATCTAGTCGATTTTGACTCTTGGTACCTTCATGTGTTACAAAGTGGAACTGCTCCATGTGGTTTTCTGAGATCTTGATGGAAGAAGTTTACCAGGCCTTTCTTTCATGGTGCAGTTGGATGAGTTCCGACTGTCAGCTTTTAGGTTAGTAGTCAAGAACTCGACTGCTAACTACAAGGTCAGCAGTTCAAACCCACCAGTCTCTCCTCAGAAACACGATTCAAGGTCACTATGAATTGGAACCATCTCACTGGTACGTAACAATAACAACAATGAATTATTGCAGAACTGATTTTGAAGGCCAGGTTCTGAAAGGTGACATTGCCATTAGGGCAACATCCAAACTTCCTCAGTTTAAAGGTGGGTTTGAACTGCTGACCTTGTGGTTAGCAGTCCAGTGCTCATCCTACAGCGCCACACCAGGAGTCCATAATAAAGGGTTATTGTTTTTGTGAGTCGATCCCGACCCATAGTGACCCTGTAAAGGGTTTCCAAGGAGCGGCTGGTGAGCTTGAGCCACCGACCTTGCAGTTCAAATGGCTTTGCAGTCTGGTGCATTAACCCACAGCGCCACAATAAAGGGTAGGAATGCTGAAAATCTAAGCAAACTCAATATGCTGGAAAGGACAACAACATTTCTGCCAAGGGAGTCTCTGCATGGCGAATAAGCTGCTGTTTTTCAAGGGGTAAATGCATTTGTAAGTAGCCTTGGGAGGTCCAGTGACTAAGCACTCAAGTGCTAGGCTTGGAACATAAAGATTGGTAGTTCGAACCCACCTAGCAGCACCACAGAAGAAAGACCTGGCTATCTGCTCTTATAGCAATGATAGCCTAGGAAACCCTGTAGGAGTAGCTCTACTGTGTTACATGGGGTCACATGAGTCTATATCAACTCAAAGTTGCCCAACAATAAACAATAACAATGCATATATGAATATAGGGAAGCCAGTAAATGTGACTGAGTATTTGGGCATTCAAGAAGATTTTCCTAGGTTGTATACCATCCTTTTGTTGCTGCTGAGTGCCATCGAGTCAGTTCTGACTTATAGCAACCCTGTATAGGGTTTCCAAGGAGCTGCTAGTGGATTTGAACCACCGACCTTGTGATTAGCAATCCAGTGTGTATCCTACAGTGCCACACCAGAACTCTTGCACTACCACACCGTTGTTGTTGTTGTTAAGTGCTGTTGAGTCAGTTCCAATTCATAGTGGCCCTATATAGGGTTTCTGAGGAGCAGCTGGTAGGTTTGACCCTCTGACCTTGCAATTCAAACTGACCTTGTGGTCCAGTGCTTACCATACAGCACTGCAGCTGGACTACACAACACCCTAGGGAAACAAAAATGAAATGGAAAAAGGACCAAGCCATGAAGGGCTAGAGCTGAGAGTGAAGCGTCCAGCTGATATGAAGCAAGGGGAGACACACAAGAACGCCCAAATTTGAATGTAAAATTGATGATCTGCTCTGTAAATCTTCACTCAAGTCCCAACAAAAAAAAGAAAGTGAAATGGAGTCACCACAAAGTCATGGGACTGTTCCATCAGATATTAGGATTGACTTAAAGGCAGGAAGCAAAGGATAGGGCAAAATAAATAGTTCTCTGAATAGAGAGACAGTGGCATTTTCTTCAAAATTTGAACTGAGACAAGCTTTGCTTAATTCCAGTAAATGACCTAGAAGAGATTCATTAAAATCTCCACATTTGCCACCAGTATTTTTCTGAGTAGCAAAACCAAAACCAAATTAATTGCCATCTAGTTGATAGCAACTCGTGATGACAGAGGAGAACTACTCCTTAGGGTTTCTGAGAGGGGAAATCTTGGGTTTGAACTGCTGGCCTTGTGATTAGCAGCCCACCAGGGCTCCTTTTCTGAAGAGCGAAGATAATATCTTTTAGAGCCACTGCGCTCCCTGAGATATGAGCAGGCTGATTGTGTGCTATGGAGTAGGTTCCATCTCATAGTGACCCTATATAAGGTTTCCGAGGCTGTAAAAACTTACAGGAGCAGAAAGCTTCATTTTTCTCCCTTGAAGAGCATGGTGGACTTGAACTGATGACCTTATAGTTAGCAGTTCCGCTCATAATCCAGTCATTTTGCTTTATGTGAAGAAGTGAACTTGAACTCCCTTGGTCGGTGTGAAAGCTTATCTTCTGTAAAATGAGCTCACCCCATAGCTCATTTTATCATGTGATGAATGAATATGTGATTCCTTAGGTGTATTTTTACGAGACAGCAGATTTACGGAAAACTTGTTCCTACACTGTGTTTTTGGAGGAGGGATTTTAGGTATATCATAAAACGTAAGAGGAAGGGTCAAAAAAGGAGAGATTTTCTTTTTCCTGTTACCCAAGGTATTGTTGTTATGGACTCAAAACTGCTTACCTTTTGGTTTGTAGTCCAGTGCTTATCTTATAGAGCTACTGCACTCCCTGATATCTGAACTGGCTGGCTGTGTACCGTTGAGTCAGTTCCAACTCATTGCCACCCATTTATTGTAGGGTTTCTGGATAGTGGCTGGTGAATCTGAACCACGACCTTGTGGTTCAAACTAACCTTGTGGTCTAGTGCTTATCCTACAGTGCCACACCAGGTTACCTAAAGAAAGAAAGAAAGAAAAGACAATTCGGTTAATAGTTTCCATAACCCATGCAACTCAGAAGATATGTGTCAAGATTTCGTCTCTCATAGTTCAGTTATATTATCAGGAGAGACCAGTCCCTGGAGAGGGTCATCATGCTTGGTAAAGTGGAGGGTTAGTGAAAAATAATAAGACCCCCCCCCAAAAAAATAAAAGAGATGGATTTTTACAGTGGCAGCAGCAATGGGCTCAAGTGTGTGGGGATGGCTCAGGACCAGGTGGTGTTTTGTTCTGTTGCTCAGGAGGGCGCTATGATTTGAAATGGACTCAGTCACCTAATAACAACATTAGAGCAGTATCTGTCTGTAGGCGCTTCCTCCCAACCACATTGTCTTCTATACTTCTAGTGAACTGAGTACTCAGCAGCTCATCCCTTGACCTGGTTGTGAAGCCTCAATGGTCGCAGCAGGCTATCTGTGAAATAGGTTCCGGGGGACTTCTTTGGAGTCCCCGGCTGGTGCAAATTATTAAGTCTTTTGCACCATCAGTTCAAGTCTACCCAGAGGTGCCTTGGAAGAAAGGCCTGGTAATCTATTTCCAAAAAAAATCAGCCATTGAAAAACCATATGGGGCACAGATCTACTCTGAGACCTGGGGTTGCCATGTTGCTGGCAACTGGTACTGGTAGAGGCTTGGAGAGAATTAGGATGATCATACCCTTGTTGGGAAGTGGGTGTTCAGTCCGCCCTCTAGGGGAGAGGGTGAGGATAGGAGGATCTCTAATGTTTTCCTGAAGAGACCCTCCCTCCTTTTGCTTTCTCTAAGGTCTTAAGAAGTAGCCTACAGGGGCAGTCATAAGACTTCACACCAGGGGTGCAGACAAAAGGCAAGTTGCTAGTGGCCACACCTCTTCCCCTTCCCTAACCCAGAAATTCTCATGACCCTTAGTGCTGAGGCCTTGGTAGACTAGAGATTTTGGTGCATGACTTGGGTATCAGAATTCCAGAAGTTCTTTTGGGCGCCAATGACCATGCAGATGATACCACATGGTATACTGGGGTCTTCATGAGTTGGAGCCAAGTAGATGACAACTCTTAACAACATTGGGCACCAAGAGGGGCAAAATACCCTAGCCTCTCTAGGCTGCTTTCTTTTTTACTGTCTATTGAGAATTGGGTGAAGGTTTACAGAGAAGATCATTTTTCCATTCAATAAATCATACACATTTTGTTTTCATCTCATTGATTGTCATCCACACAATCATGTACCCCACTTCCTCCTTGTGTTTCCTGTTTCCATTCCTCCTTCTTTCCTAAGGTGTGCATACCTCACTAGTATTATTATACTCCATATTGTTGTTGTTCTTAATTTCCGTTGAGTCAGTTCCACCTCGTAGAAACCCTGTATAGGGTTTCCGAGGAGCAGCTTGAGAACCACCAACCTTGAGATTCAAATCAACCTTGCAGTCCAGTGCATTAACCCACAGCGCCACACCAGGACTCCATACGCCTTTTAGACCTGTCTATGTTGTTATTATTATGTGCCGTCAAGTTGGTTCTGACTCATGGTAACCCTATGTACAACGGAACAATACACTGCCTATATGAATCCGTCTAATGCTTTACCAAGCATGGTGTTCTTTTTCATGGACCGGGCTATCTTGATGACATACCCAGTGTACATGAGAACAAGTCTCGAAATCTCCTAAGGAACATTCTTGCCATACTTCTTCCAGGATTATTGTGAAGCGCCGTTGAGTTGGTTCTGGTTCATAGTGGCCCTGTATAGGGTTTCCAAAGAGCAGGTGATGGGTTTGATCCTTTGAGCTTGCGGTTAGCAGTCCACTGCTTTATATTTGGCAGTCTTAAGCCTTTCAGAGCTACATTTTGGCAAGGTATTGCAAAATGTTGACTAGCTGAGTATCTCCAGTGATTGATTGTTGACCTCAAATCAGACATCTGCATAATGACTGTAATGTCTTCGTTTTGTTTTGGGGTCTAGGTCTGATGGCTTTAGGCTTTCAATGTGTACAGCACAGTCTGCAGTCATTTCATCTCCTTATCAGGTGGGTGGGGAGGGTGGGTTTATGTGTAAGTCCCTCACCCCACTGGGATTATTAAAAGACCTTTAGAGATTTTCTTCCTTTGTTCCTATGAAGCAGAGCATTGTGTGTTCTTTAAGCAGCTTGGAAGGGCCAGAGTTCTCCAGCAACCTGCATTTCCATACACTGTGTGGCCACATGAATTTACATCGAAAAAGTGAACAGAAATTACTTGGGTAATTCGTTAGACCAACCTTCTTTTCCTTTCAGGGCAAATGAAAATTAGAAAACAGGGTCAAATATCCATTGAGGGACTAGAAAAATTGCCCCCGTCCGAAAGAGCTTCATGTCTAGGATTTCTGTTTTCTAAAAGCCTGATTAAAATGTTTTTCTCTCCCCTGGCATGTTAATCCTTTTTATTATTAAGAAAGAAAAATTGAAGACTATATTTTTGAAAATCTTAGTTTTGTTTTTGATTTGTCTAAGTTGCTAAGAGGAATTCTGGTGATGCGCTGTAGGGTAAACACTGGACAGAAAGGTCCATTTGAACTGCAAGGCTAGTAGTTCAAACTCACCAGTTGCTCCTCGGAAACCCTTTATCGACTGTCCCTTCACTATTTACATTTACACGGACCTTTTGAAACTCCCTTGTACAAGTGTCAGAATTAATGACTCAGTATAGATATATTATTAAGTAAAACCTATACTTTAGTCAGATTTTCTGATGGTTTGTGCTGCTTTTTGGTAGCAGTTTTATTAACATATCATTTACTTACAAAACAATTCACCCACTGAAAATGCACAATTCAGTGGTTTCATGAATTCACAGTTGTGTTCTCATTCCAGGACTTTTTAATCACACAAAATAAACCTGATTCCCATTCCCAGCCACTACCCTACCTACTCTTCCCCCCCCCCCCCCGGCCCCTGGAAACCAGTAGTGTGCTTAATGTATCTATGGGCTTGCCTATTTTGGACATTTTATATAAATGGGAACATATAACATGTGGCCTTGTGTCGGTTATCTCTTACTTTGTTGTTGGTGTAAAGTGCCGTGGAGTCAGTTCTGATTCATAGCCATCCTGTGTAGGGAGGGTTTCTGAGGCTGTAAATCTTTGCAGGAGCAGAAAGCCTCATCTTTCTCCTAATCTTTCACTTAGCCTAGTGTTTTCAAGGCAGTACTTCATTCCTTTTGTATGAATGGACCACATGTAATTTATCCATTCATCAGTTGATGAACATTTGGGTAGTTGTCCCTTTTTGGTTATTAGGAATATTGCTTCTGTGAACATTTGTGTGCACATTTTTGTGTGATTTCCCCTTTATTTCCCTTTTGTGTTCCAGCATCCCATCCTGGATGCCACAGTCTTGGTTTCAGTTTGCCCTGACTCTATGCATACCACTCAACCCTTACTTGGTATGCGTGCTTTCCTGGTTATCTTTACTCTTCCTAAGTCTGCCTTCAATAAGGTATATCTCCAAACTAGTTGGAAGAAGAAGATGCCGTTCTCCTCAAATCCCACTCCCCACCCCCATGCCTCTTCACAGAGAACTTCAGTAGCTTATCAGACTATAACAAACATTGTTCATTTAAAAAAGAAATTTTTTTTTTTTCATTTAAAAATTTTTAAATGGCACTGCCTTACATATATCCATATAATGCTTCCTTGTTGACAGAGGACTTTTTCAGACTTCCATGCAGGATAAGTAACTTTCCCAAGGTTAAACAGAAGGCAGACCATGTTTCAGCTAGGACTCGAACCTGTATCTCCATTTCCCAGATCACTGCTCTTTACAACCAAACCTCCATTGTTATTGGGTGCCTTCAAGTCAATTTCCCAAATCCTAGCACTCCCAGGCAATAGAGTAGAACTGCCCTACAGGGTTTTCTTGGCTGTCGTGGTTATGGAAGATATAGAACTGCCCTATAGACCTTTGTCCCTCAGAGCCTTTGGGTGGGTTTAAGCCACCAATGTTTTGGTTAATAGCCAAGCATTTCCCCAGTGTGCCACCAAATACTCACCAAACCAACTGCCATGGAGCTGACTCTGACCTGTAGTGACCCTCTAAGACAGAGCAGGACTGTCCTGTGGGGTTTCAGAGGTTATAAATCTTTACAGAAGCAGACTGCCACATCTTTCTCTTGTAGAAAAGCTGATGACGTTGTCACTAGTAGCCCAGCACTTAACACATGGTGCCAGCAGGGCTCTTTAAATTCCAATCATCCTGCAGAATGAAAGATCCCAATCATGTTAAGAACTTAGAACCTTGGAAATGTCCGTTATTACACTCCACTTGTAACACCCATAAGTTTTCTTTGTAACCCAAAGATGTACTTCGAATTTCTTCACGAAAGGCCAGGTCAAAGTATTCCAATCTTACATTAGCAATTGCTAACATGTCACATGTTCCTCAAAGAAGCTCTGACTTGTAGGCTACTATTTGTGTTCCTTTTATTTACTGAAGAAATGTGACATCTTTGTTCCTAAAAAATCAGTCCGGGTACAGGGAAGATTTGTCTTACAAATCACCAGGTTCTCCAGCTACTGTGTTCTGCAGTGGTTTCTGGTTCACCCTCCAACGAGTAACCTGAGAACTATGTACTGAAAGCTGTACCTTCCTGAAAGGTTATAACCCCCACCCTTACAAAAAAAAAAAATTTTTTTTTTTAAATGGGAGAACCAGGAAGACATTTTCTTGGCATCTTATTTTCAAATGAATTTTCCAAGAGAGACAAGTGAAATGGATGATAGATAATATTAACATAATCAGGTTTCTAGTAAATAAGACATCCTGAGCACCGTAACCTCCATTTCTATCGCTTTCTCTGGGACTAAGAGTTATAAGCAATGGAAAAGAAACAAGCTCTCATTTGTAACCCCGAAGCAGGCTTTGGTGAGAGAAGTAAATGAGATAAAGTGAGAGGCATGGTTCCCCAGATTGTTCTCCCCTAGCCTTGTTAAAAGGATGGAGTGGATTCCTCATATTCAATGCCGACTTCTTTAACCATTGATTTGAAGTACTTCAAAAAAAAGGACCAATACACACTCTGCAGGATTGAGTAGTAATTTATTGTGATTGTCTTTGTTCAGCTTTGAAAACTAAGGCATTGATATTAAGACTAAAGAGAAATTACATAGAGCTGGTGTGATTGAAAAAAAGTTTGGCTCTTTCGAGTGATTTTTTTTGTTTTTGATGCCATAGAGTTAAGCTTTAAAAGCACGCTTCATTGAATCCCATCCAAGCCTCCTAGGACAGGGCTGGGGGACCTTTTTTCTATTGAAGACCACTGACCCAAAAAGAAGAAAACTAATCAAGGGCCATGTACAAAAAGCAACTTAATTTAGGCGCTTCCTTAGAAAACCATCAAGCATTCAGTTCACCTGCTTTTAAAATTAAGAACGGGGAGTTCTCAATAAGTACAACAAATAATAATAATAATAAAAGTCCTTCAGTTTCATATTATGCACAGTTAAAGAGGTGGGGAGGGGTGAGATAGAACAACATGGATGGAGTAGAAAGGCAGACAGGCGAGTCTGAAGTGGCTAGAAGAGATACCCAGAGAAGAAACCATACACAGCATGGGCCATGGAAGAAGATGGTTGAATTAGAGAAATAGGTGAGCTAGATGATGGTTATCGCTTGTACTTGCTGTTCACTTGAGCTGTTGGAGAAGTAACTAAAAACTGCTTTTCCCAGCTCTTTTGCAGCTCCACTTGTAAACCTCTATAGCAGGGGTTGCTGTTGTTGTTGTTAGGTGCCATTGAGTCGATATCAACTCATAGTGACCTTATGCACAGCAGAATGAAACACTGCCTGATCCTGGGCCAATCTCATAATTGTAGCCACGCTTGAGCCCATTGATGCTGCCACTTTGCCAATCCATCTCGCTGAGGGTCTTCCTCTTTTTCTCTGACCCTCTACCTTACCAAACATGATATCCTTCTTCAGCGACTGCTCCCTTCTGACACTATACCCAAAGTATGAGAGACGAAGTTTGGACGTCCTGGCCTCCAAGGAGCACTCTGGCTGCACTTCTTACAACGCAGATCTGTTGGCTCTTTTGGCAGCCCATGGCACTTCAGTATTCGCCTCCAACACCATAACTCAGATGCATCAATTCTTCTATGGTTTTCCTTATTCACTGTCCAGCTTTCGCATGCATATGAGGTTATTGAAAATACCATGGCTTGGGTCGGGCGCACCTTAGTCCTCAAGCTGACATCTTTGCTTTTCAACACTTTAAAAAGGTCTTGTGCAGCAGATTTGCCTAATGCAATACGTCGTTTGATTTCTTAACTGCTGCTTCCATGAGTGTTGATAGTTGATCTAAGAAGAATTAAGTCCTTGACAACTTCACTCTTTTCTCCTTTGATAAGAATGTTGTTTATTGGTCCAGTGGCGAGGATGTTTGTTTTCTTTGCGTTGAGATGTAATCCATACCAAAGGCCATCTTTGATCTTCATCAGTAAATGTTTTAAGTCCTCTTCACTTTCAGGAAGCAAGGTTGCATCATCTGCATATCGCAGGTTGTTAATGAGTCTTCCTCCAATCCTGATTCCACGTTTTTCTTCATAGAGCCCAGCTTCTCGGATTTGCTCAGATTACAGGTTGAATAAGTATGGTGAAAGTATACACCCCTGTCTCACAGCTTTCTTAATTTTAAACCTTTCAGTGTTCCCATGTTCTGTCAAACAACTGCCTCTTGGTCCAGGTACAGATTCCTCATGAGCACAATTAAGTGTTCCGGAATACTCATACTTCACAATGTTGTCCATAGCTCGCCTTGATCCACACAATCAAAAGCCTTTGCATAGTCAGTAAAGCCTTTGCGCAGTCAGTAGCAGGGGTGGGGAACCTTTTTTTCTGCGAAGGGCCATTTGGATGTTTATGACATCATCATCTGCAGGCTGTGCAAAATTATCAACTTAACAATTAGCCTGTTATATGTGGTCAAACATTTGATGAACTCACTTGGTGTTCAGTTTGAACTGCAAGGTTGGCAGTTCAAGCTCACTAGCTGCTACTTGGAAATCCTATACAGGGTCGCAATTAGTTGGAATCGACTCATTAACACTTAACAACAAATGGGATGGCTGGAACTGTGATTGGCTTGGCAGGGCCAGACCAAATGATTTTTGTGGGCCTTATAAGGTCTGGGCCCACTCGTTCCCCACCCCTACTTTAGAGCAATGCTGCTGTTCCCTTGTAGTGTTATTATTACAGCAAAATATCTTCCGTCTTTTGAGCAAATAAACACACGTGCTACATGTTTTTTGAAACCTGCATAAACCCCTTACCTTTTAGTTTCCCATATGTGTAATGCATGTTACAAGCACGTGTATGCTATTTTCATGTGCACATCAAAAACACCACATAACCATTTGCATTTCCATTCTAATCATTTGCAAGTGTCTATCCCAATGGTCAGCGGTTCGAAACTACCAGCCGCTCCGCGGGAGAAAGAGGAGGCTTTCTACTCCCGTAAAGATTTACACCCTTGGAAACCCTGTACAGGGTCGCTATGGGTCGGAACCGACTCAGCGGCACTTAACAACAACAACAAATCCCAATGGTATTGATTCAGATTCATAATGTTCTGCAACCATCACCATCATTTACTTCCAAAACTTTGTCAACTCCCTAAACAGAAACTTTTACCCATTGAGCAAGAACCCCTATCACTCCACGCACACACGCAAGTCTCTTGTTAATTGCCATTGAGTTGGGTCCGACTCACAGCGACCTTGTATAGGATTTCCAAGGAGCAGCTGGTGGGTTTGAAGCACTGACCTTGAGGCTCAAACTGACCTTTTGTATTATTAACCGCAGGGCCAGTGTATTATTAACCGCAGGGCCCAACAGTATGTGCATCAGAAATCACCTAGGGCCCCTTTTTAAAAAAAATGCAGGCGCCTAGTGCTACCTCCTAGTGTGGTACTGTGGGTTGATGCTCTGGACTGTAAAGTTATGTTGAATTACAAGGTTAGCGGTTCAAGCCCAGAAACTCTATACAGGGTTTCTATGGGTCAGAATTGGCTCAATGACACTTAACAACAAGTGCTACCTCCACAGCTGTCCCTATGTCCACCTCTCCCAGTCTAAAGATCAAAATTGTGGCATGCTTTTTAAAATAGAGGTTAGTAAGTTCAACAAGTTTGGAAAGGCAGTTTCCTTCCCAAAGAAAAGGCACAGCATGTTAGGAACTAGTTCACACACCACAGAGTACCTTTTGGATATCATGTATATAGAGATTTGGAACCCCATTTTGGGTGCTCAAAGTTGACTAATTCAAGTTAGAAACCTGAAATGAGTTGCACCAAGTCGCTTGCCTTTTTCCTCATTGTCTTTCTCAGATGCAGAAGCTGCTTATAGTACCGACTCCCCAGTTACCTCTTTATATCTTTGGGTTTAAGTTCCCAAGTGTGTCTGGGACTGGCTGGATCTCAGGCAGGACTTTAGGGAGAAGGACAAATTACCTTTTTTGCAGTGCTGCCAAAGGAATAAGCTGTGCATTCAAATTCTGGGTTGTCTGGCTAAAGGTGGCATGCTGGGCTTATTCACATTAAGTGTGTTACCATGCTGTTATCCTTTAGACAAGACAGGCTTTTACCATTTGACAGAGTCTTCCTGGAAAGATCATGAAAGTAGGCTCTCTCTTGTGCCTTTTATTTTCTCTTCGTTTTAGGTGTTACCGAAGCCAAGATGTGCTCCAGTCTGCAGGTCTCCATTAGGGTAGTAATGAGTGGAGCACATGAGCCACTCTGGGTCTTGTCTGTGTGCCAATGTAAGCAGCTTTGTCTACTTTTAGCACATTACCAGTAAAACTTTATTGCTGCTATTCCTTTTGCACGTTTGAACTGCAAGATCGGTGGTTCAAATTCATCAGCCACTCCTTGGAAACCCTATACAGGATCACTATGACTCAGAACCGACTGAGTGACACGTCACAACCACAAAAACCCCTTTTCATAGGAGCTCTAGTGGCGCACTGGACTGCTAAATCGTCAAGTCAGACCCACCAGCTGCTCCACAGGAGAAAGATGAGGTGGTCTTCTCCCGTTAAGATTTACAGCCTCAGCAACCATAGGGCTAGGCGACTTTTTCTGACAAATGTTTAACATCATTCTCAGGTCATAGAAAATCCTCAACTTAAAAATTCGCCTGTTGTAGTTGGTCAAATGTTTAATTAGCTCACACCAAATGTGATGGCTGGAACTATGGTTGCCTACTCTACTCAAGGCCGAACCAAACGAAGGATGTTCCCAACCCCTGCTATATTGGGTTGCTTTGAGTAGGAATTGACTTTATGACAATGGATTTGGTGCGTTTGAGTTTTCACCCCTTCTGGAAGGGTACAACTTCAATTAAAAATTCTTGAGCATAAGTGTAAACCCATTTACATGTCATACTTTCTTAAATGGAGAAATAGTCTCTTCTATAGTCTTTGGATCGCCTGTCTTTAGGTTGTATGGGTGTACATTGCGGACAGGATTTAGAACTAGTTCAGTCCAGTTTGCCCCACCCCTGGTAATATGCTTTTCCACCCCAGACATACTGGATCAGAACCTGTATTTTAACAAGATCCCCTGGTGATTTCCCATGATACATAATAAGAGTTATGATTATGGAGAACTTGTTAAAATGTACATTCAGTATATTTGCGGTGAAAAAGTACCTTCTTAGCAAGTGGTTGACCCAGTTGGAAACCTAGATTAAGGGAAAAGGGATTATGTTCTTGGGACTTACAAGCCTGTTTCGATAGGATTTGATAGTGTGAATCCCCCCCCCCCCCCAATAATACTGGGTGAACCTAGATCATTACCCAAATTCTCGGACTCTACTGCCTGGGGAATTTAATGCCTCCCACCATGGAATCTTTGCAAAGGCGTTCTGGTAGCGAGCGTAATGATGACGAGTCCGGCTGTGGTTTGAAACTACCAGCCGTTCCATGGGAGAAAGATGAGGCTTTCTGCTCTCGTAAAGATTTACAGCCTCAGAAGCCCTATACAGGGTAGCTATGAGTCAGAACCCATTCCACAGCACACAACAACATCCACCATGGAATCTTTGTAGGGGCTTAGAAATCAGCCTATATGCATTTCAGTCCATGGTAATCTTAAGAGTATCTGCTGCCTTATTACAGAAGTAATTCAATAAATACGCCCTCGTGATGTTTGTTCTTAGTCCGACCATTCCAATAATTTTCCACATGGGATGTGAGGGGGATGGGTCCACTGGAAGAGTTGGAGCCCTTCATATTATTTTATGTGATAAGACTCGAAATGGGAGTGATCCCTCAACCTTGAAACCAGGAGACAACTGGCTAGGTCCCTTGTTAATTATGTGTCCTAATTCCAAAGTCCTACTGCAAATGTGTTAAGCCAGACAAGAGGGAGTTTTGCTTTTGGTTCCAACAAAGGTGTTTCCATAAACCTGGAACCTACCAGTAACCCTTCTTTTTCTGCACTCCATTTATGCAATCTGTTTGTTCTTAGAATTAATTATCTGTTGACCAAGGGTTTCCGAAATGCCACAGCAAACGTTTACTTCAAGGCACAGTTTTTGTTCTGTGACAGAGTCAGGTTTATAGGGGACTTTGAGGCTTATAGAAAGAAACCCCACAAACTTCCAAACTGGAAACCAAATGGATGCAGCTGGGCTTGAGGTGGGAACTATTTTGTACCTGGGGCAGCTGTGGGGTGATGAGTCTTTGATATTTGCTGGAAGCCATTCGTCTGTATTGGGATGAGGGGCTATACTCCATAGAATTTTGGCTTGCTAACTGCAAGGTTAGCAGTTTAGACCCACCAGCCACTCCATGGGAGAAAGATGAGTATAAAGGTTTACAGCCTCTAAAAACACTGAAAAGCAGTTCTACTGTGCCCTATAGTCACTAGATGAGCTGGACTCAGCTCAATGGGCAGGGGGTTTGGTTTGGTTTAGTTTGATTTATTTATAATAGTATCTGATACAGGAACCCTGGTGCAGCAGTGGTTATAAAGCTCAACTGCTAACTAGAAAGTCAGTGGTTCGAATCAAGCAGTTGTTCCACAGGAGAACGATGTGGCAATCTACTTCAGTAAAGATTTTTGAGCCTAGGACCATTATGAGTTGGAACTCGATGGCAGTAGGTATTCTACACAGAAGGCTCTGGATTAGAAAATCCTCAAATTGAAGGTCATTTAACATCACCCTTTGTGGTTGATCATAGACATCAGTTGTCCAGTCTTTGCAGTACACTTAGCTCATGGCTTTCCCGCAGAATAGTTAATTATTCCTATAGTGTGCCACCTCCAGTGATGGTCATATAGTTGCTCAATTGTCCTTCATTAAGGGGCTCTCTCTTGAAGTGTGGCATGGTGCTGTAGGATCAGCATTGGACTGTAAACCACAAGGTTGGCCGTTCAAACCCACCTCATCGGAAACCCTATACAGGGTTGTTATGAGTTGGAACCGACTGGACGGTACTTAACAACAGTAACAACTCTTGGAGTATAAACTCCTAAAGCTTAAAGACAACCTGTCTTGTCTCTTCGACGTACATATACAGTATTTAGCATAGTATTGTGGGGGAATTTGTAAAGGAGTTTTGAACTAACACTGAAGTATACTCTGTTTATTGACCACACCAGTTATCCTGTGTTTTGATGAGGATTTAGGAAAAAAAAAAATTTTTTTTTTTCTTTAAGAAGAGAATACATGTTTTTTAGGCTTCACAGATGGAAACAAATAAGCAAGTGTTCCCCGAAGCCAAACCTTCTTTCTTGAACCTAATGAATGATACTGAATGTCTGTCCTACTTTGTATCTTTTAGGCGATCATTTGAAGATCTGTCCCCAGGGTTATACCTGCTGCTCTCAAGAAATGGAGGAGAAGTACAGTCTGCAAAGTAAAGATGATTTCAAAAGTGTGGTCAGCGAACAGTGCAATCATTTGCAAAACGTCTTTGCTTCCCGCTACAAGAAGTTTGATGGTAAGTTTTGGAATTTCTGTCCACATGTGCATCCATATGGGGCCTACCCTTAATTTTGTTTTATTACCTTTGTGCAACTCTTATGTAAGAGCTGACAGAGTCTTCCTCAGGTAACTTTGTACAGTTGCTTTTGCAGAATTCCTCTCTTCCCTCAGTGCTTACTTACATTTTTTGGCCAAGATGTTCTCTTTGCTGATTCCCAGGGGCCAGTTTGCCTGTCAACTCTATTGCTAGAATGCTCTGGATGTACTAGAATCTGTATATGGTAGGCATTATGGAAATATGGTCACAGGGAGCCAAGAAATAGATTGAAGTCATTTCATTTAAATGCTTTTATATATTTTCTTGGGTGAACACAGAATAATGTTGTTGACGCAAGTCACTAAATTTTTTCTTTTCCCCTAATAAAAAGCAATGCTACAGATGCTGGGCTTCAAATTAAGTTTCAGAATGGATCCCCTAAAGACAACCTGCATTCCTAGTGACTCTGCAGAGCCGAGACAGGATTAAAGCCCTGTTCTTAAGTCTCCATGCAGCTGTGGCCCAGAGGTTCTGCAGAGTCTTGTAGGAATGCTAGAGCCATCTCCCATTCTCTTTTCAGCGGGGGTACAACTTTGTAAAGAATTGAAGCAATGTTACAGATAACAGATTGAAATATATATATTTAAAGGAGAGAGAACGGGATCGAAAGCGCCACAGGATTCTCTTCCATGGTGTGCTGTCATTCACTCAGTTTTGAAGATTGTTATGAAGTAGATTTAATTTTAATAGGAATGATTTCCTTTGTGCCCATTTTAAAAGGCCATTCTAATTACATAGTACCTTTGAAGCATGCTTTTCTTCACATTATTTGTGGTGAAGAAGTACAAGGCAAATTTTTAAGATGTGAAATGTCTTTGAGTATTTCTGCAAAGGGCTCGTTACCATGGTGAGCAAGTTAGACGAAATTAGATTTGATATGCGCTGATAAGGCAGCCCCCTAGCTAAAGAACAGGTTGTAATTCAAAAGTTAGCTTTGAGCTTCGTTATTTGAAACTCATAACTGAACAACTGATAGACTGTCTGGTTCCAAGGCTAGACCACAAAAAGTCCATTTTATCTATAGCATAACTAGTTAACTAAAAGATTGTCTGTGTAGTGTCCCATTTAATCCTACTCATTTTTTGCCAAACACTGTTTGCCTGAAAATTGTGTTCAGTCTTAATTTTATCCTCTCCTTTTCCTGCAGTGAAGCCATCTATGAAGGTACTTTATGAACTTTGTGGAAAAATTCCATTTACTTTGAATTCCATTTTCCTATGAGCTTTTTGACGCTTCTTTGTATATATCCCCTTTCACACCCCACTCTTCTTTCCCACATGCTGTAACTGTTGAACAGTATTTGTTGTTGTTGATAAGTGCCGCCGGGTTGGTTCCGACTCATAACAACCCAGTTTACAGTTTCCAAGTAGTGGCTGGTGGGTTTGAACTTCTGACCCTGTGATTTTCAGTCTAGTACTTATCCTACAGTGCCACACCAGAACTCCAATGTGAAAATGGGTTTTATTGGCAGCACATACCTCATTAGAGTACCTCTGATCCTCTTGATCACTAAATGTCTTGTCATCACTAAAAGGAAGGCTATTTTATTGATTGTGTCCTTTCTCATGGAGCTCTGATAGCATAGTGGATACGAATTGGGCTGCTAACCTCAGGGTCAGTAGTTCAAATCTACCAGTCACTCTACAGGAGAAAGATGAGGCTTTCTGCTCTCATAAAGATTTACAGCCTCGGAAACCCTATCCAGGGTCGCTATGAGTCGGAACCGACTCAATGGAACTTAACAACAACAATGGCATTTCTTTAAGCATTTTTCCTCTTACGTTGGGAAGAAGTCTCAGACAATCAAACAAGTGCTGTGGCTACTTCCTCCAAGTCACACACTCCGTCCACTTTTTAATAGATATGTCTCTTCCTGGTATGGAGCTCCCAAACCATTTAGTGCCTGTGGTTCTACTATTCTAACCCCCAACGTTTTTTTTTTTTTTTTTTTTTAAACCATTCAGAGCAACTGTATCAGTAAGTGCTAACAAAGGTTTTTTGCAAAGGACAGAAAAACTGTTTCTTTTGCCCTTCCTTACCAGACTTCACACTCAATACATGTATTCATTCACATGATACCTTTATCGGTTTCTGGACTGATAAATTATTAGGAAACTCCAGTTTTTGTCTCCTGACCGCAAATCAAAACACGACATGACAATAAAGTTAAATAGCATAGAGAAGGAAATGTGTTGACTCTGAAGTGCAGAATAGAACTTGGATGTACATCTCACTCCAACTTACATTTTGTATTGTAAAACCTAAGTGGGCTATTGTTGTTGTTGTTAAATGCCATTGAATAGAGGTCCGGTATAAGGTTTCCAAAGAGCAGCTGATGGGTTTGAACTGCCAGCCTTGTGGTTCAAACCAACCTTGTGGTTAAGTGCTTTTTCTCCACTGCCATACCAGGACTAGTGTACAACAAACCAGAATCACCAAGTGGATAGTGTGTTGATTTACTCATTTATTGTTTTTTCATTTTTGATTGTGAATTGAGTGAAGGTTTACAGAGCAGATCATCAATTTTATATCCAACAGATCATGTGTTGCACTTCATCTCAATGATTGCAGTCCCCTCCAGGTAACATCACTTACCTGTTTCCTTCCCTGTGGTTCTTATTTCCATTCCTCCTTCTCTCCAAACCTTTCTGAATTTTGTCCTTGAAAAAATGTTGCCCTTTGGATCATGAATAGTAGACCATTCTATGGTGGATATACCTCACAAGTCTTGTTGCCCCTCCTATGTACCTATCTACTACCTGGCTGAAAATAGAGCCACAGACCTGAGTTCAGTTCCAGCCACAGACATGAGTTCAGTTCCAGGCCTGAAGAGTGACCAAGGGTCATAGTCATGCGGTCCCAACCATCTCTATTTGTGATTAGAAAGTCTGGCCTTTTTTTTTTTCTATTTTTTGAGTTTTGTTCCACATTTCACTCCCATTCTTCAGGACCTTCTAATGTGATCCCTTTTTGAACAGTTAGTCGTGGTAGGCAGGCACTATCTAATTCTTTTGATTTTGGGGTGGTGGAGACTGATTTTCACATGGCATATTAGTCATTAGACTCATTACTTCCAAGTATCTTCAGTTTCCACATTGATTCTTGAGGATGATGAGTTAGGGCATGTTGTCTCTGCTCATAAGACCTCCAAGAATGTTGAGTGAAGAGATATATAGGATCTCTCTTCTTTTATTCCTTATATTCTGTTGTATTTTCTGGTTAAAGTACATGCTACAAAACAGATTCCCATTGAACAGTTTCTCCACAGAATGTCCAGCAACACCCATAATGTTCTTTGCATTATTATATCAACATTCTCATTTCTGTGACAGTTGTTCCACTTTTATTAACTTAGTCTCGCTGCCCCCCGCTCCCTCATGGGTCTATGAATTTGGTCAAGCTATTATAAAAGCCCACTCCTGGGGCATTGATATGAATGGAAAAGAGGAAGATGGGCAGAGTAACAAGATGGCAGCTAAGGAGCTAACCAAGATGGGACAGCAAGGTTGCCCAAGCATGGTTAGGGCTAATCAGTGAAGACACATAGAAACATACTGGGTTACAGTTTCAAAGGAGCATCTCTTTAGCTTGCAGTATGAATTCCAAATGATGACCCTGAGCCTAGGCAACTACATCGGTTTCAATATGTGCTCATGTTTATGAGAGTCTACTTCTTTCTAAGGCAGGAGCAATTACTTTTTATAAACTTTTCAGTGAATATAATTTAGGTCCCATTAAAGAAGCTTAGCATTTTGGAACCATCAGATTTTAGGTGATCAATCCTGTCTTTGGTTCCTTTATCTCCTTTGGTTCTTATTAACATAAAAATAGATAGCACAGCTTTTGCCAAAACAAGGATTCCTTTTGTTCTCCTTGTTGCATTATATATGGTTTGCACAACTAAAGTGACTGTACAGTCCAGAAATCAGGTTTTAAGCTACAAACCTGGGTGAAGTCTAAGCCTGTTGTTGGTTACCCTCCCCCTATCCTCCACCCACCCACCCCCACACGCAATTCTCAAGTTTCACATATTTTAAAATCTGTTCTGAATTTAAGGGCACATCTCTATTGCTCTAGACTGTAATCTTCATCCACTCTTTCACCTAGAATGTTTAGTGCCAGAAGTCTACCATCCTTAACTTGGGGACTTCCGAGCAGTGTGATAGCCACAGAGCCAGCTGCTCCCCCTCTTGGCCAGTTCTGGGATTAAAACAATGTAAAGTGGAACTGCTAATTAACATAGCTGAATCCGTTGTCTCATAAATATGCTAATCAGCTACTCTGTTCTTCTGTTCAGTAGGCTTGGAAAAAAATTGCTCAGTGAAGAGAAAGGGAATAGAAATGATAGAAGTGGGGCATAATCTCTGTTTGGGGGACCACAATATGAAGCCCTCCCCTAAGATGTTTGGCATTTTGTGAGAGACTAGTTGTTTTGAAAAGATCTGCGTTAAATCAAAATCACCTAAACAGGGAGAAAAGATTTCAGAACTGCCATGTAAAATACATTTCTGAATTACGTCGCAAAAGTGATGTCATCGCTTTGGAGAAACATCTATATGAAATAACACTCTTAATCAGTGTTTGCTGGGGAGTTTTACATATTAAAAGAAATCCTCAGGAAATCAAAAGTTGTGGAGTGTTCATCTTTAGTTGTCATTTGAGGAATGAATCTAGCAACCGTGCACAGAATGGCTGTGTAGTTAACCCACTGTGACCTAGGCTGATTAGCTGGGTCTCAGTTTTCCCATCCGTAAAATGAGGGGGTTGAACTAGATCCTCTCTAAAAACCCTTTCAATTTGCCAGATTCTGTGAGTCTTCTCAACATGTGAGTAGACCAGCTGCTTTGGTGAAAGGTCTCACAAGATGTTAATTAGCCGCCTGTTCAGTCCCCTTATCATTTCTGAAGTCTCAGCTACTTTCACCAGCTCTTTGAAAACCCTCCCATGAGCCCGAAGCTTGTTAACTCACATAATGGTGGAAATTTTCTGAATTAGCTTAAAACGCACATAAAAGAATTAATTGTCGGTCCCATCTTGCTGCCTGGGCCAAGTGTAAACCTGAGTGGCCACCCGGCCCTGCAGCCCGCAAGTCCCCTTGTTTCCTATCATTTCACAGAGACACTCTGATCATTCCGGCTTAGCTGATGCTGTGTTTTAATCACCAACTGAAAAATGTCCATAGTCCATACTGACCATTACTTCATTAAGCCGGTCAGAAAACCAGTGCGTTTAAGGCATTAGAATTCATATGCCCATGAAAGTAATGACCTCAGTGGGAGCTGGTCACTCGCCTGAAATGACAAATACGTCCAATTAAGCTTCAGGGCCATTAGTGAAGCTGTACTTTCTGGAATTTTCCTAACCCCTGACCATAGCTGCTTTGTTGTTGTTGTTGTTGTTTTTAAGTATGTGGATTTATTATATTGTCTTTTGCTGTCTTACATACTTAGTCAAGACCTCCTGAGGGATTTTTAGGTTAAAAAAAATAGAGGCTTCAGCCTCCTCAACATAAATGTGTCATAGATGTGTGTACCGTACCATATCATAGAAAGTGGATTTTTTTTAAAATTCCCACCTCACATTCCATTCAGGAAGAACATGTGTTCCTTTTCTGAACCTCTGCTATGATAAGAATTGCCTTTTATTTACTTGGAAAGCCCTGCTTCTCTTTCCCTTACAATTTTTTTTTAATTTTTAAAATTTTTTTGCCTTCCATGTGCTAATTCTTTTTATGATCTCTCTGTGAAACTTGAAGAGAATCAGCCACTACCAGCTTACTGTAATCAAAGCAAGAGCTCAAACACATACACACACAAAGCACACATTTCACTACTGACAAAGGTTTTCTGCCTTTTGAGTTGTTAGAGGAAGTGTGACCAATTGCGGCACTAGTATTGGCTATCTCATGGGATTGAAAATGCTGGTGTGGAGCTGCAAACACTTTTACTTTGGGCCTCAGCTACTAGCTTTGGCTTCTTAAGAAGCATGGCATCAGCAAGTAGCAGCTGATCTGTTTGGAAGTCAGTGCTTCCACTACGCTGCTTTAACCTGCTCTGTTAGTTCTCTTTGCACGTTGAGCCTGAGAGTTTGGAATGTTGTGGTTGTTCATCTCAGCCCATCTCCTTTCCATGAACCTCTCTGCTCCAGCAAAGAAAAGGACTTGTTTGATCTAGCACTGATTTCCACTGATGGAGAGAGCTCCCCAACCAGACAGGCTTCAGCTCTGTATTGGGCACTGTCTCAGCCCATCTTCATCACCCACTCAGTGAAAGAAAAGTTAAAATCCTCAAACGCTCAGCATGGTGGTACTCTGGAAAAAACTCTTCATAAAGATTTAGGTACAAGGATGTTCCTCACAGCATTATTTGTAGCAATGAAAAACTGGAAGTACACTTAAGTGGGATATGAAACAATTATTACACTAAGATCTGGCCGCATGGTATCAGATGTTGTTGTTGTTATTGTGTCACTGAGTTGGATCTGACTCATAGGGTCCTGAGGCTGTACATCTTTATGGGAGCAGAAAGCCTCCTCTTTCTCCCACAGAGTGGCTGGTGGCCTTGAACTATCTTGTGGTTTTAAGTCCAATGCTTATACTGTATAGAACCACAGCACTCCCAATATGTTATTGTTGTTCAGTGCCATGGAGTCAATTCTGACTCATAGCAACCATGTACAGGGTTTCCAACTGCTGAATTGTTGGTCCACAGATCAGTGTTAATCTTACAGCGCCACACCAGGAGTCCTAATATGTTATTAGGCCGTCATTAAAAATGATATTTCTGAAAACTCTTTAATGATAGCAGAACTGCTAACCATACAATGTTACATGAGAATAGGGAGTAAATACAGCATGAGGTCAACTATGAGACAATATTTCCACACAGAAAGGAAAGCCAACAAATTGTTGTTGCTAAGTTTGGATGGTGGGATTATGGCCAATTCATCATTTCTTTATGTTTTTATGTCTTTCAAATTGTTCCAATGAGGAGTGCATCTTGAAAAATACTGTTGTTGTTGTTTTTAATTTAAAACGTCTGAACTCGATTGGTAAAATTTTCAGAATCAATAATTGATTTTTCCTATTTGTATAGGCAGTAACAATGCTCATTGTTGTTAGCTTGGATACAGTTTAAAAGGAAAAACTGCCAAGTATTTAGTGATTGACTGTCGTGTAATGAATAAAGGGAAATAAAGTCATTTATAAAGCATGAAAGAGCATTCTTTTTCTGATTATAAAGTGTCACCGAAACATTTGTGGGAATAGAATTGAGAAGTGTATATTGAATACAAAAAAAAAAATCACCCATCCATGCATAGGTGATACATGTTCACACATGCGCACTTGGGGATCATGCCAACTGTGCTAGTCTGTGCCCTGCTTTTTGCTCTTGACATTAGATGCATTAGATGCCATTGGTATAGGAGATCATATGGAGCCTTTCGAACTGATCCATCTAGAGTTTAGTGTGTAGAACACTTGAACTGATGGCTCCTGACTCCTAGCTTACCCATAAGCGTCCTCAGCCCTCTCTAGGCACTTCTGAATGCAAAGAAAAATATGTGTGCTTAAGCGCGTTAGCAAGCTGGTAGTCCCCTTAGAAGTGAAGGGGAGCCCAGCAAAAGGAGCCAGACAGTACTGAGCCTGCATTTACTCTCTGGAATCTTTAGCATTCAAAATGCATCAACCAATAAAATTAACATGGGAAGAAAGACCTCTGCCTACTCTGGCGGGATCGCTGAGTACCCTTTTGATATGCTAACAGCCCTTAATAAGGGCTGCAGCTGGCAATTGGCCTGTCAACCTAGGAGCAGTCTATGGATTTGCTATTAGTTGATGAACATTAGGGAATACATGACCTTCTTAGTACACCAAGCCCTAGCAGGCACTCCTGAGAAGGAAGATTATACCATGAAAGAGCCAAATGCCTGTTCAAACAAACGGGTACAGACAGACTTACCCCCAAAGCAAGACATCCGGAGATAGTTGTGAACCAATTGCAGTTTGCTTGCTTTATCCTCCTCCTCTTTAAAAATAAATACACACACATTTGTAGATTTTTACATTATTTTCTCTTCACTAAATACTTGATCTTGGAAAGGAGGGATGGATAGGCCTTTTCATGAATTTTCTTAACAGTTCCAAAAGTTTTAAAAGTCTTCTTTTCTCAGTAACTTTGTCGGTGTAGTGAATGAATGCGTGCACGCCACGCCACGACTGTAAAACACAACATTTGTAGTACTATTACTAGGGAAATTAATTCTTCAGCAGTGTATATTATAAAAATACAAGGTGGTAATTTATAGCACTAAGCAAATGAACTAAATAAAAAGGCCTTACAGTATCTTCAGGGCATGGGTTAATTCCAGAAAGCATTCTCTCTCATGAATCAATAGCCAGTCAATTGTTTATAAAGGAATTAACTAATGGCATTTAATAGCAAAACTAGAGGCCCTTTGACCTGTTTCAAGAATTTTGAATGTTTATTTAATGCAAGACAAGTGCCTGAAGATAGAAGATTCAGAAGCACATGATGTTCTTCTTTTTAAAAAAGACAGGATATTTACATAGAAAGCCTCTAGATGGAAAAGTTTTGCCTTTGCACTCCAGTTTTTCCCATGTTAAACTATTTGAGTTATGGTGTTGGAGAATATTAAAAGTACCATGGACTGTCAGAAGAACAAACAAATCTGTGTTGGAAGAAGTACAGCCTGAATGCTCCTTAGAAGCAAAGATGGACAGACTTTGTTTCTCAGATCTTGGACATTCAGGAGGAACTAGTCTCTGGAGAAGGCTATCATGCTTAGTAAAATGGAGGGTCAACTAAAAAGGAAGACTCTCAATGAGCTGGATGGTCACAGTGGCAGCAAAGATGGGCGCAAACATACAGATTGTAAGGATGGATGGCGCAGGACCGAGCAGTGTTGGTTCTATTGTTCATAGGGTCACTGTGAGTCAGAATCGAAGGCACTTAACAACAACTTACATTAAGAATAATTAAATATCGGAGCTGGAAAATACTTCAAGTTTCTTTTACCACCACCCTCACCGCTCCCAAGCCCTGCTCCCCGCCCCGCCCCTCAGCTCATCCCTTGGATTGAGCTGATCTCTCACAGAGCAAGTCATACAGTGGCTGGGGATGCTGGTGCCCACCTGCTCATTAATTGCTAATTTTCCTTTCCCTTAATTTTTGGCTGATCTTTTTCTGGTTACCTTCTGTGATAGTTTTGACACATGTGAGATGTGCACAATATTTTTTCATAGAATGCAAATGTTCCTTCTAGTGTTGCCGGATCTCCAATTTTGGCTCAGTAGCGGTTCCTTTCATAGATGTCTAGGACATTTCACAGCCTTGGATACTAGTGCCATTAAGCATTTCCTTTCGGATCAACAGGTTGGAGTGTTAAAAGACCTTGAGTCTTCTTAGCTGACCTCCAGCATCTTTGCCTTCAGTTGTATCCCCCATATCCCCAGATAATACTTGACTCCACTGTTGATAGTGCCACTGAGTTTGTTACAATGCATCAGAATTGAATGCTGCCTGGTCCTGGGCCTTCGTTGCAATAATAGCTGTGTTTGAACTCAGTGTTGCAACCCCTGTGTCAATCCGATCCACCTCATTGAGGGTCTTTCTCTTTTTGGCCAATCCTCTACTTTACCAAGCGTCATAGTGATTGGTCTTTGCTGATGGCATGTCCAAAGTCAATTTAAGATGAAGCCTCACCATTTTCCCTTCTGAGGAACATTCTGCCTATACTTCAACCAAGACAGTTTTGTTCATTCTGGCAGTTCTTGGCATAGTCAGTATTCTTTACCAACATCATAATTTTAATGATTCAATTTCTAAATGTTGTTGTTAGGTGCTATCGAGTCAGTTCCGACTCATAGCGACCCTGTACAAGGTTTCTGGGGAGCAGTTGGTGGGTTTGAACCACTGACTTTGCAATAAAACAGTCCAGTGCTTAGCCTACAGTATCGCATCAGGACTCAAATCTAAATAGAAATGCATAAATTTAGTTGCTAAAAAGTCAATTTGTTGTTGTTAAGTGCTGTCAAGTCAGTTCCTACTCACAGCGACTCTGTGTAGGGTTTCTGAAGAGCAGCTGGTGGGTTTGAACCACTGACCTTATGGTTCACAGTCCAGTGCAGACCTGATCCTATAGCACCACACCAGGAGTCCAAAAAGCCTGTTATTGAGTACCGTTGAGTCAGTTCTGACTCATGGCAACCCTGTAAAGGGTTTCCGAGGAACAGCTGATGAGCTTGAACCGCTGACCTTGTGGTTCAAACAGACTTTGCTGTCCAGCGCATTAACCCAAATGCCCTGGTGGTGCAGTGGTTAAAGGCTGGGTTGCTAAGAGTCGAAATGGGTTGACAACACACCACAATAATCTTTATGAACTCAAATCTCCGGGCCTTTAGTCCACAGCACTGCTTAGTACATTCAAGCCGACAAGCTTTAGTTGAACACTAATTTTTTTAGTTACCTAGGTATCTAGTACAAGCAGGCATCATAAAAGTTGTGGAAAGATGGAATGAAAAGATAATGGAATTTTCCCATGAACTTTTGGAAGCCCGCTCCGAATATTTATTGAGCAGGCTTTATCAATAAGCCATGAGTAATGTTAAGTGCCATTGAGTTGGTTCCGACTCATAGAGACCCAATACAGGGTTTCCGAGGAGCGGCTGATAGGTTTGAACCTTCTGGTTAATAGTCCAGTGCTTATCCTATAACACAACAGGACGCCATTAGCCTTCTAATTGGTGTCAGGCTTAATGCTTGTGGAGCAGAGGCTAAGTGCCCACAGTAAGCAAGGTAAGCACAGGCTTACTTACTGATCTGTAGCAAACCCATGTGAAACTGTTCACTACAGATTAATAAGTAAGCACAAGTAAGCCCCTGCTACCTGGTTTACTGAGTGCTCTGTTCTGTCAGGGATTGGAAATGTGAAAAGAGGCTTTGATTCCGTAGGAAGGTGCTGGGGGGCTGGGAGAAAGGCAGATGCCGGCCAGACCTAGAAGCAGAATCTTTGATGTGGTGTGGAAAAGTGAAGTTGTTCGTTACTGATTAGTATGTGGGCACCAGGAAGCCTACGCTTACTTTACTTCTAACCCGCCCCTGTTAAGGAGGAATGATAGCTGGGTGTCTTTTTCAGCAGTTAAGATCTGACCCCAGAAATGAGCATTTCAGTGATTGATGAGAGAATTAGGCAAGAATACGTGAAATGCACAAGCCCCCTCCCACCTCTAGTTACACTCCCCAGCAAGATGACTCCAATTCACAGTAACTCACTCCGTGAGTGTCAGCATGGAGCTCTGCTCCGTAGGGTTTTCCATGGCTGATTTTTCCAGAGGCCTTTCTCCACAGGCACCTCTGGGTAGATCACACACACACACACACACACACACACACACACACACACACCACAACCTTTCAGTTGGCAGCCAAGCATATTAACCATTTGTGCCATCCAGGGACTTGTGTTCCTAATAGCAAATTGTTAAGCTGTGCTTGGTACTGTTCCTAAATTGGTATACACTTCAGAATGTAAATTGTGTCATAGACATGATTTGCCTAATGCAATACGTCTGATTTCTTGACTGCTGCTTCCATGAGTGTTGATAGTTGATCCAAGAAGAATGAAGTCCTTGACAATTTCAATCTTTTCTCCATTGATAAGAATGTTGTTTATTGGTCCAATGGTGAGGATTTTTGTTTTCTTGACATTGAGATGTGATCTTTGATCTTCATCAGTAAATGTTTTAAGTCCTCTTCACTTTCAGCAAGCAAGGTTGTATCATCTGCATATCGCAGGTTGTTAATGAGTCTTCCTCCAATCCTGATGCCACATTCTGCTGTTCTTAAGGTCGCTATGAGTGGTAGCGACTCGATGGCACCTAATAACAACAACAAAAGGACAGATGAGGTCCCATTGAGGCCAAAGCGTATGTAGACTAATAGGGAAACAAGCTAGTAAGACTATGTCTAAAGAGAGATGAGTTTTTGTCTTTGGTGTGCCATCTGGTCTGCTGATCCCCACAGGAGAAATTGATGCATCTTTTAATAATTGTCAAATGAAAGATTTAGAGATGCTGTAAAATCTCCGAAGCATTCACAAGGCCACGTGTGGAGAGTAGTGATAGAATAAAAGCAAAATGAATGAGGCGGGGGACAATGATTTGTCTTAGAAATTTTCATTACTATCTGATTGGGCAAGCAGGTGATGCTACTTGGTAGAGCTCTGTGCTTTGTTTTCAGCCCAGAATAGCCGCTCAGTACATACTTTTCAAATTCCATAGCCACTTGGAGAGATTAAATCATCAGTTTTTAACCTGTTATGTCAATTTTATAGAATTTCTCAAGCATTTATTCACCACATTCCCACTCAGATGGTCTTTATATTTACAACTTATGTGACCACATTAAGAAGTCTTTAAAAATGTGATGGAAAAGAAAGAAATGCTCTGAATGATGAAATTAATTAGAATTTAATCTGTACCTGATCTCTATGCATATAATGTGCATGTTACATGGTTTTTCCAACCACCCCCCATCCCCCCCCCCCCCCCCACACACACACGTGTGTGTGTTAATGTACCCAAGAAAATGTGGATGCTATTTTCGTGGGCACATTATATAGAGAAAATCCAATATATAGCACCAGGCTACTCTCTTAAGTATATACTAGCATAAATACACACCCACGACCTTTCCCCACAGAATGTGAGCCATGGGAACCAAAGTAAGGTCCATTCGGGCATTGTACAGAGGTCATGTCAGTTTGCAATTGGTATCTTGATTAGGTCATTTCTCTTGTCATATTCCACAATAACAACATTATATACAGTGATGGCAACTCTAAGACTCTTGCCCTGAATGAGGGACTCTAGGAATGTTTGACTTTTCCATAAAATGCTCAGTGTCTTGGCACGCGCTTGACCTGGAGCTCTTTGAATTGTGAATTGAAAAGTGTGGAATTAAAGCAGAGCTGCAGGTGCCACTCTGCCTTCCATTACAGCAAAACAAGAAACAGTTGTAGGTGGTGGTCATTACAAATGCAAGTGAGGTTTGAGAATTCCTTATTACAATGTTGTTGTTAGGGGCTGTCAAGTCAGCTTTGACCCACAGCAACCCTGTATAGGGTTTCCGAGGAGTGGCTGGTGTGCTTGAACTGCCAACCTTGCAGTTCAAACCAACTTTGCAGTCCAGTGCATTAACCCACAGCACCACACCAGGACTCTAATATATTAATTACAAGTCAAATAATGGTCAGTTTGCAATTGTCTGCCTGACATGATCATAAAAATTCATTGTAGGGAAAGATCTAGGTTTTCTATTGGAATCTGCGATTTTAGGTGGTGAACTATTAATTGATGTAACAATTGCATTTCTGTATAAACGAGCAGGCTTTATTCTTCCAAAATGTGAGAGTTACGTGTATGAAACACTGAGCATGTAGTTCCCCCAACCCAAACGTATCTTCATTTATGCTCCAGATGAGTGAGCACCACTTGGGAAGAATGTTAGCAATTCAAGCATGGTATGGCATGGACTCCTGGTGTGGCACTGTAGGATCAGCACTGGACTTTGAACCACAAGGCCAGCAGTTCAAATCCACCAGCTGCTCCTTAAAAACTCTACAGGGTCGCTGTGAGTCGTAACTGACTTGAAGACACTTAACAACAACAACATGTCCCGATGACTCTTAAGATCCCTTCTCACCAGAAGACTCCCCAACTTTCAATTTTAGGAAGGCGCTGCATACATGGAATCATTTACAATGGCTCAGTTGGAGAAAGATGTGGCAATTTGCTGATTTTAAGATTAAGTCAAACAACAACAACAACAAAACATGGCCTTCTAGTTGATTCTGATTCATAATCACACTCCAGGGTAGAGTATAACTTTCCCTTAGTGTTCCCTAGGCTATCATTTTTCCAGAAGCAGAATGCCGCATCTTCCCTCTGCCCAATGGAGCAGCTAGTGGTTCACATTGCATCCAAGCACTTTAATCACTGTGTCACCAGAGATCCTTTTTGCTAAGAGGAGAGTCAAGAAAACCCTATGGGGTAGTTCTCCTCTGTAACACATGGGGTTTCTAAGTCAGATTCCACCAACTTTTGTCACTCAGTTGAAAGATTTACACATGAAGAGAATTTGTCATCAAGACATTTTAAAAAAAGACCAACAAAAAACAAACTAAGAATGTAACAAAATTCTCAAAACCACCATTCATTGGAAATACATCTTTCCCCTAACTAAAATATTAATACATACCCTGAGGTTTCAAATCTGCAGATGCCCATAGCTGATGGTGTTTGTGAGTGAACCATGAAATGACAAAATGGTGTTGGCCAGAGCGGTGTTTCTCAAACTTCAGGGGACAGCAGAGTCACAGATGGCTGGCACCCACCTCTACAGTCTGATTCAGTATATCTGGGCCATGAAGCCTAAGAACTTGCATTTCTGACAAGTGATGTTGGTGTTGCTGTCTCTGACACTGCATGTGGAAAACCACTCAGCAGATTTGGGAGAGGATTAAAGACCTTCCCAGGCAGCTGATAGGAGTAACATTTCTCATATGGCTCCCAGTAATTCTCTTGTCCACTTCCTGGTATATGGTAAAAATGCCTGACTGTGCATTTGTATTGCCTGGATGCTGTAGGATAAGCACTGGACTGCTAACCACAAGGCCAGCAGTTCAAACCCACCAACCGCTCCTTGGAAACACGGAGTTGGTCTGCCCATTTGTTCAATCTTTAGCAATTCCTTTTCCGTTTTTTTTCTATGAAGGTAGCCCAGAAACGAAGAGGCTAGTAACACTGTTATTAGTTGCCACTGAATTGATTCCGACTCATAACAGCCATATGCACAAAAGAATGAAAACGTCCCAGTCCTGCGCATTCCGCACAATTGTTGTTACAAGCAGTACGTTTCGAAAGAAAAAAACAGAAAAAAGACAAAGATTCACCAAACAGGTTCTATATACTGGTTATCCATGTACCTCTGGAGTCCTGATGTGGTGCTGTGGGCTAATGCACTGGGTTGCAAAAACGAGACACCAGGAAAGCAAGAGGCCCCAAAACACAGACACTCAAAACACCGTTTGAAAAGCTAGACTGTTGACTTTAACCACAAGCCTGATGGAACCATCTGGTGATGAGTTTGGGGCTGGAGGCAATGGAATGGAATCTCTTAGTATATAGGGAGAGTCTCCAAATGGCTTCAGTTTATTCAGGCCAGATTTGGAGAAACTATTTGGAATTACTTGCCAGTCTGATTTGCCCACCCAACGTGAGAAGGGAATGGTTTGGTAGCACTGTTTCTTTTTGAAAAATATGTTTCCGGCTTTGAAGTTGGTGACATGTTATCTCTCCTGCGCCCCGTTCACTTAAAAGCAATCCTTTATTTGATGTGGTCCTTATATTTTGCTTAGGTATTTATTTCATATCCGGTTTGAAAACCTGATATCCTGAGGTATTTATTTTTATACTAAGCAAGAGACTCTTTGAGAATGGTGAATGTTCTAGATGCAACATTAATCCTCTTCATTGCACTTCTTATGGAAAAGCTAGAGGAGGAAGCAAATTTGTCATTTGTCCTTAAGGGATTAAAATCTTTAGCATTTTTATTCTGGCCATATACTAGCCCAAAAGTTCAAATATGAAATACCCAGGTATTCACGTAATGTTTTTATGTGTTTTTTTTTTTTTTGTCAGTTGTTTTTCCCATGTTCTATTCCAAATCATTTATAATCTCTTTGTCTTTCTGTATCTCTGTATCTTTCAGATGCCCCCAATGTATACTAATGTCATAGAGAACACACTTTCAGAAAACTTGCTTCTAACCCATTGCCATAGGGTTTCCAAGGCTATGATCTTTATGAGAGCAGATTTCCATATATTTCTTCCCCAGGGTGGCTTGTGGGTTAGAGCCGCTGACCTTTTGGTTAGCAGTGGAGGGTTTTAACAACTATGCCACCAGGGAGTTATTTTATTATTATTACTTTTTGGTTTCGAGCATTCTCCAGGGTGTTTTCTTGTAATGTCAAATAAAGAGGAGATAGTTGTTGTCAGGTGCCATCGAGTCGGAACCGACTCATAGCGACTCCATGCACAGCAGAACGAAACAATGTTCGATCCTGGGCCAACCTCACCACC
>NW_006408569.1:1969791-2013444 GCF_000296735.1 Chrysochloris asiatica
TTCTCTTTCCACAGATGTAGTCTATTTGATTTCTATGTGTTCCATCTGGTGAGGTCCATGTGTATAGTCTTCTCTTATGCTGTCTAAAGAAGGTATAGAAAGCAAAACAAAATTTCTGGCCACATAAAACACTATTGTTTGAAAGCACCTATCTTGAGGTCAGTTTATAATGTGGGGTCTGGAGGCTCATGAGCCATGTTTGCGTAGATTCTTGCTGAAGAAGAGAGTGAGAATGTGTGTGTGCTGTGTGTTTTGTGCTGACACTTGAAAAACTGTTGGTTTGAAAATGTTTCCCTATCTCTCAGACACACATACAAGCTGCTTTGTGGCCTAGGCTTCCTTTCATTCATAAATGACCCAAAGTAGACAATTACTGTTGAATTGATTCCAACTCATGGCAACCCTGCCTGAGTACAAGTGTGTCCATAGGGTTTTCCTTGGCGGATTTATTTATCTATAAATGAAGATTGCCTAGTCTTTCTTCCGAGGTGCCTCTGGGTGGACTCAAACCTTCAACCTTCCGGTTAGTCAAGTGTGTTAACCATTTACACCATCTAGGGACTCTAATAAATGATCCACATTTTTCCTGAAAGAAATCCATCCTGTCTGCATATACAAACACACTTGTTATTTTAACGTCGTAATTTTCTTCCTTTTTGAATTCTCTTGGAATTCTTATTTAATAACTGAACCACCCTTCTTTTCTTTTCTCTCTCTTTCTTTTTTTTTAAATTTTATTTTAGAATTCTTCAAAGAACTACTTGAAAATGCTGAGAAATCCCTGAATGACATGTTTGTGAAGACATACGGCCGCTTATACATGCAAAATTCGGAGCTATTTAAGGATCTCTTTGTCGAGTTGAAGCGCTACTACGTGGTGGGGAACGTGAACCTGGAAGAGATGCTCAATGACTTCTGGGCTCGCCTTCTGGAGCGGATGTTCCGCCTGGTGAATTCCCAGTACCACTTCACTGATGAGTATCTGGAATGTGTGAGCAAGTATACAGAGCAACTGAAACCTTTTGGAGACGTCCCTCGGAAACTCAAGCTGCAGGTTACCCGAGCTTTTGTAGCAGCCCGTACCTTTGCTCAAGGCTTAGCAGTTGCAAGAGATGTAGTGAGTAAAGTCTGTGCGGTAAGTATATTTGTGTGTTTGTTTTGTTTCATTTTAACAGGAAGTTTGGGAAAGGTTGAAAAAGAGATCACTCAAATTTAACGGACCCAAGAGCAGTTTTGTTCCCTGTCCCTTCTCCTGGCCTCCCCTTTTCTCCTCTCCTGTCCCCCTTGCCTCACTTCCCATTTTCTCTCCCAGGCTTCGTTTTTTATATGCACATGTCAGAGCCCTAAATCGTGGTGAACATCTTCATATTTCATTATTATCCTTTTCTCGTGATTTCCTTAGGTCCCTAGGGACGGGATGCATGTCACTTTGGAACCTTAACTTTAGAAATGGTTCCAGCTCCTGTTCTGCTTCCCTTCACTGGTTTGTTCTGAGTTGCCTATATTTGAGTCTTTGCCTATATTACTTACAGTCTGTAGAAGCATTTAATGCCTAAAGAACTCAGAGCTCTTTAGAAGACAAAGCTTTCCATGACAGTTATGCTCTTGCCTTCTTTCTGGCTTTGTTTGTCAGATGACCTGTTGCCGTTGAGTTGATTCTGACTCATGACAGCCCTGTGGTTTACAGAGTAGAACTGCTCCCTAGGGTTTTCTTGGTTGTAGTCTTAATGGAAACTGATCACTTGTTGTTGTTGCGTGCCGTGGAGTCAGTTCCGACTCATAGCAACCCTGTACAGGGTTTCCGAGGCTGTCAATCTTTACAGGAGCAGAAGGCCTCATCTTTCTCCCGCGGAACAGCTGGTAGTTTCAAATTGCTGACCTTGCGGTTTGCAGCCTGATTCATAACCACTACGTGGCCTATCCAGTCATTTATACGATAGGATTACCAGTACAGGAATTGAATTTGTAATCTATGACCAGGAGCTTATCAAAGAGCCTCAGTTTCCTCATTTATCAGAGGGATAAGACTAGAAACACTATGGGGGTTTTTTTGTTTTTGTTTTTGTTTTTTTTGAGCCAGCTTATGTTGTTGTGGGACAAGGGTGAACAGTTGTTGCTAATTGCCATCAAGACAGTTTTGACTCATTGAAACCCTGTATAGGGTTTCTGAGGAGTGGCTGGTGGGTTTGAACTGCCAACCCGGCATTTCGTACGTAGTCCAGTGCTGATCGTACTTCACTACACTAGGTCTCTGAAGGGTTTTCTGGTAGAGGAAAATCTGTGCTCTTACTTCCCCATTCCATCCAAGAAGCTCTGTTTTCCTTGATTTTATGTTGTTTTAAGCAAGATTTTCAGGGGTGAAAGATTCTACTGGTCTCTTAGGACCACCACAATCCCCAAAATTGAAATTTGAAAATGCCTTCAAGGCTTTTTCAATTCTATCCTTCCATGAATCAGTACGAGTGAAGAGGCAAGCTATACCAGGGCGATTAATCATCGTGTTGATCCCTCTAAGCTGTCAAAGGAAGAGCCAAGTTGTCCTTCATTACAGGGTCTGCAGGCTCAAAGACTTCAACTGAGGCTACTTGGTTGTTTAAAGTACTGGAGAAGATGGTCAAAATGAAACCTAAATAGCAATACAGTCACTACAGTGTCACTTGATGGCTTATCACAGAAATAATTTAGAGTTAGGATGACCATATAATTTACTATTCAAACCAGGATAATTATTGTCCAACCCAGGAGTGCTTATTAACATTTATACCCAGACAGAAGGTGTGACTGTGGTCCTGGCCTAATTATTAATAAGCAACTAGGACTGTCCTGGGCAGACCCCTTATTAGAGAGGAAACTTCATATTCATCAGAGTGAAGAGAAAGATTCTAAAGAATAGTGAGTGTTTACAGGAGATTTCAAATTAGAACTGGGTGACAACAAATTGATTTTTGTGTGTGTGTATGTGTGAATTGAGTGAAAGTTTATAGGGCAGATCATCAGTTTTACATTGAACAAATCATACACCTTGTTTCATTACAATGATTATAATCCCCTCCATGTACCATCAGTTAACAGTATTTCTCTGTATTCATTTTAGCTCTTTTTTTTTTAAACATTCAGGCATATATAATAATTTTTCACCACCAAAGGACACATTCTGTAAGCCTTCCTCCTGGACACCAGCACACAGTCTTTCTCTTTCCATGAATCTAGAGCCCTCAGCTGCTCCCTCTCTCCATGTCCTCATCTCTGCCTCCATCTCTGGTGTCACTGCTTCTGTGGATAGGGTCACGCATTCCGCTTGTGCTCTTCTCCCTTGATGGTTCTAGGGTCCTCTGTTTCTGGACTGTAAGATTAGCTGCTCCCCTGTTTTATTAGAAAACTTCTACCTTTACAGTTGGGATAGTCTCAATCAGTCATGGTAACAGTTACTCACTGTTGAATCATAAGAATCTTATCCTCTTTTCACCCATCTAGACAAGATGAAAACTATTCAGTGGGGCTCTATCTTCCCCCGCACACTCTAAGAACTAAACTCCCTCTTGAAATCTTGTAAGCCAGTCACTTCGTGCCTTTATTGCCCCCTCATTTTAGGTAGCCAATGCCTAAGTTGCCCATCCCTATCAACCCTGTATACAGAGGGGATAGCATTGATACTTCTCTGTTGGTATTTTGAGCTACTACACCCATAAGTATATGTCATGTTCATCAAATTGTAGCAATTTATCGTCGCTTCCTTTATCAAAAATTGTTTTTTGTTTTTTTTTTTCCTTCCTATAGTCGAGTTCTGATCATCAAGCCATCAAGGCTAGGTCAAATGGGTACTATCTGCAAGTCTGGGTGTTCTTGTGTGCCTCCCTCAATTCATATTAGCTGGACGCTTCACTCTCAGCTCTAGCCCTCTGTGGCTATGTCCTTGTCATGGGCTCAGGTGTCCCCAGGTCTCACCACATGGTGGACTAAGCAGCCCTTCCTCTTCTCTCACTCATCTCCAAGTCAGTGGGAGTCTATGGAATGTGGTTGAACTCAGCCCATTTCTTCATTGCTGCCTTTCCTCTTCTTCCACTCACTAGTAGACCAGCAAGCTTACATGCCTGCTCATGTGTTCCCTTTGATTTCAGTCTTAGATGGGGGTTTGTCCTGAAGGGACTTGATTGCTTGCCTTAATGGCTTCCCGGCGAACAACTTACTTATTCTTGTAGTAGCCAGTCATACTGCCATTTTTGTTTTGGATTTTCCCTGCTGATCTCTCTTTCAAGAAGTATCTTCTGTTGCTCTGGCTGTTCCAGGCTGGTCTGCTTGTCCTTTTTAGTGGGAATGTCCCACCTCAGAGGGTTCTGGATGGGACTCAGGATTCCACCTAAGGTTCTATACACTGCAAAGGCTCCGCAAGAGGCGTATTTCACTGGGCAAGTTCTAGAACCCCTTTTAAGTATTCCAATCATATATAGGCTGAAGCCACGTCCATTCTTAACAGCTTTGTTTGTGCCCTCTGTTTGTTTTCATTGCCTTCCTTTCCTCTTGTTACTTTCACTGTAATTCGCAAATGTGTGCTGGTACTGTGGTTACAGAGCTCAGCTACTAATTTGCAGTTGTACGATTCTGTCCTATGAGTTGATATTGACTAGATGGCAGTGAGTTTGGCTTTTGAGTTTTGTGTGGGTGTGGATAGGTGCCCTGGTGGTGCAGTGATTAAAGCACCTGGTCTATGGTTTGAATCCACAAGCTGTTCAGCAGGAGAATGATGTGGCAGTTTGCCCTTTGGGGCAGTCCTATTCTGTCCTGTCAGGCCGCTCTGAGTCAGCAGTGGGTTAGTTTTGGTATAAGGGTGGGTGAGGGTAGATGAGAAAATGATGGTTATAATAAAAGCTTCCTGAACCTCGGCCACCCTCTGTAACCATTATTAATCCTGGAGGTGCTCATGTGTGCAGTTCATCCAGACCAAAGTTCCCTACGTTGTAGCTTCCCTAACATAGAGGCCAAGGGCTAAAAAGCTCTGAGTAAGTGTTTGGAAAGTGGGTTCTTGGCATTAAGCCTCCCTTTTCTTTGGAGTTCTAGTGTTGATTCTTGGGAAGAAGGACCAGGCAGATGATGTAATAAGCACTCTGCAGATTTGGAGCCACGTTGGAGAACTGAGATTCTGGAAACTCTTAAGGTGCGGCGAAGGAATTCTGTGGTGGTGGGACAGGGCCAAAGTAAAGCAGTTTAGTGACAGTTAATTACAGGTTGAAAGACACTTGCCTTTGTCCACCCTACCTTCCAGGGTAGGGAGAATAAGCAGTTGCTGCTTCCTTCTAGTGCATTCTTTGTGATAAAGTTCTTTGAGAAAAGTTTCTTGCTAAAAGTATCCCCATAAAGCTCTCACTTCTATAGACATTGAATTCTCATATCTGCCTAAGAGACATTTACCTATTTATGTAGGAAAATAATGAATACAAAAGTCTCAGGCTTAATTTATATAGAGAAAACAGCAATGGCCAGTGTACCCAGATGTAGTTTACAGGCAGAACTAGAACAACCCAAGAAATGAGTATTTCTTCCTTTAGGTGCCTAATAGAATAAATCACCTTGGTCCTGAGAAACACCTTTCCTAGTGAGTATTGTCACTTCTTCATTGAGGAGAGTCACCTCATTCACTCAAT
Organism: Chrysochloris asiatica; assembly: GCF_000296735.1. Classification (NCBI taxonomy): domain Eukaryota; kingdom Metazoa; phylum Chordata; class Mammalia; order Afrosoricida; family Chrysochloridae; genus Chrysochloris; species Chrysochloris asiatica. The sequence goes on from NW_006408569.1 coordinate 1,975,431, forward strand.
CCACAAAGAGATCTTTAGAGTCAAACAGGCAATGCATCCAGGTCTGGGCAGACTTAGTCGGAGCAGGATGCCCAACTTTCCCACTCAACTTGGGTAACAAAAGAGTTGTAGTTGTAAGTTGAGCGGTGATTTTGCTGTGCAGAGGGTCACTTACCAATACTTAACAGCACTTAACAATAACAATAAACCTTTGTTAGGGCCATCAGCAAGCTTAACAAACTGCCAGAAAAGGGTACTTTTTCCTTGAAATCTATTTGCCTTGCTTAGGTTTTCTGGGTACAGACATTCAAGAACTTCAGCTCATGCCATTGAGGTATACACTTCAAAACAGAAAAGTCCCCTAAAATTAGTTACAGATGGCTCCAGTTCCCTGGTGCTACATATCTTTGTGTTACTTATTCCATCTTTATTTGTCATGGTTCATGATATATTTCTTATTTACCTGCCTGGAGCAGCAGTTTTGCCTGGAAAGATGAAGTCTGTTGTGGTCTTTCCAAAATGCACAAGTGGTGACATGCACCATGAAAATTAATAGCTACTATGCCAACAAGAGCTGTGTTCTCATGGTTCCAATTAACACTGATAGAATGGTACTATGTCTACACCCCCACCCCAAACTGCAGGGGCTATAATTAGAACCCAGTGCCTCACCATCACATTGTCTAAATGTCTTCCCTGAACTGAAAACTATTTCCACTGCTCCCCGTCCTTTCTGTCTCTCCACTCTGCCCCAAGAGGACTACTGAAAGAACTTTGCCATTTCCTCAATTTGGCATTGGGTTAGTGTTGTTAAGTGCCCTTGAGTAGATTCCAACTCATAGTAATCTTGTCTAGAGTTTCTGAGGTTGTAAATCTTTTCAGGTGCAGAAAGCCTTATTTTTTTCCCCATGGAGTGGCTGGTGGGCTTGAACCACTGATCTAGTGGTTCACAGCCTAGAACTTACCTTAAGCTGCCATCATAAACTCAAATCAACATCACACACATATAAATGTATTTGCATTATGCATGTTCAATACAAAAACCTCTTAAGAAGCACATTGTAGGCATTCATTCACTCCTGAACAAGAATCATGTTCTCATTGGATTGCTCATCAAGGAGATTTATACCCTGATACTTGCACTGTTCACTCACAACTCAGTCTCATCATTTGAAATAAAACAGTACACACTTGGCAAGCATTTCTGCTGCTTCTGTTTGATCTACAGGAGCCCTGGTAGCTTAGTTGGGCTGCTAACCACAAGGGCAACTGTTTAAATCTACCTGCCTCTCTGCAGGAGAAAGATGAGGCTTTGTGTTCCCACATAATGCTTTACGGCCCCGGGAACCTTATACAGGGTAGCTATGAACCGGAACTTACTACACGGCATACCACCACCACCATATCCACTAATACCCCCAAAGAAACCCTAGCTTCTTCCACATATGCAATGCTATTTTTTAAAAGATTGCTATCAGAAGTAGTTAGGACCTTTGCATCATCCTTTCTTTGTGTGTACAAGTAAAGTATGTGTGTCGAATTCAAACCCAATTAGGAAGCTATTGAATAAACTAATCCTATGGAGTCCTGGTGTGTTGCTTTGGGTTAATGAACCAGACTGCAAAGCTGTTTGAACTACAAGGTTGGTGGTTCGAGCTCACCAGTCGCTCCTTGGAAACCCTATGTAGGGTTGCTGTGGGTCGGAACCGACTTGACAGCACTTAACAACAACAACAACAATAGCAAGCTTGGGTTTCCTATCTCTTTCTCATACCCTAATTTTGGGCAACATTTCCTATTATTTTTGTTGTGTGCTTATGTCACCAAGCAACAGATACAATCTAGACCTCTTCTGTCTGTCTGGTACTATTGGCCCTGCAAGAAAAAATGATTTCAGCAAATGTACATTAGGAGCTGGAATAAACTAAAAGGAAATGTGTTTTTCACTTCAGTACAGCCTGTTGCCTGCCATTGCTGTGTAATGTGGCTTAGGGCTCGCTTGGAATTACTGAAATGAGATCCAGGCTGCGTGAAGAGTTCTGTTCCAGCATTTTTGTTTTGTTTTGTTTCCTTTTTTTTTTAAGACTACTTGCAGTCTTTTTTAATGTGGTGTTTGGGAAATGCAGGTTATGTGGTTAAAAGTATCAGTGTATATTAAAAGAGTCACTGCAGAAAAAGGGATTTTGTTGTGAAGGCTTTTTATAGCACAAATGGTATGCAGATGTCGTGCTACACGCGTATCCTGAGGACAGCAGCAATGAGTATTTTAAAAACGTCTTTTAATAAATTAAAATGGATAGGTAGATTCGTTCCAGTGTCCTCCCCACCCCAGCACAAAGCATAGACGAGTTACCTTACTTTTGTTCAGTCTTTTTATAAGGCTTGGGGATTGGGTATTAATGTATTGCCATCAAGATTCAGTGACTTTGATTCCAGTTCATATGAGTATTGAGTCCAAAGGATCTCTTTCTATCTTACATCCCTGAACGTAAATAAACAAATTGAGCATTCTCATTGTAATGTAAGTGAACGCCTTAAACAACCCCCCACACCCCATAAATAATTCTCTGCTCTCTGGTAGGGAAGGAGCCCTCATGGAGCTGTGGGTTAGGTGCTGGCTGCTAAGTTGCAAGGTCAGCGGTTCAAACCCAAGAGCAGCTCTGCAGTAGAAAGCTAAGGCAGCCTGATCCCATAAAGGTTTACAGCCTCAGAAACCAGAAGGAGTAGTTCTAAGGAATTGTCTGGTTACATTGGTTTCTGGTAGGATACCCCTGCTACATGCTAAATTCTCTCAAAATTTGAAAACGTGGGTAAGATATGGAATGTTTCCTGGTTGGTTTTGTTCAAGTCAACTGTTGTTTTTTTTTTCGCTCTCTTACCCTGTTTCCGACCCGACGGCACTTAACAACAACAACAACAACAACCCTGTCCAACAGTGTTGCCTTCCCTTTTTTATGGTGGTGAAATTATATGCAACAGAATCTTCAGCAATTCAACAATTTCCACATGCATGATTCCGTGACATTGATTCCGTTCTTCATGTTCTGCGACCATTGTCACTATCTGTTCTCAAATCATTTCAATTCCATTAACATAACCTCAATGCCCCCTAAGCAAAAACTCTCGTCTTTCCCCTCCCTCCCACTCCTGGACTCCACTGATCTTCTGTTTTCAATGTATTCACTTATTTCATGTAAGTTAACACAGCCAGTCTTTATCCTTCTGTGATGGACTTTGCTTGCTCCACTTAATGTTTTCTAGGGTCATTTATGTTGTGTCAGGCACCACTAACAGAACTCTTTTCTTGGATTCTTTGGATCCTTTGTTAACAGGGACTATTGCGTAATCACACACATACACACACACAAACATACACACAAGGGGGCTTCAAAAAGTTCATGGAAGAATGTATTTAAAAGAGCATGGAATTTTTCCATGAACTTTTTGAAGCTCTTTTCTATTTGTTAGGTTTTGTTTCTTATCCTGATAATGCCTTGAATGCTATTAAGGACATAATTCTGACTCTATATATCAGTATTGTTTTATTCTGGCACAGGACTTTTCAGTCAAGTATCTAGTCAAATGTGGATCCATGTAGAACTGTTACATCCTAAATTGCCCTCAGATGGATGGATTCATTTGGTCAGCAAACATGACAGGCTGCGCATTCTTCTTTCACTATCAAAAGCATCCAGTCACAGACTTGAGCGTAGACACCCTGGTGCCAGAGGCGATGGAGAAGGCCCAGCCTCACATGCTGCCCTCAAACTGAAAATTTGAGATTTCTAAGCAACAAGGAAGCTGAGTGCACATGTTCTGGAACCCAAATGCTGCCTGGGTTCAAATCTTAACTGTGGCTTTTACTGGACGGTCTTGTGGGTGTCCCGCAATCTCTTTGGGTGTCTGCATTGTCACTTGTAAAATGATAAGACAGCACATACCTTATATGATTATTCTGAGGCATAAATGAGTTAATGTGTGTAAAGTCCTTTGAACAGTGCCTTGTACATAGTATGTACTGTATAAATGTCAGCTACCAGTAGACAACCAATCCTGACATGGAGCAGAATGTGTTTCTCATGAAACATCAAGTCCCTCATGACCGTGAAACCAGGCAAGCTTAGATAAGAATTTTCTCTCGGAGACCATGAAACTGTTCTTAGTGTTAGAGTTTCAAAAAAGCAAGAGAGGAGCTCTTAGTTTTCCAAGCTCATAGTTTTCCATTTTCCTTGTGTCACTTTGAGAAGTAACTAATCTCTACGATAGGTTTGGAAAATGTGACTTTTGTCAAAGACAATCATTCCCTACCCCCTACTCCAGCCCCAAGGATTCTGGAAGCCACCAATGACATCTAATCAAAAAGAAACCATCTCAAGCATTCTTCAAGAGCTGGGTTCCAAAGTAACAGTGAGACTGATCATTTTCCATGGCATGGTGTGCCATACAGGATTCTTTTGTCAGTTGCTGCGAGGCATGTTCTGCCGTGTCATCTTAGGTTTTCTGGAGGAAATCTACTTCAGTGAATACGCTTTTGGGGGACTCCAGGAGAAAGAATTGATTTAGTGGGCTACAAGGGAGTCCAGTTTGAAGGAACTTGAGTTTCTGTGTTATATTTGGTTAGTGGTGAAAGGTTCACCCCTGGGATGGTAGAGAGACCATTGTGAGATCATGTGAGGGAGCACCCATCAGTGCCTTGTATATCACAGTGTGACCACAAGAGCCACCACAGGATCTGGGAGATGTTGAACTTTCTCCAGAAACTTCAGGAGAGAATTTGAATTGAAACACTGTATCGCCGTTTGGTGTGGTCTTCCCAGTGATGGCGGCCAACCTACATTGCTTCTCACTAACATGTCCTGGAATATTCCAAAGGAGAAGTAGCTATTTTGTTTAGCCACTGGGATAGTCCAGATTCAGAAGGTAGAGGCTCGGCTCTAGCACTCCGAAGCTGCCATGTTGAGCTTGGTCAGACAGATGTGGGTTGATCCTGGGAAATGGTTAACAAATCCTCGTGGAACAGAGAGAAGGAGACATCACAGGGATCCCTATTTCTTTAGAGTTCATGACTAGACCCAAACGCTATTCTTTATGACAGGACCCCATCTCACACAAGGGATTTGCTTGCTCAGTTTTGACGTCCCTTCATGTGAAATATTTGGCATGGTACTCTGATTAGTACTTGTGTGACGAAAGACAGATTTTCCCCAAGTTTGATTATTTCATATGTCCTTTCTTGTCTCAGTTTTCTTATAACTTCCCTATCTCTTATTCAGTCCTGCTCTTATTCCGAGCATGTATAGCTAAGTTCCTTATGATCATGTACAGAGCATGAGCCAGAACTTAGCCAAAGAATGAAACGGAAAAGCTCCGCCAAACCAAGTTTCATAATCTTCCCTTAATAAAATCTACTGTGTCATTTGGATTTTAAAACATGAGCCCTCTATCAGCCTGTTGTAGGAGAGAGTGTTTTGTACCGAGGTCTGGCAGTTGAAGTAAGACTCCAGTGGCCTGGTTCTTAGTCCTAAAAAACAAAAGGAAATAGGAAAAGACATCTTTGGGTGGGAGTAGGGAGAGAGTTTCTGAAATGTAAGTACCTTGAGTTTAAAATGTTTGCTCATTTCATAAATGGCTCCAACACATTGGGATTTCTTTGCATTCTGAAGAACAGGTCCCATATCCTTACATAAAAATTCTTATTTTCCCTGCTATGTAGCCACAGACATATCCTGGGTTAATGCAAGGCACATAGTAGGTTCTCAGAGGCTTTTAGTTGAAATTAACTGATTACAAATGTCTCTTTTTGTTTAAACATTGTCTAGTCTAAGCATAATATTCAACAAATGCTAACTGCCACTCTGTTACTGTTTTTTTTTTTTTTTCTGAGTTATTTGCATCACTCTGAACTGCTCAAAAACCCAGTGAATTAGCAGTCTCACTAATTCACAGAACTCAACTAAAAATAAAGAAGCTAGCAATCGGTTTCATATTTTCTGCTTAAAAAGACAGGGAAACGTTTTGTCACAGATGTTTGATAAAGGGACCAGATGTAGCCGGGCGACTACTAGCACCTCTCTTAACCTGTTGGACTTCACCTTACCTATATCGGAGATGCGAGCCCTGATCCCAAAATCATCCTCCAGAGCAGGTGAAATGCATTGTTGGACCGACCTACATTCCAGCATCTGTGCCCTGTGGTTGTGTTGGTCCCGGAAGTTGATGTGGACAGCCCTGTAGTCATGCTCTTTAAAGTACTTTGCAAAGACTTCTGTATTTCTACAGTTCTCAGGCCATTTCCCCTCTCCAGGCCTGTTTGCTCATCTGTAAAATGAGGAAATTGGACAAGTATCAAAGTTGTAACAATATGTGAATTTAAGGGCATGAACTTTGAGCTCTCCAGAAACGCCATTCCTCCAGGTTGTTGGTCAACCAAGATTTTACTGTACATTAATCCCTAGATCAAAGGATGAATTTTGTGCCTAGGAAAACATTTGGAAGCGATTAAAGTTGTGGGTGAGTCCTAATTCTTCATAGGGCATGTTTATTTCAGCGTAGCATCCTTGAGTGAGAGTTGTACTTGGAATATGAGGCGTGGTGTGTGTACTTCATTCACATAGGATTTTAGCAGTGTTGTGCTCCTGAGAATTGTTGTTAAGTGCCATTGAGTTGATTCCAACTCACAACAACCCTATATAGGACTTCCAAGGAGTGGCTGCTGGTGGTTTTCAACTGCTAACCTTGCAATTAGCAGTCCTCTGCTTATCCTACAGCACCGTACCAGGACTCTTCCCATCTAATGGAGCCCTCTGAAATCCAGCCTTCTTTCCCATAATTTGTTAACCCCATTCTAAGACGTGCCGTGCCCAGTACACTATCTTCTGGCTTTTGTTTTACTTCATTCTCCCACCACTGGAATGCAACTCCTTCAACATTTAACTGAAGTCCCACCTCTTCCACCAATTGTTCCCTGAGTATGCCAGGCTTCACTGCCCACAAGCCTTGGAAGGCCTTCCTGAACCCCCACATCTAAAACGATTCCTATTCTACCTGGTAGAATACATTACTTTCTACAATGGTCTTGGCACAGGATGGGAGTACACACTGAGACCTTTCTTTACGCCTTGAGTGTGTTTGAAGGAGGTAGGGGAGTTAAGGTCCAAAGGGTAGTGCATGTATTTGAGAAGATGTGCTTGTGTTTCAGTCTTGCAACGACAGAAATGATCATGCATAAGACCAAGGCACTCTTGGCCTGATGAGCACAAGCAGGTAGCACAATGGGCTTAGCCTTGATGTTGTTATTGTTGTGTGCCGAGGAGTTAGTTCCAACCCATAGAGACCCTGCATAGGGTTTCCGAGGCTGTAAATCTTTACGGGAGCAGAAAGCCTCATCTTTTCTCCCATGGAACAGCTGGTAGTTTCAAACTGCTAACCCTTAGCATAGCAGCCCAATTCGTAACCACTACGCTACAAGAGCTCCTTCTAGAACCCCCGAAATACTGAACAATGAGGCAGGTAGGAGAGAGTGGGGAGGGTGGGAGCTTCCAGGGTGAGAGATACATACAACTTGGCTGTTGAAGTGATTGCATTGTCCTCCTGCCTCAGCACACAGCTTCCCTTCATTCACATCTGGACCCACGTTCAATTCCCAGCCAATGCACCTCAAGTGCAGGCACCTTGTTGCTATTGTGCTGAACAGATCTCAGCAGAGTTTCCAGACTAAGATCAAGAAGAAATACCTAGTGATCTACTTCTGAAAAGCAACCTGTGAAAACCCCATGGATCCCAACAGCGTGATCTGCAGGCAGTTATGGGGAGGGCACAGGACCAGGCAGTGTTCCGTTGCATTGTACGTGGGACTTCATGAGATGGAGGCCGACCGACATCCTGGACCACTCGCTAAGGATGCTCAAGAACAGTACATTAGTTTGTTGAATTCATGGCCAAGACAGACTTACAATTTCTGCGTCCAACTTAACCTCTGCCTCTTCCCTCTCTCTTTTTTCTCACACATCAGGTGAATCCCACAGCACAGTGTACCCATGCCCTGCTCAAGATGACCTACTGTTCCCACTGCCGGGGTCTGGTGTCTGTAAAGCCCTGCTACAACTACTGCTCAAACATCATGAGAGGTTGTTTGGCCAACCAAGGAGATCTCGATTCTGAGTGGAATAATTTCATAGGTGAGTAAGTGACGGATTGATGTGTTTGTCGCTGGAGATAACTACTTGCAGGCTGCCAGGAGTGTTATTACTAGCTGTAAAATTCCTGTTTGTCCTTTCACATCTGCTGGTGTCTTAACTGTGCTCAAAATTCATACCATTCGACATGTAAAACGTTCCCTTGAACTATCAGTGGCATTTTCTGAAAATATTAGACCCAGCGACTACCAAGTTTGAATAAGGAGAAAGTGCTTTTTTGATATTTCTCCCTACAGGCCCCTTTTTGCTAGGCATCATAGGCCTATATCCATGTAAATGCTGGAGCATGACCATCCCTGGAGACAAAGTGGTTTTCAAATGCTTTAGCCAATTTGTTGCAAGCATACTCTACCGCAAACTGGCCAGTTGCCCGCTTGGTATTTAGATCAGGTAAAAATCTGATGGCAGAAATTAGGGCTTTTGTTTCTACTGAGTAATCCCACAAACCACCGTGCAAATATAAGGGCTTTTGGCCTGATCAATGTAAAGGTAAAGCATTCTCACATAGACCATCCACCTAGTAAACCATGGCCCGAATGGAACCCAGAGTCAATATCAGTGCACCAGCCAGTCTACTCCAGGGTTAATTATAATTTGGGAACAAGATTATTAATTTCCTTGCCCTTTCACCAACATGATGCTTACTTCGCACCTGTCTTCATCCTGGAACTTCGAGGCCCCATGGGCCACCACATACGTCCTACCAGTTTACAAAATCAATTCCCTTTTCCCCCCAGCCCCATTTGCATAAATGCAGAATTCAAGTGTCTTTCTAACCACCTATTTGTGCACATCATGGGAACATGCAGGAAATTTGCCGGCTTGTTCCTTTAGGGAAGGGGGAGAGGTGTGGGTTGGACAAGGCTTTTTAGTCTGCATGAGAGCTAATTACCATATTAACTCTGTATGGAAGTGCATCAATAAATTGGCTCCAACAGATTCCTGAGAAAGGGAGGGGGGACGGGGAGAATGTGAATATTAAAGACTTCAGCACAATTGTGGCTTAAATAGCTCAAAGCCAGAGGACCTGGGGGAGTGCAGGGGGGAGATGAGGCCTCTACCTACCAGAAAAGCAGATTCGCATAAAAGAGAAGGCATAACATCAGCCAAGCCACACACGTACAAATGGCGCATCCTGCCCAGAACGTGTGTGGGAGTGATGTTTAGGAAGCCGTGATTTCATAAATATTTGTGACAGAGTAGAATTCTGCAGAGAGTACAAGAAGCTAGGAGAGGAATCTGGTCGTGCTGACTTTCGTACAAACACACCAGGAAGAACACACAGAGGGGCTTGCCTCCCAAATTTACTATTCTGTTATTCTAACATGTCCAGCAGAAATAATACCATGAAGCACAAACCCATCTATATACTTTTTCAAGAGTTTACAGTACCCCCATCAAATCAACAGCATACTCTGGCTTGCTGAATTAATGCCCTCAACCAGCTTGCGTATTTTTCAAATTACAATTTGCTGTCTTTAAAGAGAAACAATTCATCCCAATTGGAAAGTGATGGAATTTCAGAATTGATTTTTCCCAGTTACCATAAATGATATTCTTTGGGGGAAGGAAAAGGTGAATAATTTTATCCAAACCTTATTTTTTAACATCTGGGGTCTAATAATCTTCTCTATTTCTAATCAGCTGATAACATACATTGTTAATCTCCAGTGCATTTTCATGAATTTTTGACAAGGGTTTAATTACTCTGCTCCGAGGCTGTAGAATGCCTTCCCCCTGACCCCCGGCCCACAGTGACCTTACTCCCCCCTTTGCAAGGAATTTTTCTTTCCCCTTTAAATGACTACAATTAATGGATGGTGAAGAGCTCCCCCTCTTTCTTGAAATCAGATCTTGGGGTTCTGTCAGCAAGTTGCCTTTTGTTCTTGCGGTCAGGTAGTGAGAAGGGGCAGGCTTTGTTGCTGGAGGGGGGAAGGGAACGTCTCATTGCCATTGATTTAGACCCTTTTGGAAACTAAGGTCTGGGTTTGCCCAGCCTGCCTCCTTGCTTCCATTCCCTCCCTGTGTCACCGTGAAGTGTCCGTCACCCTTTAGTGAATGTGGAAGTCAGCTCAGCTTCTATTAAAATGGATTCAAAGGGTAGAAACCACTTGTGTTCTATGTTCTAAAATAATGCTTATATGAAACCAACAACATTTGAAAAATATACCACATACCCTCACCCACCTCCCTGCAAGCGTCCATTTCTGGAAAATCCTACATGAACAATTCGCTTAGGTGCAGCTTGTTCTCCATCGCATACTGTAGCTGTGTTAACATGAGTTTGACTCAGAGCCAGCCTTCTTAATGTCAAATGTTGCTGCCAGCGGGACTCGAGTATGGGGATTGCTGGCAGCGACACCAGCCAGTTCCTGGCAGGAGGCAGGAGCCAGTCGGATCGTCCATGGATAAAAAGACCTGTGGCCTAGATCTGCTGAAGGAAAAAAATTCCAGAAACTATCTTTGGATTTCTCTTTTTGCTTCTTATCAGGGTTGGTGTTGCCAAGGAAGAACTCGATTGATAACTAGTCAGGACTTTTCCTCCAGTGGCCTTGGGGGGTGGGGGGGGGAGGGGGCTGCAGGCAGAAGGCATCCTCCCTCACATTCCTAAGCCTCGCAACACGCAACGCCATGGCACCGACCCCAACAAAGGCCCGGCTTCACTCTCCATTCCCAGGCCCTTGTGTATGGCCGGCTAGCTCCAAGTTTACAAAGCCGCCAAAGAGCCAGAAGAATCAAGGGTTTATGTTTCCTTTCATTAGTGAGCTGGCCTTTCTTCGCCGCGAGGGAAAAAAAGTAGTTACGAAATGCACTGTGTGTTTTGTTTTGTTTTTTCTCCCTCATTTAAACCTCTACGTTATGGATGGTTATTATCTATCTATTCATAATATTTTTATTTGGAGCCAGCGACTTCTCAGCTCTGATGGAATGTGCTTTCTGTATGTGGCTGCACTGTAGCTTTGACAGTGATGAACATATTTAAGTTGAGCTCCACTTGTTTACAAAAGTCTCCATTTGCTAGTACATCAAAAGCATTCTCCCGTCCCCCTCCAGTACAATGGTATATTCATGCTGGCAGCCTTTTTGCTTCAGAGGTTTGAAGTGTCACTTTATTGGTGTTTACCACAATGCAATCTGAAACTTCATTTGTTATTACTTTCAAAAAATTGCATTTCATGGAAATCTATTTGTGGTTTGTGACATTGGAATTGTAGCATAGAGAAATGACCCCGAGCTTTGAGAGGGTATATTGCATTTGGGCTAGGTTGAAGGTGAAAGAAAGGTGGATCAAATTTGGTTTCATTGAAATGCTGATGGACAGGCTTACCTATGCCACTAGAAGCTTCTAGAAATTCATTTGGGGGTTGCAGTCTATGCCTGTGGGTTTTTTGAGAAAGACACACAGCATCATCTTGTAGGAACTAGCCCTTCTTTCTAGAGCTCTCTTGGTCGACCTGAAAGGTAGACAGTTCATGTTCATGTTTCCATGAACTGTCTGAAGCCCCCTGGTATTAAGCATAATCTAAGAAACCAAGGAAATCATATTTGGTGAAGACACGCACACTTTCTGTGTACTGTGTTTTTGGTCATCTTTTTCTGCTCATGAAATGAAGGTGGGGTAAAATGTGTGTTTTTCCTTGAAATAAATTGAGGCCTTCAATATGTGAAATGGGAAGTTTCTCTTAATACAAAAATTACATCTTTCAAGCTTTCATTGTTTGAAAAGTCATTAAGAGTTCCTAAGAAGTCTTTCATTTGTGTTTTCCCACTGTGCACGCAAGGATCTGAAAGGGTTCCATTAAAAAATGAAAGAAAAACAGGGTATGCCAGGATTTATACTGATTAATGTTGCTGACGCTTGTAAATGGAACCTGAAACAAAAAATCCTAGGAAGTCTCTGGGGACAATTGACACTCTGTCTCCAGCCTTAGGTTTGCCAGAATCTTCTAGTAATAGCCGCGGACAATGCACAGGAATAAGTCATCAGTAGCATGGAAGATCCTGATTGGGTTTCCCTGCTGTAGAGCAAAGCACTCATCTGGCCATGTCACGTTTCAGAGAGGGCTCTATGGGATAAGCCCTGGACTGCTAACAGCAAGGTTGGCAATTGAAACCCACTAGTCACTCTTCAGAAACCCTCTACTGGGTTGCTGTAGCTCGGAATCCATTCAATCGCAACAACAAGATGGTGACTACATACTGTGTAGTATGATGGAAGTAGATAGAAACCCATGAATTCATTAGGATACCTGTCCCCCACTCCCACTCGCCTCTAATCCCTCACAGGAAGCAAAGCCAATAAAATCATCAGACGGATTACCCAAGGCCAAGCTCATGATTGACTTTTTTCTGCCATATTTTTCTTCAAACCTCCTGTTAGATGCTATGTTGATGGTCGCAGAAAGACTCGAGGGCCCTTTCAACATCGAATCGGTCATGGATCCCATCGATGTGAAGATTTCAGATGCCATCATGAACATGCAGGAGAATAGCGTACAAGTGTCTCAGAAGGTAATGAAGGTGGGAGGCTGGATGAGTGAGCCGGAGGCCCCATCTGGCTTGTGCTGGGATTTCCCTAATATGACCATCCTTACTCCAATGCAGGTTTTCCAGGGCTGTGGACCCCCCAAGCACCTCCCTGCAGGCCGGATTTCTCGCTCCATATCAGAAGGTGCCTTTAGTGCTCGCTTCCGACCGTATCATCCCGAGGAACGGCCGACCACAGCAGCTGGCACAAGTTTGGACAGACTGGTGAGCCCTTTGGCAGGAAGCCCGCTTTACTGAAAGAGAACCAAAAACATTGGCGTGCAATGAATTCTTAGTTGGCAGGCTTAAAGTTTGGGTATTTGCAGTGAAACTTTTTGAGCCAAAGATTTGCGTGTATCAGTAGATCAGGAAGTCCTTACAGGGTCAAGGAAAGGGGATGTATGAAGTCTTACCTCAAAACTTCCTTTTGATTTCCACACGTTTTTAAATGAGCATCTACTGTGTACCCATCGCCATGCTTTGGAGGGTCTGATGAATAAGACAGATCCTTACTCTCTATAGGCCCTAACAAAGAGGGAGAAGCAGATACCCTCAGTGTACTAACCTAATAAACACTAGGCTGGGAGAAAGGTGGGAAGATATATGTACATTGCTTTAGACATTGTTTGTTGTTGTTGTTAAGTGCCGTCAAGTCAATCCCGACCCATAGCGACCCTTTACAGGGTTTTCAAGGAGTGGCTGGTGAGCTTGAACCACTGACCTAGTTCAAACAGCTTTGCAATCTGGTGCCTTAACCCACAGCACCACACTAGGACTCCTTAGACATTGTACCAGACTGCAAATCTGTTAAGACATTTTAATACAGTGCTAGGTGGAACCAGAAACAGCCCGGATGACTGCTAACCAAAATGTTGATGGTTCAAAGCCATCCACTGACTCCAAGGAAGGAAGACTAGAGATCGGCGTCTATAAAGATAATAGGCAAGAAACCTCAATGAGGCAGTTTTACTCTTACGCAGGGCATCACGAGGAGCCTGGGCCCAACTTGGTAGCAAATGACAAGAGGGAACTGGAAGAGGCAAAAGTGGATGAGGAAAGAATAGAGTTGTGTTTGTTGATGTTGTATGCCATCAAGTCAATTCCAGCTCATAGCAACCCCATGTGACAGAGTAGAACTGCTCCATAGGGTTTCCTACGTAGAAATCTTGATGATCATTGGTTGTACAGGGCACAGAACATGGGTGCCCTCTGCACCTTAGTTATAATGAGGTACCTGGGACACTGGGCCCAGGCAACAAGTCTTTGACAGAACTTGTGTTTCAAGCATTGATTCATTTGCATGATTTTGTACTTCTTAGATGACTTGTTGCATATTGTTGTTAGTGCCATGGAGTCAGTGCAGACTGATAGCAATCCTAGATAGGGTTTTCTTAGAGCAGCTGGTGGGTTCGAGCCACTGAACTTGTAGTTAGCAGTCTAGTGCGTATCCTACAGTGCCACACCACAACTCCTGTTGCTTATTATACTGGAGACATTTCAGAAACTGGCAAAAGGCCCATCTGTAGGTAGTTTTGTGTTGTTTTTATATCAAGGTGGTTTTTTTTTTTTCTCTCTCTCTCTCTCTGTCATAACTTAGGTTACCGATGTCAAGGAAAAACTGAAACAAGCCAAAAAGTTCTGGTCCTCTCTTCCCAGCAATGTTTGCAATGACGAGAGGATGGCTGCAGGTAACAGCAATGAAGATGACTGCTGGAATGGAGAAGGCAAGAGTAGGTGAGTGTCGGCCCAACAGAGTTACAGCCCTTCCCTTCAAGGTGCCTGGGAGCCCTTCAGGAAGGGATTTCTGATTGTCTCCTGAGGCATCCTGAAGAAAATCCCAGTAGATAGTAACAACACGGAGAAGCCCTGGTGCCACAAAGGTCAAACATTCAACTGTTCAACACACAGTGGCTCCACAGGCAAGAACTTCCAGCTGAGAAGTTGTGTTCTGTCACATGGACTAGTATGACTTGTAAATCAACTCAAAAGACTGAAGATGGGAAGCTTCTAGACCTTCTTGGGAATGGCCTTTGCCTTTAAAATATTATGAAGGCACCAGCTGCTTGCCAAGTGTGCTAGGGGCAGAATTCTGGGACAGTGTTATATAATGGGATTGGGGCTGTAGCCAAGGATCTAGCTAGTCCAGTGGTGTCATTATTTTGTATTTTTAAAATTTTAATACCGGTGGTCCTTGGTCTTTTGGCCTGGCCTTATAAAGCCTTTGTATTTGGCCGGTCCTATCTTCTTAGTTGTGGCGCTGGACTGCAAAGTTGATTTGAACTGCATGGTCAGCAGTTCAAGCTTACCAGCTGCTCCTCGGAAACCCTATACAGGGTCACTATGGGATGGAACCGACTTGATGGCACTTAACAACAACAACATTCCTCTCCCTACACAGTGACTTGCCTGCTCTTGACATCATTTTCCTTGGACTCACCTACATCTGCTAAGAGGCAGAAACTGGAGAAATAAGACATCTAGTTTACTAGAAAGGAGCTCTGGTAGCGTAGTGTTACGAATCCGGCTGCAAACCTTAAGGTCAGCAGTTTGAAACTACCAGCCGTTCTGCTGGAGAAAGATGAGACTTTCTGCTCCTGTAAAGATTTGCAGCCTCAGAAACTCTGTACAGGGTCGCTCTGAGTCGGTTCCGACTCCATGGCACATAACCACCACCACCAGTGTACTAGGAGTTGTTGATTTTCCAGTTAATTGTGCCCAGTGAAGTCTCTTCAGTAATCTCTGCCTATCCTCTCTAGAATTGTGCTTTATTGATTACCCTTCTGGTGTCATCCCTCCTGGCAGGTACCTGTTTGCAGTCACAGGCAATGGATTAGCCAACCAGGGCAATAACCCAGAGGTCCAGGTTGATACCAGCAAACCAGACATACTGATCCTTCGTCAAATCATGGCTCTAAGAGTGATGACCAGCAAGATGAAGAACGCGTACAATGGGAACGACGTGGACTTCATTGACATCAGTAAGTATCTGTGCTTTGAAATGACCCAGGGCTCTTCAGAAAACTCGTGCAAAAATTCTGTGATCTTTTCATTCCATTTTTTCATAAATTTGTTAAGGCCCCTCCTACAGATTATTCTAGTATGCCTTGTAACAAGCACAGGTGGAATGAAATCTTTCTTGCCTTTTTTTTTTTTAAACTAGGTGATGAAAATAGTGGAGAAGGAAGTGGCAGTGGCTGTGAGTATCAGCATTGCCCATCGGAATTTGAAAATACTGCAACTGACCATGCCGGGAAGACCGCCAATGAGAAAAAATCAGCTGACAATGCTGGTGCCTGTCCGGGGGTACAGCCCTACCTCCTCCCTGTCCTCTGTATCTTGTTTCTGGCCATGCAGAGAGAGTGGAGATAATTCTCAACCTTGGAGGGAAAGTGTTCATCATCAAAGAGTGAAAAGGCACCAATTCATCACTTTTATACCATGCTCGTGACTTTGCTTTTTAAAAGACTGGACAACAATGTACAGTTTTTACTATGTGGGCAAGAAAAAGGGATCTTTACATTAAGTTGGTCTCTGCCCCTCTCCCCCCAGAATCATGTTAAACGTGGCTGACACTGTAGGTACAGAACTGTAGTTAGTTGTGCATTTGTGATTTTATCACTCTCTTGTTTGTTTGTTGTTGGTTCCCCCCCATCCCCGCTTTCTTTTTATTTGTGGGGTTTGTTTTGTTTTTTGTTGTTTTTTTTCCCCCCAGTTATGAACTCACTTTGTTTCTTAACAAGAAAACCAGGGTCCTTTCTTGGCATGTAACATGTACGTATTTCTGAAATATTAAATAGCTGTACAGAAGCAGGTTTTATTTATCATGTTATCTTATTAAAAGAAAAAGCCCAACAAGCAGTAAAATTTCCATTTTCCCCTGTTCTTTTAGTTGCTTTATCTGGAGAGAAGTGGACTGATTTTTTAAAATTTTATTTTAATTAGAGAAAACCGTGAAGGGCACGTGTAGCCACTCGCCCGATTGGATCCAAGCATGAATCCAAAACGAAGGTTATGTTTCATTTGAAGTTGGCTATGAGACTACTCTTTGGTTGAGTTGATTTCCATAAGCTAACATTACATCGATGTCCGATTCTTGATAACATTCTCTCTTGGAAGATCTAAGGCATTCAGGATTGAGGGTGTCCCAGTTATTCACAGGTTCACACTTATTTTAGGGGGGAGTGGTTTTCTTTTTTTCACCAACAATAAGTGACTAACAATCTCATTTGTTCCCATTCAAACACAGCCACGTATAGGCTGGAGCTGTCAGGGGGGTGGAGCGGGGGAGGCATGCCAGAATTGGAATACATCAGAGTTTAGGGAGATTTCTATCTACACTCATGAGCAAAGTTCTTATCCTGGCACGGATACTTGCTTTTGCTTTTGGATCCCACTTTTTGTTTTTAAGAGATTGTACAGTGTCTTAGTTGAGTCTTTTCATTGTCCCGTCCCTGGCTAAGGGCTGGCTGTGGGGGAGGGGCGGGATGGGGGTAGGTAGAGCTGAGAAGGAGACATCTTAGTGGTGACCCTTAGCCACAAGGGGGAACTGGCAAAGGCCATATCTGTTGTGCCAGGCAAAGATGAACAGCTGACTTGGCCCCATAGGAATCCTTTCCTTGTGTCCTTACCGAATGACAGCTCATCAAACTATGAGAATGTATCGAATCACATTAAAAGGAGTTACCAAAAGTCCTCTGAAGGTTTAAATTCTGTGAGTCTCTTCCTGCTTGAGATAACTATTACAATCCCCACCAATTCTACGGAAGCGAATACCCACCAAGAGGTTGGTTTTTGTTCTTTTTCAATCTTCAGTTGTGAGAGTAATACTCTATTTTTATATTGAAACATAATTACTTGCTAGCTCAGGGTCTACATTTCATTCACCTTTTTACACCAAATTCTGCAGAATGGTCAAAATGGAATATTGGGGACTGTTGTAAACAGAGGCTTAATTATATTAGAAGTAGCCAGTTATTTATTAAAGCATGATGTTAATAAAATAGGCATATTCTGACTGATGTGTATGAGTGGTCTTTTTTATAAAAACAAAAACAAAAATCCCCAGCAAACATAAAATTGCAAAGGAGCTCCATTGATTATATATGAGGAGAAATGGATTGTAAATAGCTAAGCTGCCTTGTGAGAACTTGGAAAATGTGTTGATACTAACTACCTCAGCTGTGAGGAATTTCCTTTTGAGCTTTGACCGCTATTACTTTCACTTGGTAGAAATGAATCTGGTCTCCAAAATGTAGCTCAAACAGTTACCCCCATAGACCTTGTTAGATTGTTTTTCATTTAAAATCTTGAACTCTGCCCAGCTGTTTTCTTCCAGTCAAGTCCTCTACACCAATAACTTTTTCCGAATTAAATATTGTTGATGGTTCTTCTGGACTCTCACTGATTTGATTTATTTATTTGCGTTTTTTTTTTTTCCTGTTGCCCTTCTATTATTTAAATCGTCTCTTGCTTTTGAACTTGAAGTATGAAATAAACAAATCATAGATTTTTCCATTCAGGTCTGACTGGATAAACTCTTGGCTTCTAACCAGTTGGCAGACCCCACCCCCCAGAAACAGAATAAAGACAAGTTGAATGTTATAAAACCTTAGGAGTTCAGAGTATGAGGTGGAAGAAAAGCTTTGTTTTGGAAAGACAAGAGTTTTTCAAAGTCTCAGTAGCATAGGAAGGGTTGATGTTTTATGAAGTCGTTTGTAAACTGTATTTCTTTCAAGCACTTCACCTGATCTGTACCTTAAGAAAAACATTTTAGGATCCTTAGATTTTGACTTCATTTCAAAACAGTAATTAACACCTATTTGGATTTTTTAAAGTGCAAAGAAATGAACTTGTATTTTTAAATGTTACTCACTGTGGGTTAAAAACCTAATGGTTGGCATGTTGTTTGTGATCACAGAACCAAAGTAAAATAAGGTAGATGATAGTGCTACATGGAGTCTTCTTTCTGTCTGTGTGGGCATAGGTTAAGCCACAGAATGTGGCTATTTGGATAATTGAAGGATGCATTAACAGTATCTATTGGGGGAAGGGTGTGTGTGTCTGTGTGAGAATGGGAGAGAGAGATCTCACTGTCATGCAAATGCCAACTAGACCTTAGAACTTTCCAGCCTTTTTAAAATAAAAATACTCTCAAAACATTATTCTAGTTTACAACTTGATGGGAAAAAATACAACTATACATTTATTCTACAATGTCCTTTACCAATTCAGTTTCTACTTTTAAACCCTTGATGTTTCTCTTCTAAAAATCCATTTTATGCATGTTAAAAATATCTGAAATATATTCCTGTGGCCACACAGGAATTCAAGTCCATCAAGTGAAGCAAATGTCATGTACTATTTGTTTCATTTTGGTTTTTAACTAATATACTGGCAGGGTTTAAAAACCAAAACATCTGGGGGGGGGGCGTTTTGAAAAGTTTGTGGAAAAATGGAATGAAAGATAATGGAATTCTTTCACAAAGTTTTTGAAACCCCCTCATTTCAAGATATGCAATGAGGTTTTCTTCTATTTCTGGTCCCTACTTTCCCAGTTACCCCCCACAGCCCAAGGTAAATTTTTAATAGTTACTTAGATATGTCATCTTCCAAAATTTTCTTATGCATATACAAGCAC
Source organism: Chrysochloris asiatica (assembly GCF_000296735.1). Lineage (NCBI taxonomy): Eukaryota > Metazoa > Chordata > Mammalia > Afrosoricida > Chrysochloridae > Chrysochloris > Chrysochloris asiatica. Next base: position 1,994,769 of record NW_006408569.1, read on the forward strand.
ACACAAAAAAAGGTTTTTCTTTGTTGTCTTTAAAAAAAACACAATAGTCTATGCTCTGTAATACCATGTTTTTCTAGGATAATTTAATAAGTATTGAGAGCAGGGAGGCCCTAAAGATATAGATATACTTTAGGGTTCCTGTTCTAAAATCACAGCATCTCAGCTGTATTGCATTTTGGTTTTCACTGCACTTGGACCAAGATTAGTCTTTCAGGGGCAAAATCAGCTAAACACTTAACCACTAATGAAAGAGTTTGTGGTTCAAACCCATTTACAGGTGCCTGGCAATTTGCTTCTGAACTTAGAATAAAGGCCTGGTGATCTAATTCACCAGATAATAGCCTCAAAAATCCTGTGGGGCTGTGTTGTGAATATAAGGGGTTGCCATAAATTGGAATTGACTAGATGAAAAGCAATAACAATCTAGGTGGTGGTGTTAGGTGCCATCCAGTCTGATAGCAATCCTTTGTACAACAGAACACAACACTGCCCAGTCCTGGGCCAACCTCACAATTGTGGCCATGCTGGAGCCCATCAATGCTGCCATTTTACCAATCCATCTTGCTGGGGGTCTTCTTCCTTTTCTCTGACCCTCCACCTTACCAAACATGATATCCTTCTCCAGCGACTGGTCCCTCCTGACAATGTGTCCGAAGTATGAGAGACAAAGTTTGGCCATCTTGGCCTCCAAGGAACACTCTGGCTGCACTTCTTCCAACACACATCTGTTGGTTCTTCTGGCAGCCCATGACACTTTCAATATTCTCCTCCAACACCGTACCTCAGGTGCATCACTTCTACGGTCTAGGTGTTGAGCAATAATAATTTTTTAAGAAGGAGCAGTTTGACATTCTAAGGCTATAATGCCACAGGTGGCACAAACAATAACTATCCCTGCCCACTGATAAGAAAGTTGGAGGCTTTTTATTCACTCAGAGGCACCTGGGAAGGAAAGCTTGTTGATCTACTAATGCATACTCAGTCATTGCAAACACAGTTCTACTCTGAACGCACATTTGGGTTGTCACGAGTCAGCATCAACTGGCTGGCATATGGTTTGTGGGCACAATGTGAGTTAAGGTTCATTTGGGGCGGTGATCATAAGTGCCATCACGTAGGTTCCGGCTCATAAGGATCCTATGTAAGGTTTCTGAGGAGTGTCTGGTGGTTTTGAACCACTGACCTTGCCATTAGCAATCTCGTGCTTATCCTGCAGTACCTCCTCATTTGGGATAGTTTTTAAAATATGTCATTGCCAGTGAAAAAGAGGCCAATGCAATTGGGAAAATCCTCATTAGAATATGTAAGCATTTTTCCAAGTTCAGTTTTCATGTATTGTGGCAATCTTCACAGATCCGTGTTTGAAGAAACTTCTAAATTTTACATTAACCCATGCATTCTACAGAAATCCACTTCTTGGCATGAATGAAATTAATGCACGTTTTACTCTACTTTTGGTGTTTCTTTAAGAAATGCTGGGGTCTTGGTGTGGTGCTGTAGGATCAGCACTGGACTATTAACCACAGTGTTAGCAGTTCAAAGCCACCAGCTGCACCTTGGAGACCCTACTTTACAGGGTCTGAGTCGAGTCCAGGTGTGGTACTGTAGGATGAGCACTTGACCACAAGGTTCATTTGAACTGCAAGGTCAGTTGCTCCTTGGAAACCCTATACAGGGTAGCTATGAGTTGGAACCGACTCAAAGGCACTTAACAACAAATGAGTCGGAACTGACTTGACAGCACTTAACAACAGACAACAAAGAAATGTTCTTTCGAGTCCGTTCCGACTCACAGTGACCCGTAAAGGGTTTCCAAGGAGCACCTGCCGAGCTTGAACAGTCCAGCGCATTAACCCACAGCGCCACACCAGGACTCCAAAGAAATGTTGTTGTGTAGTGCCATCGAGTCAATTCCGACCCATAGCGACCCTGTATAGGGTTTCCAAGGAGCAGCTGATGAGCTTGAACCGCCGACCTTGTGGTTCAAACAGCTTTGCAGTCTGACACATTAACTCACAGCGCCACACCAGGACTCCAAAATACTTTGTATGCTGTATATTTTGCAACAAGCTCTGGCAGTAGCAACAAAAAGACTTCTGGGCCTGTAGGCTGCAAAGCAGAATCAAATGAATTATTTGATGCTTATTCACCTCTTAAGACCCCAATTGAAATATGAGGCACTGGGGCTAGCCCACATCGATTGTCTTACACAATCCTATTGGGTGTTAATCACTCCATTTTGCAGATGAGTAAAAGGACTCAAAGAAGGTTACATATAAGATATTAAAGAGTCATGTTTGGAGTAGAGGTTGGTCTACCACCATCACTTAAGGAGCTCTGGTAGCATAGTGGTTACGAATCGGGCTGCGAACCGCAAGGTCACCAGTTCAAAACTACCAGCTGTTCCACGGGAGAAAGATGAGGCTTTCTGCTCCCGTAAAGATTTCCAGCCTCAGAAACCCTGTACAGGGTCTCTATGAGTCGGAAGCGACTCCACGGCACATCACAACAACAACCAGCACTTGTTCATTTCAAGTACTACTTGGACTTGATTCCTTCTTTTCTTTATGCTATGTTGTCCAAACCATGGTGTTTTCAATAACCTCATATACATGCAAAAGCTGGACAGTGAATAAGGAAGACTGTAGAAGAATTGATGCATCTGAGTTATGGTGTTGGAGGAGAATATTGAAAGTGCCATGGGCTGCCAAAAGAACCAATAGATCCCTTTTGGAAGAAGTACAGCTAGAGTGCTCTTTGGAGGCCAAGATGGCCAAACTTTGTCTCTCATACTTCGAACATATTGTCAGGAGGGACCAGTCATGGAGAAGAATATCATGTTTGGAAAGGTGGAGGGTCAGAGAAAAAGAGGAAGATCCCCAACGAGATGGATTGGCCAACTGGCAGCATCAATGGACTCAAGCATGGCAACAGTGGTGAGGTTGGCCCAGGATCGGGCAGTGTTTCGTTCTGCTGTGCATAAGGTCGCTATGGGTTGGTACTGACTCGATGGCACCTAACAGCAACAACAAATGTGTTGAGAAAAATACTATGGTTTCTATAGGGGATATTCATAACAGCTTCATCAGCCAGAGCTCTGTGGGGATGTAAATCTATCTAGGGACAAAAGGCCCAGTGAAGATGAGATCTAGACTTCTCAAAGAATCCTCAACCAAGGTTCCACATCCAAAGCTACTGTTGGATAAAAAATTGGAAACGAAGGCCAGGGATCAACGGGCGCTGCTCTAGATGAGGAGTAGAACAATTGGTTTTTCCTGCTGGACAGGTCTTAGAGTGCACATTAGAAAAGACAACATCTAAAGAGCTCTGGTAGCACAGTGGTTACGAGTTGGGCTGCTAACGTCCAGGTCAGCAGTTTGAAACTCTCAGCCGTTCCACGTAAGAAAGATGAGTCTTTCTGCTCCTGTAAAGATGTACAGCCTCGGAAACCCTGTGCAGAGTCACTGTGAGTTAGAACCGACTCCACGGCACACCACCACCACCACCAAAGACAACCTACACTTTATGGAGAAGAGGTTTTAGACTTCCAATTTCCCGCCCAGTGAAGGAACCTGGAAGTTTTGGTTGCCCGTTTGCTGAATACATGCCCTGGCACACCCATAAGACACTATGTGGGGAACAAAATGGGAAAGGTCCCAACCTAGAGGCACTCTATCTGGACTTTTGTGCTAGACTTCAACATGCTACAAGGTCCAGAGAGGAGCAGCTATAATTAGTAGGACTGAGGGCTGTTCCTCCAAACAAAAGACAAGTGTTGCCTGGCGAGGTCGCAAAGAGGAAGTGAGGAGAAGTATAAATCAAGGCTATAGAACTGGGAGCTATGGAAGGATTCACCACCTGTGTGTTAGTTTGTCGTACTGTGGTGGTTTGTGTGTTGGTAAGATTCTGGAAGCCACACCACCGGTATTTCAAATACTAGCATGGTCACCCATGTTAGGCTACTTTCCACAGAGATTCGAGACTAAGACGAGGAGGAAAGGCCTAGCAATCTATGTCTGAAAATCCGTTGATCTAAACCTTATGAGCAACTTCTCTGCAAGGGATCACATTAGAAGGTCCTGAATGTTGTTGTTGTTGTTAAGTATCATGGAGTTGGTTCTGACTCATAGAGCACAGGGTTTCTGAGGCTGTAAATATTTACAGGCGCAGAAAGCCTCATCTTTCTCCTGCGGAACCACTGGTAGTTTCGAACTGCTGCCCTTGAGGTTAGCAGCCCGGTTCGTAACCACTATGCTACCAGAGCTCTTAAAAGGTCCTGGATAGAGTGGGGGAAAATGTGGAACAAAAGTAAAAACCACACACAGACACAAAAAGGCCAGGCTTACTGGTCAGAAACACACTGGTAGAACTGAGACTGTGGTCCTTGGTCACCCTTCAGGTGTGGACCTGAACTCTGAACTCACCCTTGGGGCTCAGTTATCAGCCAAGCAATAGATAGGTCTATGAGGGTGGTCAGAAAAACTAATGAGGTATGCACACCATCAAATGGTCAACCATTAAAGATCAGGAGGGCAGCATTTACCCAAGGGCAACATTCAGAAGTATGGGAAAGACAGAAGAATGGAAAGCAGAAACACAGGGAGGAAGTAGAATAAAGGATGTAACACTGAGGGTGTTTCGAGCACTGAGCTGAGCTGGAACAAAATGTGTATGATTCATTGACTGTAAAACTGATGATCTGCTCTGTAAAGGCTTCACAATAAGAATAAAACACACAGACACACAAACATCACAATAGATAAAATGCTGGAAGATGAGTTGTTGGAAGGTTCTCAAAATACAAAGTGGCCACAGCAATGGATACTGTGGTGGTTTGTATGTCTGTTGTATCATGGTAAACAGCTTTCAGCAAAGCTTACAGACTTAGGAAGAAAGACCTGGAAATCTACTTCTGAAAATCTGCCATTCAAACCCCAAGGATCACAAGTCCGATTCTGTTATACATGGGGTTACCATGAGTCACGGGCCGACAGAACGGCAGCTAACAACAACTACCTTCTAGTGAAGCTCACCACTAATGAGGGAGATAAAACAGTCATAGCAAAGAAGCTATAATTACGAAGTGAGATGGGGCTGTCACAGCGCAAAATCATCAAGTTCCATCTCTGGGAAACCCTAGCTCCAGTTCCCAGTCATGACAGTCACCAAGGTCTTAGAGCAGTGGATCTTAAACTTAAGAGTGCATCAAAATCCCCTGGCCCCACCCGAGAGTTTCTGATTCAGTAGCTCTAAGTCAATTCCAACTCATGGTGACCTCGTGTGTGTCAGAGTGGAACTGCACTCTATAGGATTTCCGATGGCTGATTTTTCAAAAGTCAATTGCCAGAACTTTCTTCTGAGGTGCCTCTAGATGGACTCAAACTTTCAACCTTTGGGTTCATTGTTTCTTACATACAGGGGTCTAAGGTAGGGCTTGAAAATTCTCATTTCTAATATATTCTCCTGTGAAGTTGATGTTGCTGGTCTGGGACTGCACTTTGAGAACCAAGGGCCTAGCAAACCAATTTCAGACCTGACCTTTGCTACGGGTTCCAACTCCAAGCAACCCTGTATATGGTTTCAAAGGAGCAGCTGGTAGGTTTGCACTGCTGACCTTGGGGGTCTCAGTCCAGTACTGATCCTACATCAACACACCAACTAAGTTAAACTGCTCCATAGGGGTTCTTGGAGTGAAAACCATTACAGAAGCAGAAAAGTTGCAGAAAGGAATCAGGTTAATTGCCTTAGGATACAGTCATCCTGCCACACTGATAGTTCAGGCATTCGGAGTTCTGTCCCCATCCCCAAGTTCCCAAGCAGGTCAGGTAAGTGTGGAGGGGCAATAGGCTAGACATACTAGAGTGGGTGGGGGTGAGGCTTGTTTCTGCCACATTTATAACGTCATTCACAGGCCATACAACATTATCGACTTAAAAATTATTCTGCTCTGTTAGGTCAATTTAATTAACTCACTTCTAAGGAGCTCTGGTAGCACAGCGGTTAGAAATTGGGCTGCAAACCTCAAGGTCAGCAGTTCAAAACTACCAGCTGTTCTGCGGGAGTAAGATGAGGCTTTCTGCTCCTGTAAAGATTTACAGCCTCAGAAACCCTGTACAGGGTCACTATGAGTAGGAACTGACTCCACGACACAACCACCACCATGTATAGAAACCCTGTATAGGGCTCCCAAGGAGCGGCTGGTGAGTTTGAAGCACTGACCTTGTGGTTTAAACTGCCCTTGCAGTCCAGTGCTTTATCCCACTGCACCGCAACTGGATTCCTGCTATAGTGGTTTCGTTTTATGAGAAATCAAGTCACAGGGGTGTGCATCCACCACTTTTGGAGGGAAAGGGTGATTCTGTCTTTCTGATAATCTGACCCAGACCCTGTGAATCAAAAGAGTGGTCTCACCAAATCTCAGCAGGACATTGAGTAGACAAGACTGCATCAAAGTCTGTGGGATTTGCTAAAATGCTCTTGGCCATAAGTATTAACCAACCAAACAAATAAGCAACCCAGTTTCTGTTGAGTCCAAATTGATTCAACAGTAACTGACTTAGTTATTTGTTTGTAGCAAAGGCGAATTGTGTTCCATCAACTTTTCCCTGGCTGAATTGTTTGGAAGTAGATCGCCAGGTCTTTCTTTCAAGGTACCTTTCAAGTGTGTTAAACTTTTGAACCCGCTACCCCATTCAGTCCAACTCAAAATAATGTGAACAATTAGGGATTTATCATCTCACACAACGGTTCTGTCTTAAGCACGAGCAAGTTGGATAGCATCCCTCATGCATGCAAGGTGACTCTTCTTGTTTGTTAAGTGCTGTTGAGTTGTTTCTGACTCACAGTGACCCTGTATAGGATTTCTGACGACCAGCTGGTGGGTTTGAACTGCTAATCTTGTGGTTCACAGTCCAGTACTGATCCAACAGCGCCACTGCAGAAGTCCGCAAGATGACTGGATCAGTGCTAATGATAACATCGTCACCCATCACTTTCCACAGGTGCGAACTTCCTTCTAACTACTTTTCCCCCTCGATTCTCTTTTGCAGAGCTAAGAAACTTTCCCCAGAACATCTCTTTATCCCAGCAGACATTCCCTCACCTTTCATTGGCTAGAGTTGACTCACATATCCTAAGCTGTTAAGTCTGAAGGCTGATCAAGATTCCTCCCAGGCTTATCGGAAGTACATGGCTACAGAGAAGCAAATGGACATCTGAACAAATTAGAGGGTGATAAACATGACTGGCTATTGGGTAGACTAACAACCGTTGCCAGAAGGACTACAGGGGTACTCTTACTACATCTGGGATAGAGAAGTGGAGCTCTAGCCATCATTAGTCATCAGAAACTTGGGCAGGAGTAGAAAGCTTCATTGAACTTCAGGGATTCCAGAATGTAGAGCTTCAGAGACGTGGAGATCATCACCTTCTAGACATACCCCCAGCTAGACTCCCAGGGACCCCTAAAGGTCATCCAGGTCTATCTTAAATCCTGATACTTCTTTGTTCTCTTCTATAGTTCTGCCAGGTGGTTGCCTAACCATAGTGTGGACAACTTCAGTTGGAAGGCTCAAAACAATAAAATGGTTTTTCTGCACACTCCAACATATACTGTTTCCTCAGTGATTATGTGGCAGCGCCTTTGAAGTCACTGTCAGGGTTTCCACTGGAAATGGAAGTTTTCAGATGTTTCTAACTAAAATTTCCCTGTAGACTTATATGTGTTGCCAAGAGATACTTTACAAAATAAACAACCAAATAACTCTGGGGAAGAATTGGCTTGCTTGCATTAAGATCATTAGATATTTTTCATAATTCAAACCCATTTTGGGATTTGAATGCTTTCAAATTTAGCAAGAGATTAAGCCATAACATAACCTAATAACTAACATTTTTCGGAGAAATGTTTTAAGGAAATGCCTTGAGCTATTAGCTTTGAAAGTAGTCATTGTATGTGGCCTCCACATGGCTCCCTCAGTTAGACTAAGGAAGCTTAGCTGAACTCCTCAAGGATGCCCAGAGGGAAGAAGAGCCCACTTCCTTTGATGCTACCACATAGCGAGTGTTGTTGTAAGGTGCCATGGAGTCAGTTCCGACTCATAGTGACCCCATGTACAACAAAACAAGACATTGGCTGGTCTGGCAACATCCTCACAACTGTTGTTATGGTTGGGCCCATTGCTGTTGCCACTCTGTGTCAATGCATCTCATTGGGGAGTTTCCCCTTTTTTGCTGACCCTCCACTTAACCAAGCATAATGTCCTTCTTCAGGCAATGGTCCTTCCTGGCAACATGTCCAAAGTATGAAAGAACAAGTCTCGTTATCCAGGCTTCTAAGGAGAATTCTGGATGTACTTCATTCAAGACAGATTTGTTTGAAAGAGCACAATCGGAATGTGAGACCTTATCCACAGAAGCAGCGACACCAGAGATGGAGACATGGAGAGGGGGAGCAGCTGAGGTCTCTAGATTCATGGACAGAGAGAGACTGAGTGCTGGAGGCCAGGAGGCAGACTTGCAAAATGTGCTCTTTGGTGGTGTGAATTATTGTTTAAGAAAAAGAAGAAGAGAAGACCTAAAGTGAATAGAGAGAAAAACTGTTAACTGATGGTACACGGAGGGGATTATAACCATTGTAATAAAAAGTATGTGATTTGTTGAATGTAAAACTGATGATCTGCCCTGTAAACTTTTACTCAATTCACAATAAAACCATTAAAAAGAAAAAGAAAAATGTGTGTGTTCTTCTGGAAGTCCATGGTACTTTCAATATTCTTCTCCAACATCGTAATTCAAATACATTGAATCTTCTCTGATTTTCCTTATTCCTTGTGCAACTTTCACATGTATATGAGGTGATTGAAAATGTCGTGGCTTGGGTCAGGCGCACCTTAGCCATCAAAGTAACATGACTGGGGATCAAAGTGGCTCATGTCTTGGTCAAGGCTCTGCAGGGGATTGGTAACAATTGACTGCTGTGCTCCTGTGGGTTGGTCAGCTTGGGGGGATTTAGAGGGAGGAAACTGTGCCTCATCTGATTTCATGGATCGTCACTGCCTGACCAGACCTAGACATGAACCCAGATTCATCAAAGTCATGGATCCTGGATAATTGAGGAGGAAGAGTGTCCTTCAGTATGTTGGCATTGTCAAAGCGTTTTCTGTCATTCTAATAATATATCACTGTTTCCCTCAAGATGAATTCATTCTATACCGATAACTTCCCACCTTCCCATGGCCTCTGGAGGCAGTCTCCTTTCCTCCATGGTCAAACCTGTAGCCAACCTCTACTCTTTCCCAGTCTCCCATTTCCCTTTGTTGAACTTGGCTGATATAAGTCTAGACATGTGCTTTGAGATTGGTTTTGGTATTGTTGAAATATGGGTAATGCAAATTTTGTATTGGCACCATAATGATAGCGTGCAAGCTAACAGAAAGGTGGGTGATTCAAACCCATTGATTTAAACTCATCAGTAGCAGCACAGAAGAAAATACCTGGTGATCTGCTCTGGTAAAGATTGTTGTTGTTAGGTACCATGGAGTCGGTTCTGACTCATAGTAACCCTGTATAAGGTTTCTGATGCGATAAATCTTTGCTGGAGCAGAAGGCCTTATCTTTCTTCCACAGAGCGGCTGCTGGGCTCGAACCACCAGTCTTGATATTCACAGTCCTGTGCTTATCCTACGGAACCACAGCGCTGCCCCCAATAAAGATCACGGCCTAGAAAACCCTATGAAGCAGTTTTACTCTATCCTATAGGGTCAAATTCATGCACCAATCACTAAAGTCAGTGATGATGCAATTGAAGAATTCTACCAACTTCTTCTATCTGAAATTGATCAAGCATGCAATCAAGATGTATTGATAATTCCTGATGATTGGAATGCAAAGGTTGGAAACAAAGAGGAAGGATCAGTCGTTAGAAAATATGACTTTGGTGATAGAAATGATGCCGGAGATCACATGATAGAATTTTGCAAGACCAATGACTTCTTCATTGCAAATAACCTTTTTTAAACAGCATAAGATATGACTATACACATGGACCTCACCAGATGGGAATACATAGAAATCAAACTTACTATATCTGTGGAAAGAGACTGTGGAAAAGCTCCATATCACCAGCCAAAACAAGGCCAGGGGCAGACCGTGGAACAGACCATCATTTGCTCATATGGAAGTTCAGGCTGAAGCTGAAGAAAATGAAAACAAATTCATGAGAGCCAAAATATGACCTTGGATATATCCCACCTGAATTTAGAGACCATCTCAAGAACAGATTTGCTGCAGTAGGCACTAATGACCAAAGACCAGAAGCATTGAAGGATGATGTCAAAAACATCATACAGGAAGAAAGCAAAAGATTATTTAAAAGATGAGAAAGAAAGAAAGAAAGAAAGAAAGAAAGAAAGAAAGAAAGAAAGAAAGAAAGAAAAGACCAAAATGGATGTCAAAAGAGACTCTGAAACGTGCTTTCCAACACGAAGATGCTAAAGGGATAATGAATGAAAGAAACGAGGAGGTAAAAGAGCTGAATACAAAATTTCAAAGGGCAGTTAGAGAAGGCAAAATATTATAATGAAGTGTGCAAAGACCTGGATTTAGGAAACTAAAATGACAGAACATGCTCAGCATTTCACTAGCTAAAAGAACTGAAGAAAAAATTCAAGGCTCAACTTGTAAAATTCAAGTGGCAGAATATTGAATGATACAGAAAGCATCAAACGTTGATGGAAGGAATACACAGAGTCACTATACCAAACAGAAATGGCTGATGTTTGACCATTTCAAGAGATAGCATATGATCAAGAACTGATGGTACTGAAGGAAAAAGTTCAAGCTTCACTGAAGGCATAGGCAAAAAACATGGCTCCAGGAATGTACAGAATGTAAACTGAAATCCTTCAACAAACTGATGTAGTGTTGGTGGAACACACTCATCTATGCCAAGAAATTTTCCAGAGAGCTACCTGGCCAACCATTGACAAGAGATCCACATTTGTGCCCATTGCAAAGAGAGGTGACCCAACAGACTTCAGAAACTATAGGAAAATATCATTAATATCACATGCAAGCAAATTTGTTTATGATAATTTAAAAACAGCTGCAATAGTACATTGATAGTGAACTTCCAAAAATTAAACTGTGTTCAGAAGGATGTGGAACAAGGGATGTCATTGCTGATGTCAGATGGATTTTGGTTGAGGGCAGAAATACCAGAAAGATGTCTATTTGTCCTATATTGACTATGCAAAGTCTTTAGAATATATAGATCATACATGGCAAGTTAAGGATAACATTGTGAGGAACGAGTATTCCAAAACACTTCATTGTGCTCATGAGGAACCTGTACATAGACCAAGAGGCGAACAGAACATGGGAACACTGAATGGTTTAAAATTCAGAAAGGTGTGCGACAGAGTTGTATACTTTCACCATATTTATTCAACCTGTATTGCTGAGCAAATAATCTGAGAAGCAGGGTTATAGGAAGAAAAACGTGGCATCAGAATTAAAGGAAGACTCATTAACAACCTGTGATGCGCAGATGACACAACCTTGCTTGCTGAACGCAAAGAGGACTTAAAATACTGATGGAGATCACAGACTTCAGCCTTCACTATGGATTGCACCTCAGTGTAAAGAAAACAAAAATCCTCACCACTGGACCAGTAACGGAGAAGTAATTGACATTGTCAAAGCCTTCATTCTGCTTGGATCCATAGTCAACACTCATGGAAGCAGCAGTCAAGAATTAAAATAACCAGAGGCAGTTCGTCGGATTTTGTTAAAAATTGTTAGTCTTGTATAGACACATAATGTCTGATGGGAAGCTGCAACCGGGCACCCTATCAGTTTGATTGTGATGTTCTTGTCGACCGTTGTAGACTCACATGGGATGCAGACTCACAGCGATCCCATGTGTGCAGAGTAGAACTGTGCTCCAGCGGGTTTTGCAGTCTGGGACCCTTCTGAAGCAGATTAACAGGACTGTCTTCCGAAGAAACGCAGTTCGAATTGGCCAACTTTTCAGTCAAGCACTGTTGTGCCATTCATGGGCTCCAGTGTGGTGGTGAACATCATAATGAGCTGGGGCTCTGTCATCTTGTCACCCGTGACATGTTTCTTGGGCAGGCACTGCTCACATGCCCAAGCCAATCAGGATCCAGATCTGGGTGATCTCTCACCTACAGATTCTGAATCTCAGTGTTTGTTTTTTTAAATAAGCAGCCACAACAAAATATCTTTCTGGTCCTCACAGAGTGAAAAGAAGGAGACAAGTGCTTTGCACTGATATTTGCGCCTGGTACTATTTCTTTTCAGTAAAGACTTAGGTCCAACTGACGGAGATGGGCTTTCACTGCCATCTTAGTCCTGCGCTAAAACCCAAACCGAAAAATCAAAGCCACTATCACTGAGTCAGTTCCAACTCACAGGGTTTCCAAGACTGGTGGCTGGTGGCTTTGAACTACCAATCTTGCAGTTAGCAGTTCAACACCTACCCCACAACACCACCAGGACTCCTTGCCCTTTATAGAGACAACACCCTTGCCATCGAGTGAATTCCAACTCATGGCCATCCCATGGCTCCATATCCATAGGGTTCCCCCGTTCTTCTTTTTTTTTTTTTCCTATCCTTTTCTGTGTGTGTATGTGGTGAAAATATACAGATCCACAGAGTTTTCAATCACTACTTTTGCAAAAGTAGATTGCCAAGCCTTTCTTCTGAGGCACTTCTGGTTGGATTGAAACCTCCAACCTTGCAGCTGAGTACATTAATCATTTGGGCACCAACTTTGGGGTTAGGATAAGCACTATAGTTGCTTATTTCATAGTGCCACACTAGGGCTCATGCACTACATGTTGTTAAGTGCCTTCAAGTCAGTGACTGACTCGAGTCAATCCTGTATAGGGTTTCAAAGGAGTGGCTGGTGGGATATAAGCATTCTCATTTAGTCCTCATAGCAGCCCGGTGAGGCAGGGAATATAATCCCGAGTTTGCAGGTTTTAATGACCTTTTCTCAAGATCATAAAGCTAGCAGGTAGTAGACCCCTGGTTTCAACTCCGGTGTCTCAGAGTCCCCTATACAGGCTTTGTTTGATTGCATTTCTCAAATGTTGTGTTTTATCGATTTGAAGGTCTGTGGTCACCCTGCACCCAGCAATTCCATAGGCACTGTTTTCCCAACCGCATGTGCTCATTTTGTGCCTCTAGGTCACATCTTGGTGATTCTTACATGATTTCAAACTTTTTCATCCTGCCATTGCATACTTAACAGATGACAACCTAGTGTCCGCACATCTTTTATATGTAATGGAAAACCAAAAACTTTGTATGACTGACTTTATTGAGATATTCGCTTTATTGAGGTTGCCTGCAACTGAATCCACATGTCAATGCGCATGACAGTCACCTGGGAATGCTGGTTAGAGTGCAGATCCTGAATCAGTAGATTTCAGGCGGGACCTCAGACTCTGCATTTTTAACAAACTCCCAGGTGGTGTTTAATGTACTACATTATAATCGGGCACCAGCTGAAGTCCCACTTCCTCCAGAATTTTGTGAGTTGTGTACAATGGGGAATTTGCTCCAGGAAGAGGAGAGAGGGAGGAAGACAACCAGGCTCAGGTTCCCTCAGCTTCCCAGATATGGGCCCCTTCTTCTGACTCACCCCAACACCCCCAGATGGCCTACTCACTCTCCCAGAGGAGTCCCTTTTGACAGAAAGCCAAGTGTTAAGGTGAAGCTATGGCATTCTCATTCGGGGATTTGAGGCAAGGGAGGAGGGGAAAGAAGGGCACCAAGGCTGTTTCCAAGTTCCCCAAACTGCTCACTAGCTCTGAAGAACACCCGTCGCCAGACTGTTTCACATCTCAAGAAAACGTGCCATCAAGACAGTCTCCAGAATCTTGTCGTGACTGGCCAAAGGAAAGGTGCTTCCCATTAAGTTTAGACTTTTGGCTGTTCCCCTGAGGGAAGGCACGGCTCGGCCCCATCACTATTCTAGTAACAGTGCCTCTCTGGTGGCCCTCTGGGTAGCAGATAAGTTGAGTGAGCACGCAGGGTTGAGGGTACCATGAGCGGATGCCAGCCAGACCACCATTATGGCAAGCTGGTTACACAGGCGGGTCCCTGCTCTGGGGAGGGCTGAGCTGCTTCAGCATTCGGCCTAATTTGAGGCCTAAGTAAAAATGTGTGTTTAGTAATGGAGACGCTCATATTGAAAACAGGTGGTGTTTGGGCTTTTGCCTGCACTCTAAAATGGACTGTTTGAGGCCCAAAAAGGCTTTTCTGGCTCCTATGTCTCTATCCTGCTGTGAGTTTGGAACTCCATTCGGGGTACAAAGCTTGCCTGAGCTTCTGTTCGGAAGGGGACTGCTGAAAACAACCAGGGATGGGGTTGGTGCCTACTTGGCAAAGTGCCTTTATGAGAAGTTCTGTTCCGTCTGTCAACATATGAGCTCATTTGGGGATGGTGGTGGTGGTGGCTGTGTGCCATGGAGTCCATTCCGACTCATAGCGACCCTGTATACGGTTTCCGAGGCTGTACATATTTACAGGAGCAGAAATCCTCCTCTTTCTCCAAAGGAGCAGATGGTAGATTCAAACCGCTGACCTTGCAGTTAGCAGCTCAGCCGAAAACCCACTACACTCCCAGGGGATTTGTTGTTGTGATGAAGTACCATTGAGTTGGTTCCAACTCATACTGACTCTGTATAGGGTTTCCAAGGAGTGGCTGGTGGGTTTGAACTGCTAAGCTTGAGGTTCAAATTGATCTTGCTATCCAGTGCTTATTCTACAGTGCCACACCAGCGGATGTTGTAATGTTAAGTGTTGTCGAGTCAGTTCTGACTCATAGTGACCCTGTATAGGATTTCCTCAGAGCAGCTGGTAAGTTTGAACTATATAATCTTGTGGTCCAGTGCTGATCCTACAGTGCCACACACCAGCGAATACCAAACAAAAAAGATTTTGAGGACATATGGGAGAGATAAAGATGGGGCTTCCATGCTAATAGGTTCCTAGATGACACAGATGGCTTGTACTCAACTACTTGACTATTAACTTAAATGTTGGCATTTCAAAGCCACCTGTTGGTCCTGAGGAAGAAAGGCCTGGCAACCTGCTTCTGTAAAGATGACAGCCAAAAAAATCCTATCAAGCAGGTTTACTCTGTAACACATGGAGTTGGCTGCATGTGGATTGGGTTGGTTGGTAGCACAGAGGTTACGAATCGGGCTATTAGCCTCAAGGTCGGCAGTTCAAAACTACCAGCTGTTCCGCGGAAGAAAGATGAGGCTTTCTGCTCCCATAAAGATTGGAAGTCTTGGAAACCCTATACAGGATAACTGTGAGTCGGAATTGACTCCACGGCACATAACAACAACAACAGCAATACTAGACTCAAGGAGCCCTGGTGGCAGAGTGGGGTACGCGTTGGGTTGCTAACAGCAAAGCTCAGCATTTGGAATCCACCAGTCACTCCATGGGAAAGAGATGAGGTTTTCTGCTCCCATAAGGATTTTTAGCCTTGGAAACCATATGCAGGGTTGCTAGGAGTCAGAGTTGACTCAACAGCACACCACCCCCAACACTATCACAAATGCAAGACTCAAAAACCAAAGGGGTTGCCTGCTAGTGGATTCCAACTCACAGCAGTCTTATGTGTGTCTGAGTAGAACTGTGCTCCGTGAGGTTTTGCATGGCTGTGACCTTTCGTCTGGAGAGGGTAGCACAACTACCAACCAAGTGGCATTGTTAAGGGGTTTTCAGATTATTCTCTACCAACTTGCTGTAGTGCATTCCTTGAATCAGTCATTCATTCATTCATTCCATAATTTTTTTTTTCTTTCCTTACAGTAGTCAATCATATAAGAGTATGGGTTTGGTTATTTTGAAGTGAGGTCTGGTTTCCTTTCTTATCCATCTAGAACTCTCATATTCATCATGGAGTGTGTGCATTTTCAAGAGTTAGGGCAGAAAATGTCCGAATGTTGTTACTTCCAACCCAAGAGTATATTCCTAACTGACTTCATTGTAAATGTTTTGTCCTTCTTGTCTTTACATTTTTTTAACCAATCCTCACCACTGGAAAAATTTGTTGTGAATATTGTTTGGTGCCTACTCATAGTGGTTCTATGTACAACATCACAAAACACTGCCTGGTCCAGAACCATCCTCACAATGTTTGAGCCCACAGTTGCAGCCTCTGAGCCGATCTATTTTGTTGAGGGTCTTCCTCTTTTTTGTTGATTCTCTACTTTAAAGCCTGATGTCCTGGGTTAACACTAGTCCATGGCAGGCTTACTTGGCATTTGGACTGATTTCTAGGGGTTAATGTCCCACACTGGAAGCCCCATTTGAATCAAATGATACTGCATCAATAGGCTCAAACGTGACAACGATAGCAAGGTTGGCCCAGGACGGGAGAGTATTTCGTTCTGCTGTGCATTAGGTCGCTATGAGTCAGTATCAACTCAATGGCACCTAACAACAACAACAAGGACAATACACTTTGGTGTTCTTTACATATGATTTCTAAGATCCCTATGTGGTGCAAGTGTGGCAGCATCAATGGGCTCAAGCATGGCAATATTTGTGAGGTTGGCCCAGGACCAGGCAGTGTTTTGGTCTGTTGTGCATAGATAGGGTCGCTATGAGTTGGTACCGACTTGATGTCACCTGACAACAACAACAATAAAGTGGTACTATGGATGAAAAGGTCTGGCAATCCGTTTCTAAGAAAATTACAGCTTTGGAAACCCTGTGGATCACTACTACTGCTCTTTACACTGCTTTTTGGTTTTGTTAGTTTTTCGCAAGCCACACAATTCCCTCAGGTGTTCATTTCCTTTTTGTACTGTGGATATCAGATGTGTTTGCTTGTTGGTTCCATGGGCGTGGTATATGCAAACATACGGTATGAGTCTGAACCGACTCAATGGCAACTTACAACAACAACCACAAGAAATATGATTTCTAAAGTGTCTACCTCATCTAAATTTCAGTGACACAGAACTCAGTGGATTATATGAATTCTACAAAAGTGGGCAACGCAAACATAACTCAATGGGGAAGCTAGTCAAAGAGATATAAAATAGTTACTACTGCCAGCACCACTTTAAATTATGGCTTCTTTTAAAAGACTTTTGGTAGAATAAAGAGAAGTAATTTAGGGTGAGATTTCCCAATGTGTCAGGCCACATTTGGCTATCTGTTGGGATTAATGGAATTACTGGGAAAATTACCTGCAAGATTTGACAGAGCTACTGCCCTCAAACGCTTACTGGAAGGCAGTGAATACAGATTGACTGACATGTTCAAATCCTCGGAGGCCAACAGCAAGCTAGGGAATTCCCCTCATCAGTTCCCAAGCTAGGCAGTTCATCCCTAGCACTTCGTTTCCTGGTAAAATAGGGGCAAAGTCACAGTGGCTTTCTGGTTCCCACAACATGCCCTGCAGCCTTTTTGCCTCTTTGTGGTCTGTGACTCTGAGGCCTGAAGTTGGACAGCTTAGCTTTGGAGCCAAAAGGGATCTGAGATTGGAGGCCATTTACTTTATGACCATTTTGGGGTCTTAAATGCTCATGAAACTGAATGGGTCTTTTTAATTTTGTTGCTGAGTTAGTTGGGTAATTGCCTTAAATTCCATTTGGCTCTGGCTAGGGACTCGTGCTCTTGTTTTTCTTTCTGGAGAAGTCTGCTCAATTTTCTCACTTGAATTCTATAAAGGTGCTTTGGGCACTGTTCCCTGGGGTGGGAAGTGGGGAGGGCCTGTGGGTGGAGAGTGGGGCCCTTAAGTTCATTGTCGGGAATCTTTGAGTGAAGTCTTCTGTGAAGCTAACCCATGCTGCTTTGTGCAAGACAGCAGAGGGAGGAAACATGGGCTGGAACACATTTTCCTATACCACTTGGGAAGAATTCTCTCTGAAAATATGTGTGTGTAAAATATGTTTGTACATTGTGGCTTTGACTTCTCTGACCTCAACTCACCTAAGTGACATCAGAACTAAATAGGTACCATTTGAGATTTTTCTGGTTTCTTCATACTGTTTTGAAATCCCCATATAATTAGCAATTCTTTCTTGTGACAAGTATTATATTGTGGTCAAAGTCATAGAACAAAACCTTTGCCATTGTAATCATTTTCTACCAAACAATCGAGTGACTTCAGTTGCATTCAGTAGTTTGTGAACCATCACCATTATCTCCTTTCCAGAAGTTTTCCATCACTCCAAACGGAACTCAGTTTCTGCAGTACTTCTGCAATAACTCCCTATTTTCCCTCCTCCATCCCTGAGAACCATGAATTGACTTTTGTCTCTGTGCATTTGTCTATTCCAGATATTTCATCCAAGTGGGATCATACAGTATTTGTCCCTTTATGTCTGGCTTACTTTATGTCAGCATGCTTTGAAGGTTCCTCCATGTGGAACTTAATTTCTCAAAATCTCTGAATAATACTCTGTTGTATGGCTGCATCCCATTTGTTTATCCATTCATCTGTTGGTGGGTATGTAGGGTATTTTTGCCTTTGGGCTATTATTGCAAATAGTGCTGTAATGAATATTGGTATACAAGTATCTGAGTCCCTGCTTCCAAGTCTTAGGAATGGAGTACAGACCACAAGGTTGGCAGTTCAAACACACAAGAAACCCTATGAGTTGGAACCTA
>NW_006408569.1:2013741-2068899 GCF_000296735.1 Chrysochloris asiatica
TCTGCCTCTATCTCGGGCCTTGCTGCTTTTCTGGGTAGGGTCCCACTCTTGGCTCTTCTCCATTGATGGTCCTAGAGACCTGTGTTTATTTGCCATGTATAGAACTTTGGAGAAATGCCTGTTCTTTGGCCATTTTTAAATTGGGTTGTCTTTTCGCTGTTGCATTGTAGGAGATATATATCTTTATGAGGTACATGATTTCCAGATATTTCCTCCCATTTTGTAGCTGCTTGTGTCTTCACTTTGTCGATAATCTCCCTAGATATACACAACTCTTTAGTTTTGATGAAGTCTAATTTACCTTTTTTGTCTATTGTTGCTTGTGTTGTTTGTGTCATGTCTAAAAGTATATCTGAAAGCATTAGCTGTTTGCTTTGTTCTAAGACTTTTGTGGTTTCAGTGCTTTTATCTAGACCAATGATCCATTTTGAGCTAAGTTTCATATATGTGTTGTGAGGTATGGGTCCAACTTCATCCTTTTTTCGTGTGCAGATTCAATTGTCTTTGCACCATTTCTTGAAGGGATTATTTTTTCTCCATTGCATGGATTTAGCACCCTTCTAAAAATTGATTTTGATCATAGATATCAGGGTCGAGTTCTGGATTTTAAATTCTGTTGCATTGATCTAAATCGATACTTAGATCAATACCATTCAGTTCTGATTACTAAAGCTTCTTCATAGTACATTTTGAAAATGGTTAGGGTGAATCTTCGGATGTTGTTCTTTTTTTAGATTGTTGTGGGGTTCTCTGCAATTCCATATGAAGCTGATGATCAGCTTTTTCATTTCTGAAAGAAATGAAAAGAAAAAAGGCAATTGGAATTTTGCTAGGGATTGCATTAACACTCCAGATCACTTTGGGTAGTATTGACATCTTAACAATGTAAAGTTTTCTAATTCATAAACATGGGATGTCTTTCCATGTACTTATGTTTTCTTTAACAATGATTTTCAGCTTTTGGTATACAAGTCTTCCACCTCTCTGGTTAAATTTGTTCCTAGACATACAAAACCCATTGCCCTCTGGTTGAATTCTGACTTGTAGTGACCCTATAGGACGAAATGAAAGTGGTCCATAGAGATTCAAGGTTGTGAAGCTTTCTTTCTAGAAGCAGACTGCCTCACCTTTCAGCTGTGGAGCAGCTGGTGGGTTCCAACCACCCACCTTTTGGTTAACAGTCAAGCACTGTCCCCCCACCCCAGGGCTCCCCACTCCTAGGGGCCCCATTCATTTTTAAAGTGTGACAGACATTTGTCATATTTGTAGGTGAAAAGCCTGAGAAATCAAGACTCAAGGGAAAGGGTAGCAAAATGTGAGGTTCAGGCATGGTACATGTGTTTTGAATTTTTTCTTGAGACATTGAAGAGAAATGAAGCTTTGTAGTTAGCAAGTTAATTCAGTTTTCTGATTTCAGAAAAGTATAAATTGATTTTCTCTTTCCCAACTCTAAGTTAGACTTTTAACTGAAGCCAATCTTGTCTTCTTGGACGTGGAAACTATTTTCCAGACTGAGTATTTTAAGGCACAACTTTCCATGTAACTGATCAGCGGATACAAAAATGTTTTAACAAATGCCTTCTTCACTCCATGGCAAATAAGGTGCTGATAAGAAACAGAAATAAAAATATAACCACCTGTTCAATAAGGCATTCCAGGAGACAGAGAGAGAGGAAGGAAGGAAGGGGGGAGGAGGAATGTACGCATCCCTGTGTCCTCAATCCAAGGGCTTTTCTAATCCAAATGACCTAAGGTACTGCAAGGAGTTGAGTTCCACTTCAGTATATTTGTAAATTTTCCTGCTTTCTTATCACAAAGTGGCAACCAAGTGCTGGGAAGTGCTCCTTGGGTTGGATGGGCACCAATCTAAATGTGGTTGCTGTTAGGTGTCATTGAGTTTCCAAGGAACAGCTGGTAGGTTTGAACCTCCAACCGTGTGCTGATCTGACAGTCCCACACCAGGACTCTGTAGACTAGCTTCCAAAAACCAAGGAAATGTGTTGTTTGAATGTTCTTTGAACTCTGGGCTGAGTAAGCCATAGCTTCAAGGGGATTTATCAAAGTCATTAAAATGACTTCTAAAACAAAGGCAGGATGTTATATCCAAAGTTTATCCATTTTAGAGTGGACAATATTTTTCCTTCTTCTGCCTACCTTCTTAGTAGTAAATTTTTTTTACCAACAGGAGTTATCTAAAGAATTTCCTGAAAGCAACACCTTCTTATTAGACAAATAATTATAGTGAATATGCTAAGATTCATGTTCAAATTGCTTTTCTGTTATACTTACTTCCTTCAGATCTAAGTGAGCCTGGTATGTGCAGCTTTGACAGAAAGTGGTCTTTAGGAAGAATCTCGTTTTCCCAGGATCTTTGACTGAAATGGATACCTCTTCAGTATTGTTTCTCCCAGGGCTTACCTGGAGTGAGAACAGAGGGAGCTATAGAAAAGTGTGCAGATCAAGCAGATAAGAGAGCGATCTTCCACCAGCAAGGAGTCCCCTTGAGAGTGGGAACATGAGCTGCTCAGGTTTTCCAGCTCTTGATATCCCAATGTCTCAGGTGAAGGACTTGAGTTAGGAATTTGTGTGTGGTTCCATGTGCAGAATTGGATAAGCTCAGGTTTTGGTCATGAACACATTTTTGAGAGTGACTCTTTTTGTTTGCATCTTACATGGAGAAAGAGCGCCCCATCCTTCCCGTCAGCCCAAAATCATCATGCATCAAGCATTGTTCTCCCAGTTAGAACCCACCTTCAGTGATGAGTAGAACACACAGATCAGCAGAACATGTAAAGTAGAGTCCATACTGGATCAGAAAATCTGGAGAAGGGATGTCGCTATTTTGTTAGTGAGGAGACAATTAGAAATTTCTATCAGAAACTCAGCATGTGATGTTTTAGGTTGCCACTTGTAGTTTTTTTTTGTGTTTTTTTTTTTTTTTTTTCTTCTTTCATTGTGGTGAAAATACATACAACAAAACATTTGCCAATTCAACAATTTCTATGTGGACAATTCAGTGACATTGGTTACATTCTTGTAGTTGTGCCACCATTCACTACACCTTTCCAAATTATCCCGATATTAACATAAACTGATATTAACATAACTGATATTAACATAAGCTGAAGCTCCCTATTCAGAAAACTCCCTTTTCCCTCTTTCTCCTACCCTTGGTTACCACTAATTAGCTTTGGTTTGTATATATTTGCCTGTTTCATATAAATGAGATCATACAGTGTTTGCCCTTTTGTGGCTGACTTATTTCGCTCAGCATAATGTTTTTAAGGTTCCTCCATGCTGTTTCATGCACCTAGGACTTCATTTCCCTTTATAGTTGAGTAACATTCCATTGTGTGTATAGACTACAATCTATTTATCCATTCTTCTGTTTATCCATTCAGTTGTTTCCACCTTTTAGCTAGTGTGAATAATGCTGTAATGAACACTGGTGTGCAAATATCTCTTTGAGTCCCTGCTTTCAGTTCTTTTGGGGATACATAGCTAAATGTGGAATTGCTGGGTCATATGGTAGTTCTGGAGTGCTGGTGAGGCGCTGTGGGTTAATACACTCGACTGCAAAGTTGTTTGAACCTCAAGGTTGGCGGTTCAAGCTCATCAGTTGCTCCTTGGGAACCCTATACAGGGTTGTTATGGGTTGGAACCGACTTGACAACACTTAGCAACAACAACAACAACAATGGCAGCTCTAGATTCAACTGTTTGACCAACCGCCAAACTTTTTCCCATGCATGGCTATATCATTTTATATTCCCACCAGGAAGGGGTGAGGGTTCCAAGTCTGTTGTAGTTTTGTTTACATTTAGTGTTTCAAAATAGAATCCACGCTGCAGGTTCAGCCGTTTTCAGCATGTTTCATTGCCTTCATAATGTCCTGCTTCCCATCACCAAACATGTGTCTTTGATCCAAGCCGCTCAGAGGTTTTGTCTTTAACCTTTTCAAGCCCAGTGGTGTGTGGGCTTCACATTCTTTTCTAAATATGCTAACACCACCTGCTTGATACTGTGGCCCAACATTTTGCTGAGTCTCCGTGTCAGGCTCACTGCTTTGCAGTTTCCGGAATCCACCATCAACATTTTCCATCTCTTACATGTTTAGCCAACTTTTGTGTGGGCTGCTGGTTTGACCTTGCCCTGAAGTTCTCAGCACTCATGGGACCCAAAATAAATAATTAAAAGGTCACCTGTTTGCTTCTGTCAGCAACCGCTTCAACCGATTTCATTTCAGCCATGGTTGGCAGCAGCAGCATAACTAGGAAAAATACTGCCTAAGACACCTCGGTGCAACTTACTGAATGATCCCTCACAGCTAATGAAGGGAACTGACGTGGTTAATAGAAACTGTTCAGTGGTGCCCCACCTGTTCTAGGTGTGCCATCTCCTAGACACACTTTGGATTGGCATCCAATGCAGACATACCTGTGAGAGCAAGTGTTTTTTCTCCTAAATGTCTGATAGGCAGTGAGTTCGCCAATGGCTTCTGGGTGTATGGAGGGTCTCACACCTGCAGATTGGGTTTTTGCCATTGAGCAATATGACTCCCCTACAGATAGATTCCTGGATTCCTGGTGTGGCGCTGTAGGGTCAACGCTGAACTGCGAACCACAAGGTTGGCAGTTCAAACCCACCAGCTGATCCTTGGAAACCCTACAAGGGGTTGCTATGAGTCAGAAGTGACTCCATGCCACTTAACAACAACAACAGATAGATACATAGCAGTACTCAGTGCTCCCCAGGAATGGAAGGAGGCAGCTATGAATCTGTGGAGTGGTCCCCAATGCCTGGATCACAGCATTTTAGGAAAAATCCAAACTTGGAGTTGCTTGATAGGACAGATTGGTGATAGGAGCAATTCCTGAGGGATCTGGAAGGAGTGGGGGCGAATCCTACTGCGTGGACTGCTCCTGTAAATATTTCCTCCATAAAATTGCCTTAAAATGTATCTCCATGGCAGAAGAACTGGGACCGGATCTATGACAAAAGGTGAACTCTGTATATGGTGAAGGAGCCTTGACTGGCTGCAACCCAAAAGGTTGGTCATTTAAATTCACCAATAGGTCTGAGTGAGAAAGAGTAGGCCAGTCTACTTCAGTAGCTCTCCATTGTCCTACAGGGTCACCATGAATCCGGACTGATTAAAGGACAATGGGTTTGCTTTAGATTTGAATATGGAGGGTCAAGACCCCTAAGCATTGCCAAATGATTTTCACTTGAATTAAAGGTTGGTGGTTAGAATCCACCCAGTAGTGCTGCAGAAGAAAGACTTGGCGATTTGCTTTCATAAAGATTAGAGTCATGAAAAGCCTATGAAACATACATGGGGTCACCTGAAATTGGAGTTGACTCAGTAGTAATGAGTTTGTTTGTTGTTATTTTGAAGGTTAGCATTAGGCACAAAACAAAACAATATAAAGCTCTCATCACATTAATTCCAAGTCATGGTAGCCCCATGTGTCAGGGTAGAGCTGTGCTCCATAGTGTTACTAAGGACTGTGACCATTCTCCCTCCGTGTCTCTGGGTAGACTCACCACCAACCTTGTGGTTAGCAGCAAAGTACATTCCCTGTACCACCAGGACTCCAGCATCTGACTCAATTGCCTCTATTTAAGAGGAGTCCTGGTGTGGCACTGTAAGATAAACACTGGACTCCTCACCACAAGGTCTCTGGTTCAAACTCACCAGCAGCTCCTTGGAAACCCTATACAGGGCCATTACAAGTAGGAACCAACTTGATGGCACTTAACTACAACAACGTGGTGTACTAGGGAGTCCTGGTGTGGCACTCCAGAAATACTTGTTGATGAATGAATGGTGAGAGGTTGAGGGAGGTTGCAGCTTAGGGAGTGTGCATGTGCTCAGAGACTGGCCCAAGCACAGGGCTATAAGACTAATTTTAGTTCCCACCTGCTGGTGGAAACAGGACTCCAAATATTCTGCCAGGCTTGACTGGAATTAGTGTATGGTCCATTTCAAAGTTGTACACAGGACATAGGGAGATCCAAGAAAGCAGAGACTACACCTGTCTACGTTGCTGTTGTATCTCCACTGCCTAGGAACGACATGATGGTCATAGTTAGGGTGGTTTTCTGTGTTTGTTTGTTTTTCATTTGTATTGTGAGTTGGATGAAGGTTTACAGAGCAGTTTTCCATTCAACAGTTCCTGCACATTTTGGTTCATCTCATTGATTGCAAGTCCCACAATGCAACATCACTTCTTCCTGGCATTTCCTGCTTCCATTCCTTCTTTCCTAACCCTCTGAACTGTGTCCTTGGATAAATGCTGCCCTTTTGATCTCAAATTGTTAATTACTCTAAAGTGTGCAAGCATGCCAAGTGTTATTTCCCTCCTTATAGACCTATCTATTGTTTGGCTGAAAATTGAGCTATGGGGATGAGTTCAATTCCAGACATGAAGGGTGACCTTAGTCTCCCTATCTGACCAGTAAGCCTGTTATCTTCAGATTTTAATTTTTTGTTCCATATTTTCTCCCACATTATCCAAGACCTTCTAATGTGACCCCTTTCAAAGCAGTTGGCAGTGGTAGCCTGGCACCATCTAGTTCCTCTGGTCTCAGGGTTGTAGAGACTGATACTGGGGTGATCCATTAGTCCATTGGACTATTTGTTTCCTTGAGTCTTGGATTTCCTTCATTCTTCTTTGCTCTAGATGGGGAGAGACCAGTCATTGTATTTCAGATGGTCACTTGCAAACTTTTAAGAGCCACTCACTACTCACCAAAGTAGGATGTAGAACATTATCTTTGGGGACTACATTATATCAGTTGACCTGGATGTTCCCTGAGACTGTGGTCCTAAGTCTCGAAACCCAATGACTGACTGACTGACTCTTCAAGGTGTTTGGTCATGGCTAAGATACTTTCAGAAATTTGTCCACTGTAGGCTCTCTAATATCCTTGGATCTATTTGCAACACATACAAATATATATGTAGAAAAATCTCATGGGTGTACTCCCATTCGCCTTCCCACATTTGTTCAGATTGTGAATCTCCATATGCGTGTACTTGTAACTATCCTTTGTTATTGTCATTGTTGCCTGATTGTATATCTAATAGTGTTTACCTCAGTTGCCTTTTACTCTTGTGCTCCTCCCAGTGCCTCTCTTGGCATTGATCATGTTGTGTTGAGCACCTACTTATTGCATATTGCTTTTCCTTTGTTGTTGTTGATAAGTGCCATTGAGTCAGTTCCGACCCATAGCGACCCTGTACAGGGTTTCGAGGAGCGACTGGTGAGCTTGAACAACCGACCTTGAAGTCCAAGTTAATACATGTCTACTCTCTAGTTTGGAACCCTGGTTGGTGCTGTAGGATAAGCACTGGATTATGAAGTCAGCTTGAATCACAAGGTTGATGTTTTAAGCTCAACACCCCGTCCTCAGAAACCTGATACAGGGTCGCTATGAGTCAGAACCAACTTGACGGCACTTAACAACTCTCTAGTTAGTGAGTTACTCTTTCCGTCCCCTCCCATCCCTGGTAACTATCAAAGAATGCTTTCTTTTCTTTTTGTGTAAACCTCTTCTTAACTTTTTATGATAGTGAACTCATACAGTATTGAAAGATTTACAGCCTAGGAGACCCAAAGGGACAGTTCTACTCTGTCCTATAGAGTCGCTATAAGTCGGAATCCAATTGATAATAGGCTATTTAGGGAAGTAGACAGCAACATCTCTCTCCTGTGGAGCTTCAGGTGGTTTCAAGCCACCCACCCTTTGGTTAGCCGTTGAGCACTTAAACCACTGTGCTACCAGGTCATCTTTCCTCTAAACAATACACATGGTTTTCAATGACTTAATTTGGTCATGAAACATATTGTAATAAACAAGAACATAAATATGTCATACCCTAATTGACATCTGTATTGTTGTTGTTGTTGTTGTTAGGTGCCATTGAGTCGGTACCGACCCATAGCAACCTTATGTACAGCAGAATGAAACACTGCCTGATCCTGGGCCAACCTCACTACTGTTGCCACGCTTGAGTATATTGACAAATAACTCGTACAACAGTGCCTTTAATTGCCAATGGTGGTGGTGGTGGTGTACTGTGGAGTTGGTTCCAACTCACAGCGACCCTGCATAGGATTTCTGAGGCTGTAAATCTTTATGGGAGCAGAAAGCCTCATATTTTACCCATAGAACAGCTGGTAGATTTGAACTGCTGATCTTGAGGTTAGTAGCCCGACTCATAACCACTGCGCTACAGTGCTCCTTAACTGCCAATAAAGTATACCAATTATAATTGTACATGATAGCATACATGGTGGATGAACCCCTGGGATTTTTTGAGCTACCAGGGACCTGCTCTGAATTTCAGCGGTGGTCATGTCTCCTCTCTGACTTTGCTGTTGTTGTTGTTGTTAAGTGCCGCCAAGTCGATTCCGACCCATGGTGACCCTGTATAGGGTTTCCAAGGAGCTGCTGGTGAGCTTGAACCACCAACCTTGCAGTTCAAATGACTTTGCAGTCTGACGCATTAGCCCACAGTGCCACACCTGTTGTAGTTATGTGCTTTAAAATTGGCTCTGACTCATAGTGACCCTATGTACAACAGAACAAAATACAGCCTGGTCCTATAAAATCCTCACAATCCCTAGGTAAAATCAAAAGTCTGAAGTATAAAGATTTGGACTGTAACATTTAAATGAACATTTTAATTGTTAATTCTGGTTCTCCAATGCCAGATGAATTTTTTCCCCCAAAAGCTTTTATTGTGAGCTGAGTAATAGTTTACATGGGAGAACATTAGTTTTGCACTCATCCTATCATATTTCATTTTATTGCAATGATTACAATCCCTTCTAGGCATCACCATTCAACAATATTTGCTTCCATGCTCTCTGTTTTTGTTGTTGTTGCTGTTGTTGGTTTTTGTGAACACAAAAACACTCAGGAATATATAATAGTTTAAACACCCCAAAGGAGCTCTGGTAGCGTAGTGGTTACGAATTGGGCTGCGAACCTTAAGGTCAGCGGTTCGAAACTGCCAGCCACTCCACGGGAGAAAGATGAGGCTTTCTACTCCCGTAAGGATTTACACCCTCGGAAACCCTGTACAGGGTCGCTATGGGTCGGAACCGACTCGACGGCACTAACAACAACAACAACAACAAACAACCCAAGAGCACATTCTGCAAGCCTGCCTCTTGGCCACCAGCACATAGCCTTTCTCTCTACAGGTTTCTAGAGTCCTCAACTGTTCTGTCTCTCCATGTCCTTATCTCTGCATCCACCAGATGAATATCCTGAAGTCTTGCTCACATGCCTTGTCATGACAACCCTGTGCAACAAACTATGCAGGATAAATCTGAGTGTTTCTTAAAATAAAATCCTCCAGGATGCACAAATGCAGTACTTGCTCAAATGCTTTGCCCTCCCAACCTCACACAAACTCTTCCTTATTCATTGTCAATTTTCACATGCATGTGAAGCAATTAAAAATACTATGGCTTTAAAAGTACCTTAGTCCTCAAACTGACATTTTTGCTCTTTAATATTTTGTTGTTGTGGTTGTGGTTATGTGTCCTTGAGTCAGTTCTGGACTCATAGTGACCCTGTATGGGGTTTCCAAGGAGTGGCTGGTGGGTTTGAACTGCTGACCTTGTGGTTCACAGTTCGTGTGTATCCTTCAATGCCATCCCAGGACTCTTTTAAACACTTTAAAGAGGTCTTTTGGAGCAGATTCATCTAATGCAATATGTCGTTTGATTTCCTGACCCCTGATTCAATGAACATTGATTGTGAATCAAGCAAATTGAACTGTTTGGCAACTTCAATCTTTTCTCCATTTTTCATGATGTTAATTCTTGGACCAGATGTGAGAATTTTCAATTTCTTTACATTGAGGTGCAATCCATATTAAAGAATATACTGCTGATCTTCATCAGCAAATACCTCAAGTCCTTTTCACTTTCAGCAAGCAAGGTTGTATCATATGCATATCTCAGGTTGTTGATGAGCCTCCCTCCAATCCTGATACCAAGTTTTTCATATAATCCAGCTACACAGATTCTTTGCTCAGCATATGGGCTGAAAAAGTATGGTGAAAAGTTACAACCCTGGTGTACCCCTTTCCTGATTTTAAACTATTAATATCCCCTAGTTCTGTTTGAACGACTACCTCTTGGCCTATATACAGGTTCCTCATGAGCACAATTAAGTGTTCTGGAATACCCATTTTTTGCAATGTGACCCATAGTTTGTCATGATCCACACAGTTTTGCATATTCAGTAAAGGACAGGTAAACATCTTTCTGGTATTCTCTGCTTTCACATAAGATCCATCTTACCTCAGCAGTGATTGATATTCAGCATTCCACGTTCTCTTCTGAATCTGGCTTGAATTTCTGGCAGTTCTCTATTAATGTACTGCTACAACCATTTTTTTAATTATCTTCAGAAAATGTTTTCTTGCATGTGATGTTGATATTGCGCAATGATTTCCGCATTCCGTTGGATCACCTTTCTTTGGAATGGGCACAACTATGGATCTCTCCCAATCAGTTGGCCATGTAGCTGTCTTCCAAATTTCTTGGAATACAATAGTGACATTGGCTCTTGATCATATGCTACCGATTGAAATGGGTGAGCGTCCACCAATTCTTTTTGGTACAGTGACATTGTGTATTCCTTTCATCTTATTATGATGCTTTCTGCATCATTCAGTATTTTACTCAGAGAGTCCTTAAATATTGCAACCAAAGCTTGGATATTTCCTTCAGTTCTTTCAGCTTGAGAAATGCTGAGCAGGTTCTTCCCTTTTGGTTTCCTAACTCCAGTTTTTTTGCACTGGAATTTCATTATAATATTTTGTTTTCACAGACTGCCGTTTGACATTTTCTATTAAACCCTTTTACTTCATTTCTTTGACTCACTTTAGCTTCTCCATGTTCGAGAGCAAATTTCAGAGTCTCTTCTAACTTCTACTTTATTCTTTTATTTCTTTCCTGTCTTTTATTTGGCCTGTTTCTTTTATTATGCATGATGTTCTTAACATGATTCCTGAACTCTTTTGGTCTTTGGTCATTAGTATCTAAGGCATCAAAACTTTTCTTGAGATGGTCTCTAAATTCAGGTGGCATACACTCAAGTTCAGATTTTGGCTCTTGTAATGGTCAGAGTTTTGTGTCAACTTGAGTAACCCAGGATTTCCAGAAGTTTACCAGTTGAGATGTGCTTATTTCCATGGTGATGAAACCCAATACAGGCAGAGTTAACTCTATGATGAGTGGCTATGAGCAGTCAATCAATTAAATGGATGCCTCATTGAGGCCTGTTCCCAATATAATGGACACTTGGGAAAGGCTCTCTCTCTCTTCCACTGGGGACCTGGGACTCTATAATCGTAACCCATTTCCTTAACAATAAACTTCTCTTTATATTTATACATATATATGTTTCACTAGTTTTGCTTCTCTAGAAAACCTAGCCTAAGACAGTTCTCATGGACTTCTTTCAGTATGCTTCAGCTTCTGATTAAAATTGCACCTGAGCAATTGATGGTCTCTTCCACGTTTGGCCCCTGGCCTTGTTTTGCCTGATGATATACATCTTCTCGATCGTCTCTTCACACAGATGCAGTCCGTTTGATTCCTTATGTATTCCATCTGATGAGGTCCATGTATATAAGCACCATTTATGTTGTTAAAAAAGGTTTTTGCTATGAATAAATCATTGGTCTTGCAAAATTCTATCATGCTATCTCCAGCATCATTTCTATCATCAAGGCCAGTTTTTTCAACTACTGATCCTTTCTCTTCATTTCCAACAGTCATATTCCAATTGCCAATGATTATCAATGCATCTTGATTACATGTTTGACCAATTTTGGACTGAAGAAGTTTGTCGAATTCTTCAGTTTCATTATCACTGGCTTTTGTGATTGGTGTATACATTTCAGTAACAGTGATATTGTTGTTGTTGTTACGTGCTGTCGAGTCGGTTCTACCCCATAGCGACCCTGAACAAGGTTTCTGAGGCTGTAAATCTTTATGGGAGCAGAAAGCCTCATCTTTCTCCCGTGGAGCAGCTGGTAGTTTCAAATTGCTGACCTTGCGGTTCACAGCCCAATTCGTAACCACTACGCTACCAGAGCTCCTTAACAGTGATATTAGCTGATCTTAATTGTAAGCTTATGGACGTTATCATATTGCAGACAGACTAGCACTTCAAGATAGATCTTTAAAAGCTCTTTTTGATGATGAATGTGACACTATTCCTCTTGAGTTTGTTGTTACCAGCACAGTAAAACATATGATGGTCTGATTCAAAAGGGCCAATGCCAGTCCAATGTAGCTCACTAATGCCTAGGATAGCAGTGGTTACAAGTTAGGCTGCTAACTTCAAGGTCAGCAATTGAAAACTACCAGCGGTTCCCTGGGAGAAAGATGAGGCTTTCTGCTCCCATAAAGATTTACAGCCTCAGAAACCCTATACAGGGTTGCTATGAGTCGGAACCAACTCCACGGCACACAACTACCAGCACCATACACACCTAGGATATCTATCTTTATGTCATTTCTAACAACTTCTCATTTTTCTAGATTCATACTTCTTACATTCCACATTCTGATTAACAATGGATGTTTGCAGCTGTTTCATCTCATTTTGAGTTTTGTCCCACCAGCTGATGAAGGTTCCAAAAGGTTTGTTTTGTTTCCACATCATTAAGATCATCTCTACTTTGAGGAGGTGGCTCTTCCCCACTTGCACTTTGAGTGCCTTCCAACTTGAGGGCATCATCTTCTGTCCCAATGTCAGACAATGTTCTACTATTCATAAGGTTTGCAGTGGCTAACTCATCAGACGTGGTCTGCCTCTTCGTCTTCCTAGTTTGTCTTAGTTTGGAAGCTCTGCAGAAACTTGTCCACCATGGGTAACACTGCTGTCATTTAAAACACTGGAGGTATAGCTTCCAGCATCACAGCAACACACAAGCTACATACATACGACACACTGATAGATGGTTGGTAGATAGTTTATCTTAACTAGTGAAAAATGTCTGTCTTGAGCATTACAATTTTTTATGAGTTACCCATATGGGATCAAGTTGACAATACTATCTCAAGAGATTAGAGAGGAACCTTAGGGGGCAGTGAGTTTGTGTTAATGAAGATGCTTGAAGCATGTTATCAGTGTCACTAAATTACACACATAGAAATGGTTGAGTTGATGTATGCTTTGCTATTGCCTATTCTAAGCAACTATACAAAAATGAATGAATGCATTTTTTTTTTTTTTTTTTTTTTAAGAAGAGGTCTTCTGGTAATCGAAGCCTTAGCCCAATTTTGTGGGAGATTTCAGACACTAGAATTGATGGTTCAGTGGTAGGGTTCTTGCCTCCCCTGGTGGAGATCAGGGTTTGATTCTTAACCAGTGCAATTCAGGCACTCCCATCTCTCAGCTTTGCATACTGCTATGATGCTGAACATCCAAAAGAAGATGGCCTAGGAAAAAAAACCTAGCAATCTACTTCCAAACATACCAAAATGAAAGCCTAGAGGATCACAACAATTCAGTTGGCAACCCATTAGGCTATGTTTTGATACCATGTGCATGGGCTAAGCACTCCAACTGCATGGCAGCTGATGACAACCACAATAGGCCTGGGCCAGTGAGGCCAGTGTTGGATTTCTCAATCAGTAAAGTAAGCATGAACTTACTTGTACTTACTAATCTGTAGTGAACAATTTCACATGGGCTTCACTACATCTTTGATTCAACATATGAAACTGTTCACTAAAGATTAGCTAATAGGTACAATTAAGCCCAC
This sequence comes from Chrysochloris asiatica, assembly GCF_000296735.1. Classification (NCBI taxonomy): domain Eukaryota; kingdom Metazoa; phylum Chordata; class Mammalia; order Afrosoricida; family Chrysochloridae; genus Chrysochloris; species Chrysochloris asiatica. The sequence goes on from NW_006408569.1 coordinate 2,027,552, forward strand.
GCTTACTCAGTTTATTGAGAAATTTGCCTATGAGTGAGGCACAACTTTTAAGGGTGGGGTTGTCAAAGGTTATACAAGCATTGGGCTTGTTGCTAAGTGCTGTGGAGTCAGCTCAAGACCAGGCAGAATGAAGCACTTTTCAGTTTGAACCCATTGCTTGAGCCATTTCGTTGGAGTTTTTTGTTTTTTTTTTCTCTGACCCTCTATTTTACCTAGCATAGTGTCCTTCTTCAGGGACTAGTTTTTCCTGATAACATGTCCAAAGTACTTGTGACCTTGTGACCAAGTCTCACCATCCTCAGTTCTAAGAGGCATGATTTTGTGGCCAGCAAGTTGATTCTGATTTATAGCAATCCTGTATAGGTTTTTCGAGACTATAAATCTTTACAGGAACAGAAAGCCTCGTCTTTCTCCAACAAAGTGGCTGATGGAGTCAAAGACCTTGCAGGTAGCAGCTCAATGCATAAACCACTATGCCACCAGAGCGCCTTTCTGCAGGGCATTGTTGTTCTTGTTGTTGTTGTTGTTAAGTGCCGTCGAGTCGGTTCCGACCCATAGCGACCCTGTACAGGGTTTCCGAGGGTGTAAATCTTTATGGGAGTAGAAAGCCTCATCTTTCTCCCGCGGAGCAGCTGGTAGTGTTGTTCTTATGTATTGTCAAATCGGTTCCAAATCACAGCAACCATGTACAGGGCTTCTGAGAAGCGGCTGGTTGGTTTCAAACACCTTATGATTGAGTGCTTATCCTACAGTGCCACACCAGGGCTCCTCTAAGGAGCATACTGACTGTTAAAATTGCTAGAATAAATTAGGAAAATGCAGAGAATCTAAGGAAGAAAATAAAAATCAATTTAAGAGCACCCAACAACATATGCTTACAATGCATACCCAGCTATGCTCTGGAACCTGGGCCAGACTACTCACACAGTGCAAAGGGCTAGTGGCAGTTTCCCCACAAGAAGACCCTCTTTGAACTGCATGAAGTCAGACAGACTCTGCCCCACTCCACTTCCTTCTTGGTATCTCTGTGGAGCTTGTGCATACCTCCTGGACCAGCCCCCTCCAGTCAGTTTGGGGAGTTGCCTTCCCACCAGCCAAGGTAGCTGGCTCAGAAATTGCTGGGGGCGGGAGTTTGCATTGTCTGTCCTGGAGGCGAGGGGGGCCTGTGGAGGTGCCTTGACCCCGCTGGCCCTGGGCTGACCCTCTGCCAGAGGCGAGGAGCTGAACTGCCAAGAATGCAGTGGTATCCCGCTGAGGCTGGAGCCACTGCGGAGAAAATGTACGGAATGCCATTTGTTGGGACACATTGGCCTTTGCACAGAACAGTTCCTTGGGCTTCAACAAAGGTAGGGCACATTGTTTCAGGGCTAAGGGGCTGCTCCAAGTTCACTCCAGCGTGTCGCTCAAGGAGGATCCCAGCTCGTTAAAAACAGCAAAGTCTGTGGACTATGGAGACGACTTGAACTTGACAAAGTTCCCACCCTCTCTCAATTTTGTGTCTGATGTCCCCAGAATGGAAAAAAAAAAAATCCGTGGACCATTCACACCATGGGGTTTCATCTAAGAATAAATCCATTGTGATTCAATTCTGACTGAAACTGACCCCATGTGTCAGAGTGAACTGCCTCATAGGTTTTTTGTTTTTAACATTTGGTTTAGTGCTTCAGGATAATACACTGGACCATGACACGAGGTCAATTTGAACTTCAAGGTTGTCGGTTTGAATTGAAAGGTTGATGGTTCAAACCTACCAGCCACTCCTCGAACACCCTAGACAGGGTTGCTATGAGTGGTAACGGATTTGATGGCACTGAGCAATTGTGTTTTAGCTGCAAGTTTATGTAGCAAATTAGGTTCCCTTTAAAGTTTTTATGCATCATATTCCATGACGTTAAAGCACTTTGGGGGTGCAGTGGCTAAACTCTCAGCTGTAAATGAAATGTTGGTAGTTTAAACCCACCAACTGCTCAGTGGAAGCAAAATATGGCAGTCAGCTTCCACAGAGATTTACAGTTGTACTGTCCTTCAGGGTCACCATGAGGCGGAGTCCACTTGATGCTAGTGAGTTGGTTTGGGGGGGTTTATGCATATGATCGTGTGTGTGTAGGTAGGGAATATGGTGGAGGAGATGAGACAGTAAAGAAATTTGCTATTCTGTTCCTGCCCTAGTGATGTTCATGTTCTAGAAAGAGGAAAAGATTTAAGTGCCTCAGATTAAAAGGGGGGGGGGGGGGGGAGGAAGGGATGGAGGGAAGGAGGGAAGTTGGCCTGAAAATGGCAGAGACAAAAGACCACGTGAAGGTGAGTTCAAAAGTATTTTGGAGTCAGGTTTGGATGGAATGCCAAGGAGCATAACTGTCAGCCATGATAAACCATGGAATGATTTTGAGAAGAAGGAAAGAATGACATCCATGCAAGAGTCAACTCCCTCACGGTCTGTGGAAACAAGAAATAGCAGACATACATCAAGAGATTTCAAGCTCACCTAAGCTGACTTGTAAACAGGTACCTGAACAGATATTTGTACACAACGCTCACTACAGCCCCAAAGTGTCCCAACAGATGAATGGATAGACACCAGGTGATACCCACACACAATGGAAGATTCGTCAGCCATAAGAGAAATGAAGTTTCAATACATATTACGACATAGATGAACCTGAGAAACTCAGGCAACCTGAGTGAAATAAATCAGATGCAAAAGGACAAATAAATCAGTCTTTATGGAGACAGCCTCATCCTTCTCCCACAGAGCAGCAAGTGGATTTGAACACTAACCTTTTGGGTTAGCAGCTCAACACTTAACTATTGCCCCACCAAAGATCCATGGAGGTGGTGGAGGTACTCCACCAAGTCAGTTTCACATCATAGCGATTTCTGAGACTGTAAATCTTTACGAGAGCAGAAAGCCTCATCTTTTTTCCCACGGAGTTGCTAGTAGATTCGAACTGCTGACTTTGTAATTAGCAGCCAAGCTCAGAATCCACTACGCTACCAGGGCTCCTTAGGCAAATGTAAAGAAACCAGTTTACTGGTGGGGTAGGAGGGAGGAAGGAAGATTAGTGATAGTTGCACAACATGATTAATGAAACTGATGCCACTAATTGTACGTGTGAAAAATGTTAAATTGACAAATGTTGTGCCAAAAATACTTTCACACCAATAAAAAAAAAAAAAAAAAGAATTCAAGTACTATTAGCATCTGTGAACTCATTGAATTCTCACAACTGTCAGTAGGCCCATTTTACAGATGAGAAAACTGAGACACTGAGAAGTCAAGTGACTTGTCTGAAGGCAAGGGCAGGCTGGCAGCCAAATCCAAGCAGACTGGTTTTAAAACTCACACCTTTAACCATGGTTGGCTCCCAGCAGGTTGGAATCTGTGAAGCTAACCTCCAGCCACCTCAGAATTTAGAGTTCTGGACAATTAGTTCCTGGAAACAACCTTGCACAGCAGCCTGGGAGCAGCCAGCTCTGGGGACTTGGAGGCAGCCTGAAAGCTCATGAGGTTCCTGTAAACAATTGTAAGTATGATGTCATCTCTGGAGATAGTCACAGAACTTAGCTACTTTCATTGGAACTGTAGACAGACTTGCACCTTTCACCTAAAGAACACAGGAAAGATGAGCAGAGTAATTAACAAGAAAAGTTCCCTGACCGGATCCCTGAACTTGCTATCTCCTCCCTCCTTTAGGTGGATGCCATCCACTTGCTTTTGACACAAACGACAACTTCACTGGTGTTGAGTCAATTTCGACTCCTAGCAACCCAATTGGACCCAGTAGGATGAACTCAGAGCATTTCTGAGACTAATTCTTCTCAGAAGCACACCACTTCAACTGTCTCCCATGGAGCACCTAGTAAGTTTGAATTGCAGACCACGTGGTAAGTGGGCCAATGCTTAACCCACTGTGCCACCAGGACCCTGATTTTCAGACAGAGTTGTGTTAAAGCTTCTTTTGCTCTAGCTCTGAATAAATGCATTGCTGAGTAGATTAATGGTGTAAACCCAAATGTTTCCACCACCACCACCATTAATCACTGCAGATGTAGGCACTGGCTTAAAAAATATTATTCTGATTAAAAATCTTTCTCACTCATTCAGTATCACGAGGCTCAAACCAAGGACAGAGACCGAAGCACCTCAGACCCAGCTTGTGGGTTCAGTTACTCCCCACTTCTGCTTTAGATCACTTTGGATTGAACACACCCCGTGGCCCCATGGAAGAACAGTAGGCTATTCAGTTGATCATTTTGTATGGCCCTTGAATGATATTATAAATTTGGGCAAAAAAAAAAGGTTTCCCCTCCTGCTCTAGTGCGTGAGGTCCTCATGAGTTAGAATTAATCAATAGCAGTGTCTTCATTTTGTGTATGTGTGTTTTGGTATGGCTCTACCATATTTAAGGAATCCCGGCTGCACTGTGGGAGAAACACTGGGTGGTTCAAACTCATTCATCACACTGTGGGAGAAATAAGAGGCTATCTGTTCCCATAAAGATTCACAGTCTCAGAAATCCTCTGCAGGGTCGCTATGAGTTGGAACTGACTCGATGGCAATGGTTTGATTTTGGGTTTATACCATATTTTGTTTATCCAATAATCAGCATTTACGGTGGTTAAAGTATCTTCTTAAATCTAAAATGTTTTCAGACCAGAAATATTTGGCTGCTTTTTTGATGCATCAGTTTGGCTTGAAGAAGTTTTCATGATGATACATATTGAACTCATTCTGGGTTTTTGTTTCTTGTTTTTGTGTGTGTGGTTGCAAGAGTTTATTTAATCTTTGAAGATAAAACAAGGTATCACATTTGACAATTCATAGTCTTGTATCTTATGAGATGAAGAATATGTAATATAACCCTCTTTTGTTTTGATTGTCAGCTATTTGAATTTAATGATTTTATTTACAACCTTTTTCCTCTTTGAAGTACACGCATGCTCATTAGCTTTCACATTTAAAATTCTATGTTGAAATGCCTTACTCAAGGTCGGTGAGGCTATGTCCTCATTTAAAGGTACAGCCTTTTCTCTAACCACTCAGAATAAAGGTCTCCTTCCTATTCTTTTTTTAAGTTTTTACTGTGAATTGAGTGATAGTTTACATAGGAGAACATCAGGTTCTACACTCATCCTATTGTACTTCATTTCATCGTCATGATTACAGTCCCCTCTGTGAATTATGAATCATCATTCAACAATATTTGCTTCTATTCCCTCTGGTTTTTGTTTTTTATTTTTATGTATACAAAAATACTCAGGAATATATAATTATTTACACCACCAAAGGGCATATTCTGCAAGCCTGCCTCCTGGCCATCAGCACTCAGTCCCTCTCTTTCCATGAATCTAGAGTCCTCAGCTGCACCCTCTCTCCATGTTCCCATCTCTGCCTTCATCTCTGGTATCACTGCTTCTCTTGATAAGGTACCGTATTCCACTTGTGCTCTTCTCTCTTGATGGTCCTAGGGTCCTTTGTTTCTGCATTATAAGACTAACCACTCCCCTGTTTTTGTTCCAAAACTTCAACCTTTACAGTTGTGACAGTCTCAATTAGTCATGATAACAATTACTCACTATTGAATCATAAGAATCTCCTTTTCACCAGACCCGTCTAGACAAAATGAAATCTATTCAGTAGGGACTCTACCTTCCACCACACACTCTTAAACTAAACTCCCTCTTGAAAACTTGTAAGCCTGTTACTTTGTGCCTTTATTGCCCCCTCATTTTAGATAGCCAATGTCTAAGTTGCCCATCCCTATCTACCCTGTATACCAAGGGGACAGGCTTGATCCATGAGGTGAAGATTCCTTTCCTCTTGGCTGGTATTTTGAGCTACTACATCCATAAATATAAGTCACGTTCATCAAATTGTAGCAGTTCACACTTATTTCCTTTATCAAAAAGCACTTTTTTATCTTCCTGTAGTCGAGTTCTGATTATCAAGCAATCGAGGCTAGGTCAAATGGGTACTATCCTCAAGTTTGGGTGTTCTTGTGCATCTCCCCTCACTTCATATCTGCTGGATGCTTCACTCTCAGTTCTAGACCTCTGTGGATATGTCCTTGTCCATGGGCTCAGGAGTCCCCATGTCTCACCACACTTCGGACCAACCAGCCCTTCCTCTTTTCCCTCTCATCTCCAGGTCACTGGGAGTTTATGGAAAGTGGTTGAACTCAGTCCATTTCTTCACTGCTGCCTTTCCATCAGTAGACCATTGTTGTCACCAGCAAGCTTGCATTCTTGCTCATGTTTTCCCTTTGAGTTTCTGTCTTGGAGAGGGGTTTGTCCTGAAGGAGCTTGATTGCTTGCCTTGATGGCTTCCCAGCAAACAACTTGCTTGTTCTTGTAGTAGCCAAGCATACTGCCATTTTTGTTTTGGATTTTTCCTGCTGCTCTTTCTTTTAAGAAATATCTTCTGTTGCTCTAGCTATTCCAGGCTGGTCTGCTTGTCCTTTCTAGTAGGAATGTCCCACCTCAGAAAGTTCTGGATAGGGCTCAGGATTCTACCTAAGGTCTTATATACTGCAAAGGCTCCGCAAGAAGCCTATTCACTGGGCAAGTTCTAGAATGCCTTTTAGGTATTCCAATCAGTTATAGGCTGAAGACGGGCTTACAAGTGTTCTGTAATTATGTTTCCCAACATTCCTTTCTATTCTACTCAAATGTCTGTTTTACAATAGTAGGCAAGGGAAACCAATAAGACAGTCAAGCATTATTTCCCCTCTTCAGACTATGCCTCGATCCTTGTATCACAGAGACCTGTTGTTCCAAGGTTGAGCATACATCACTATTTACCTCTGTCCCATTTAGCCCATGCAAACCTGCCTCAGTGTTCCCCTATCTACCTTGTTCTTTCACCCCCTCCCCCTTTTCATCCATTGCCCTCCCCAACACCCAAACTATGTTGTGTCTGCCCCCTACCCTGTGCTCTACCGTATCTTCCCTCCACATTCCCAAGCACCCCCACCCCCAGCCCCCACCGGTAGCCAACAAAGTTTTTTTTTTTCTTTTTCCTTTTAGTATGGGTATCTTTTCTTATGCTTTTACCATAGTGGTCTTATGCAATATCTGTATATATTTTTATTGTGGTAAATATATATGCAACAAAGCACTTGGTATTTCAATATGTTTTACATAGCATTAATTGTGTTCAGTATGCTGTATAACAATCACCAATATCCATTTCCAGATGTTTCCATCACTCTTAACAGAAGTTCAGTGTCCCTCAAGCAAAGAGTTCCTCCCTCTCAGCCCTCTTGTTGTTGTTGATAAATGTCATTGAATTGGTTTCTACTCATAGTGACCCTATATAGTTTCCTAGAAGTGAATGACAGGTTTGAACCGCTTACCTTACAGTTAGCAGTCCAGTGCTGGTCCTGTTGATTACTAATATCTATGCACTTGCCTAATGTAGATATTGCCTATGAGTGGAAGTATACAGTATTTGTCCTTTTGTGACTAACAGTTCACGCTGTGCAATGTCTTTACAATTCATCCCTGTTGCAACATCCTTTAGAACTTCATTTGTCTTTATGGCTAAATAATATTCCATCATGCATATTGACCACATAGTGTTTACCCATTTATCTGTTGGTGAGCATTTTGGTTGTTTCCACATTTTGTCAAATATGAATAGTACTGCAGTGAACATCTGTTTGCATCCCAGTCTCCCTATTCTTTTTTTTTTTTTTTTAATGTTTTATTGTGAATTATGTGATCGTTTACATGGGAGAACATTAGCTTTACATTCATCCTATTACATATCGTTACATTGCCATGGTTACAGTCCCCTCCATGCATCATCAACCAACCAAAGGGTGTGCCCTGCAAGCCTGCCCCCCGGTCATCAGCACACAGTCCCTCTCCCTTTCTGGGTCTAGAGACCCCAGCCACTCCATTTCTCCACATCATCATCTCTGCCTCCATCTCTGGTGTCATAGCTTCTCTGGGTAGAGTCTCATTCTCCACTCTTCTCCCTTGATGGTTCCAGGGACCTAGGCTCCTGGACTGCATAGTCAATCTCAGTCATGACCCTCCTTTTGCTACAAAATGTCTACCTTTACATTTACAACCCTTACAGTCAGTCCGGATAACAATTATTCACTATTGTACCACATGAGTGCTATCCCCATCTCCTTTCATCAGTCCCGCCCAGACAGATTGGATACTACTCAGTGGAGATTCTACCTTCCTCCACGCCCTCTGGATCTATGCTCCCTCTTGAAAGCTTGTAAGCCAGTCACTTCTTGCCTTTGTAGCCCCCCCATTTTGGGTAGCCAATGTCCAAGTTTCCTATCCCTGTCTGCTCTGTGTAAGGATGGGGTGGGAATGATCCTCGCTGTAAAGATTTGTTCCCTCTTTGAGCTACTGAATCTATAGGTGTAGGTCAAGTTCATCAAATTGTATCATATTACTCTTTTTTTCCTCTTCTTCTTTCTTCTTCTAGTTGAGCGCTGATCATCCAGTCATTGAAGCCAGGTCAAGTGGGTATTATCTGCAAGTGTGGATGTTCTTATGCATATGCCCTCTCTTCTTATCAGCTGGACTCTTCACTCTGTACTCTAGTCCTCTGTGGCTATGTCACTGACTCTGGGCCCAAGAGTCCCCAGGTCTTGCCACACTGCTGGCCAACCAGGTCTCCCCCACCCTTCACAGGAGTCTATTGAATGTTGTAGGGCTTAGCTCACAGCTTCATTGCTGTTTTTCGCTCACTTCCCCTTATCAGTGATGGACGTGCTCACCAATCAGAGTGCATGTCTGCTCGCGTATTCCCATTGAGTTTTAGTCTTGGAAGGGGGTTTGCCCTGAGGGGACCCGATTCCCTATTCTTTTAAACTGCTTCACAGTCTTAAAAAAAATGACTGCCAAAGTGCATTGCCATGGAACTGCCAGAGGTGCAAGCCGGATTCAGAAAAGGACATGGAATGAGGGATATCATTGCTGACGTCAGACGGATCTTGCCTGGAAGCAGAGACTACCAGAAAGATGTTTACCTGTGTTTTATTGACTATGCAAAGGCTTTCGATTGTGTAGATCATGATAAGCTATGGGCAACAATTGTAGAGTATGAGCATTACAGAATGCTAAATTGTGCTCATGAAGAACCTGTACATAGACCAAGAGACAGTCATTCAGATAGAAAAAGGGAACACCAAATGGGTTAAAAATCAGGAAAGGTGTGTGCCAGGGTTGTATTCTATCACTATACTTATTCAACCTGTATGCTGGACAAATAATCAGAAAAAATGGATTATATGAAGAAGAATGTACCATCAGGATTGTAGGAAGACTGATTAACAACTTGCAATAATGTAGATGATACAACCTTGCTTGCTGAAAGCGAAGAGGACTTAAAATACTTACTGATGAAGATCAAAGACCACAGCCTTTAGTATGGTTGCACCTCAATGTAAAGAAAACAAAAATCCTCACCGCTGGAACAATAGATAACATCATGATAAATGGAGAAAAGATGGAAGTTGTCAAAGACTTCATTTTGCTTGGATCCACCATCAACACTCATAGAAGCAGCAGTCAAGAAATTAAATGATGTGTTGCATTATGCAAACCTGCTGTACAAGACCTCTTTAAAGTGCTCAAGAGCAAAGATGCCAGTTTGAGGACTGAGATGTGCCTGAACCAAGCCATGGTATTTTCAAGAACTTCATATGCATTTGAAAGTTGAACAATGAATACAGAATATTGTAGAACTGATGAATTTGAGTTACGGCTTTGGAGAAGAACATTTAAAGTACCATGGACTGCTGGAAATGAAAATAAATCTGTGCTAGAAGAAAAACAGCAAGAATTCTCCTTAGAAGCCAGGATGGCCAGAGTTCGTCTCTCATACTTTGGACATATTGTCAGGAGGGACCAGTCCCTGGAGGACATCATGTTAGGTAAAGCGGAGGGTCAGCAAAAAAGCAGACCCCCAATGAGATGGATTGGAACAGTGGAAGCAGCAATGGCTCAACTGTAACAAGGATTATGAGGTTGGTGCAAGGCTGGGCAGTGTTTCGTTCTGTTGTGCATAGGGTCACAATGAGTGGGAACCACATTGACAGCACCTAACAACAACAACAACACATTTCAGGAGTCCTTGTGTGGCATTGTAGGATAAGAGCTAGACTGCTAACCACAAGATCAGTGGCTCAAGCCCATTATCTGCTCCTTGGAAACCCTACACAGGGTTGCCATGAGTTGGAACCAACTTGACAGCACTTAATGAAACCCAACAACGATATCTCAGGTAAGGGGACCTGATGGTACAGAGGTTAAGCACTGTTTGAATTCACAGGAGAACAAGGTGGCATTTGGCTTCTGTCAAAGATTTACAGCTTTGGAAACTCAAAGAGACTCTCAAAGTATGGTGAAACTCATGTCCCTCTGCTCTATAGGGACATGAATTCAGTGACAGTGGGTTAGGTTTAGATTTTTTAAGTCTCAGGCACTGTGCTCACCCCTTAGGTATTAGAAGAGAAAACAAAGGTGATGGCCTAGAGCTGTGAGGAAGACAAGCAAGGCCTCTGCCTTCAAGTAGTTTACCTTGTAGTTAGAGGAGAGAGACACAGTAACCCAAAGAATATGATAGTTTCTGATGATGGTCAATGCAATAAAGGATCATATGGCAGGGTGACCTAGGGATTGGTGGGTTCTTAAGGTCGCCAGGAAAGACCTCTCTGAAGTGGTGACATCTGAGCTGAACCTTGAGGGATATATCCATGTTACAAGATAGAAGCTTCTAGGCTGAGGAAACCACTAGTCCAAAGACTATGAGGCACTGTATCACGAGGCAGCACAGTTTAATCATTCTACTGGTTCCAATGTTCTTACCATTGCATTGTTGTTGTTAGGTGCCATCAAGTTGGCACTGACTCATATGCCTCATATGTGTTTGAGCCAATTACAGCTAGCTACAGAATGCTAACCTGCAGAGAGGTTAGACTGGTAAGGAAGTGTTGAGTTGGGAGAGCACAGGAAAAAGTGACACAGAACTGGGGTGACATCAGATCCTTTCAGATCAAGGTCCTCCTGGAGAAATCCCTATGGCTTTAATTGACAGAGGGGTGACAGCATCAGCTCTTGGCCAGAGATGGGACTTCTGACTTGTGGTCTCAGCACCTGAGTCTCCATATCCATGTTTCTTTCTCTCTGAGTTTTTCAGAAAGTATGAAGAAGCCTCAGAAAGTTCATGGAAAAATGGAGATAAAAAAATGATGTAATTTTTCCATGACCTTTTGAAGCCCCGTCACACATGGTCTTAATAAGGCCCCTTCAACACAGTCTTCCATCACTAGGTATGGATTCCATCTACTTAGCCTTGAAGTGTGGAGTCATCAGACAGTAGGAGTGGATTCCAGCCATTTAGCCTTGGAGTGTGGAGTTGTTGGACAGTAGCTTCCTCGTTTGTAAAAGGATGAAGCTGGACTAGTTAAGCACTCCACTGCTATCCCAAACGGCAATTCGAACACATCCAGAGGCACCTCAAATCTGTTTCTGAAAGGTCTTCAACTCAGCACACATGTGATCATCATGAATTACACTCCACTCAAAAGCAATGTGTTACCCTTTGGTTGGTTGATGCATGGAGGGGATTGTAACCATGGCAATGAAATGATATATGATAGGATGAATGTAAAGCGAATGTCCTCTCATGTAAACTATCATATAACTCACAATAAAACAGTTAAAAAAACTTATAGAAAGACTCAATAAATATTTGAATTGAAATTTTTTTTAATTAAAAAAAGCTATAGGTTGCATTTTGTTTTGAATTAGATGAAACCCTGGTGGCACTATGAGTTAGGTGTTGGGCTGCTAACTGCAAGGTTTGTGGTTCAAACCTACCAGCTGCTCTTTGGGAGAAGACGAGGCTGTCTGCTCCCATAAAGATTTACAGTCTCAAAACCCCTATCTAGGGTTGCCATGAGTCAGAACTGACTCGATGGCAGTGGGGATGAATGGATGATGTCAGCTACTCCTTTCAGGATGAGTCCTAATGATCACATGACTTCTACAAATGTCAGTGTTTCTCTGTGGGGAATGGAGCCTAGGGTGATTTTGTGCAAACCACAGAGGTCAATGGGCCCAAGCCTCTTGGGATTGGAGAAAGACAAGTCATTTACAACATGCCTAGATTCAGAAATAGTTGAGTTTGTCAAATACGCACTGAAGAAGAGAGTGATAGACACAAGAGGAAACACTTAAGGACAAGAAGATCAAAGTCCCAAAGACTGGGACTGAATGGGACTGTGAATAAGGCGCTTCCCTACCCTTAACCACAGGGAGCAAAGTCGACTGGATCCTGCCATCAACCACTCTTGGGCTTCCTTTGTCCCCGAGTCTAGCAGTACCACCTGCCATTCTGGATAGAGTAGGTCAGCAACCCTGGTGGTCAAAATCTGGGAAGTTTCAAGTTTTTCCATTTTTGACTCATTTGCTTCCCAATGCTGTGTCAATCTGCTTTCAACGAGCTTTCCCCTTCATGATCCATAGTAATGAGAGATAGCCCCAGAGCTGGGGCAAGGTGACATTAGATGTAACCATCTCACCAACATTATGGGAACAGAGCACTCAGTGGTCCTATCTGACCCTCCAAAGTGAAGGCCAGGGATTGGAAGCTTGGAAATTGCTTTTTTTTTTTTTTTTTTTCAGGCAATACCCTAGGTGGTGCAAACAGTTTGCACTCTACTATTAACTGAAACGTTGGTGGTTCAAACGCGTCCAGATCAATTCAGTGATGGTTTGAAAAAGAATCACAGTGTGAAATGTTCTGTCTTTTCTTTGGATCCCACTGTGTCCAAAGCAAGCAGCCAATGTCAGGGGCCCTCAGCAGACCTGTTTTCCACATAGGACATTGTTGGGTAAAAGTCCCTAAAAACACAATTTACTACCAACCCAGAAAACCACTCCACAAAAATAGAAGAGAAAGAAATGTTTTCTTATTGAATTAGCATTCAGCCACTAATGGCATGGCAAAGACCAAGAGACATCTTAAACATAAAATGTGAGTACATCCATATTTTCAGGACACTCACAATACTTCTGGCCTGGAGATAGGGCTGGATCAACTGAGTTCATGCTAATTTCCTTCCTGGAAAAACAAGAACAGGGGGATCTGCCTGAAGTTGTATTTACAGACTTTTAAGAAAAAAAAGAATTTACCAGTTATTTAACAATCAAAAACAAACAGCCAAAACTCACTGTCCTTGAGTCGGTTCTGACTCACAGCGACCCTGTATAGGGTTTCCGAGGCTGTAAATCTTTACAGGAGCAGAATCTCTCTCCAGCAAAGCTACTGGTGGGCTTGAACTGCCTTTGAAATCGGTGGAATGTGCCAAAGGCCCTACGTGGCATTCTAGTTAAAGTGCTCAGCTGCTAATGGAAAAGTTGGTGATTCCGACCCACCAGCCACTCGCAAGAGAAAGATGCAGCTGTCTGCTTCCATAAAGATTGACAGCTTAGGAAACCCTATGGGGCAATTCTACTCTGGCCCATCTATCTGGTCACTGAGTCAGCAGTAATTTGACTGATAACCGGTCTGGTTGGGTGGTGCTACGAATCTTGTTTATGCCCAAGTGGGAAGCTCAGGCCCTTCAGACACCACCACAACTCCGAAGACTAGCAAGCTGTCTTTAGGGGAGGCCTCGCTGTCTGGGTGCCTGGGGGCCACAGGAAAGGTGAGGCCGAGGGGAGGGAGGTGAGAAGCAGTGCTGACTGAGGGGGAAAGAGGGAGTGGCTGCTGGAAGCTTCATGGGCTAAGAAGTGATTGCCATTCTCTTTGTTACCACTCCTATTCAATATTGTGCTGGAAGTCTTATCCAGAGCTATATGGAAAGATAAAGTAAAGGCACCCAAATTAGCAAAGATGAAGTAAAACTCTCTCTGTTTGCAGATGACAAGAATCTATACGTAGAAAACCCCCAAAGACTTAGTAAAAAAGCTACTAGAGCCTCATTGGAGGATTCAGCAAAGTGGCAGGGTATAGAATCAAGACGTTCTTGGGGCGCTGCGAGGGGAAGGAAAGAAGATGGAGAAGACTAGATGCATAGGGCAGGAGACATGTTATAGGTACAAGAGCAGGAGGCAGGGCAAGAAAGAGACCCATAAGGAGAGAAAGAGTAGAGGCAGAAGGTGGAGGTGGCACAGCTGCAAGAAATTCAGACCTGTCAAGTGAGAGCATACTCATCCATTGTTCCCTAGAGTCTGACTTCTCATTCTGGAACCCTACAGGCCCTGTTCTCCTGCTCTCCCTTCCTCCTCTTCTCCTCTCTCTTTGTCTTGTCTTTTTTTCCTCTTGGCAAGCACTACCTTTCCTCCAGTGGATCTGAGCCCGTACTGTTTTAGTATCACTAGCAAAACTCTATGGAACAGTTCCACTCTGTCACACAGCAGGGGGGAGGGTCTCTATGAGTTGGAATCAACTTACCAGCCATGGTGGTGCGGTCAGTAGGAATGCTGGCCTTTCTCTGCAGAATGGCAGGCACTCCAGAGTCCATGGAGTTTGGTCCATTGTTGCTCTCACCTCCTGGTGATATACTCTGGGGTCTTGCGTGGAGACGCTTCTGACCACTGGCTCCCTGGTTCACCACAGATGGGTTATGCAAATGGTATTTTGTCTGTTGCAGTCCAATTTGGAGCTTCAGATCAACATACATAGAAACCAAAAAAAGTAAATGAGGCTGGTGGGTTTGAACTGTCAACCTTGTGGTTTGCAGTCCAGTGCTGATCCTACAGCAACACACTAGGAGTCCTGAATGTGCTTTGTTGTTATTAAGTGCCTTGGAGCCAGTTCTGACTCATAGTGACCCAGTATAGGATTTCCAAAAAGCAGCTGGGGAGTTTGAACCCCCGACCTTGCAGTTCAAACTGACCTGGATGTCCTGCATTTATCCTATAGCACCACACCAGTACTCCAAATGTATCAAACAGGATTGCCATCTCTCCTGCAACCTGGTGATTTCCCAAGTCCCAACCCTCTCAGCAACATGTGGCCCTTCAGGCCCCTGTGGAAAGTGACCTACGTTAGTAAGTTAGTCAACAGAAAACATAAATCAGATGCCATAGAGTCGACTTGATTCCAACTCATGGTGATCCTGTGTGTGACAGAGTAGCTCTGGTCTCTAGGGTTTCTTAACTGCCAGGCCTTTCTTTTGCATTACCACTGAGTGGGTTCCAGACACCAGCCTTTGACTTGGCATTTGTGTTACCTAGAAACCTTAAGTTTGCCAGCCCCAAACCAAACCCACTGCCATTAAGTAGATTCCAACTCATATTGAATCTATATGGGGTTTCTGAGATTAAATTTTTAAGAAAGCCGACTACTTCATCTTTCTCCCATGGAGTTGCTGGTAGATTTGAACTGCCAACCTGTGGCTAACAGCCCAACATTTAACCCACAGTGCCACCAGGGCTTCCTAAATTTGCTAAACTGGAACAGAAACAGACCTCAGCTCTAAAGAAGGTGACCATATTTTCCAAGAATCTTTCTCAAACAAATAAAACCCAGGAGAGACCAGGTTGAGCATGCATCCATGAATGACAAAGGAAATCTTTGAAGTCAGCACTGTTGTATAAAATATAGGACATGTGTTTGCCAACATTATGATGACTGCTTCTTGCTGAAAATCCAGAGAAGGACCACCACTATGGAACTGCCACGGTCTCTTTGGAAACTGGTTTTCCTTCCTCGGGCTCTGTTTCCTATCCCTGTACCCTCACAAGTCATCTGTCGCTTTGGGTAGCGTTTGGAAGGCCTGGGCAATCACTGAATGGAAATGGCATAATACAGACTTCAACCAGGACAGCTTTGTTGTTGCCAACCTCGGCACTGGTTTCTTTGGGTTTGTTGTTTTGGGAGGGGATAGGACAGAGGAGGAATTCTGATGAGGTGCTTCCAGCTAGAATTCTGTGAGGGAGGGGCAAGAACTGGATTCTGCTTCTGGGTCATTCTTGGGCTTACTGAAAGGAGCTCTGGTAGTGTAGTGCTTATGAGTTGGGCTGTTAACCTCAAGGTCAGCAGGTTGAAACTACCAGCTGTTCTGCGGGAGAAAGATGAGATTTTCTGCTCCTGTAAAGATTTACAACCTCGGAAACCGACCCCACAGCACTTAACAACAGCAGCAACAATGACTATCAAGACCCTCAGAGATTCAGGATGGTTTTCCTGCCATGAATTTGATATACTTTAAAAGAAAAATAAAGGAAGTGCCAAGTTGGAAGTTGCAAGACTCTTGGAAAACACTGTATTGTAGACCAAGGGTGTCCTGGCTCAGCAGTGGGCTAGCACAGACAAATGATCTGAAAGTTCCTCCCCCTCCTCCTCCCCCAGTCTTGGATTTTTTGATGCAGGAGTGTCCTACAGCAGGAAATAAAACAACAAAGTTTACATCAGGGAGAAAGAGGTTCGTCATTTCAGTTAGTGTTTCATTGTGAAATTATGAAGATATTGTAAACATTCATCCAACTGGGATGTGGCACATTGCATGTGTGTGGAGGTGAGTTACAACACGAACTTCATGTTAGGAGATACTGCTTAAGTATCTAAGAGCTCTGGTAGCCTGATAATTAAGAGTTTGGCTGCTAACAAAAAGGTCCGTGGTTCTACCCTACCAGTCACTCTGTTCCACATGGGAAAGATGAGGCAGTCTGGTTCTGTGAGGATGCCAGCCTAGGAAGCCTTACGAGGAAGTTCTATAATGTTCTATAGGACTGCTTGGAGTCAGACTAAATGCCATGGTAGTAGGGATGGGTTTATTTAAAAAAATTTTTTTTGGTTCTTAAATATCTGGTATTTCTTCAAATAAACACTAGGTGGCATGGAGAACTTAATAAATAAATAGAAAATACCAATATCACAAATTGAAAAATAGAGGATACCCCTCACCCCCAATTTGCAGCCATTATGAATGAAATCTCCCTGTCAAAAGTTCGACAGAGACCCCAGCAGTGTGGCTAATATGACTTCCTGTGGTGTTCCCTAAAAGAATTGGGCTGGAGGAATTGGCTCACAAAATCTCTGCTCGTAATTGTTCCTTGAATATTGCTTTATAAACATGTTGATAAATTCAAAAATAGATCATTGTTACCATGACCAGATTCCCTAATACAAAACAGTCTATTTCTGTTGGTGCGTTTAATTTGACAGACTTTTCTCCTCCCTCTTTTCCATTATGAAATCAGCCAAGGGGTGGTGATGGAAGGTAGAGTAAGGGAAACAAAGCAAATATCCTCTTGCTAGTTTCCCTGTGTTCAGGGCTAGAAAGTGAGGGTGTACTAGTTTCATGATGTGAACTGTCTTAATTCTCTAGAGCGGCTATCACAGAAATCCACAGATGGATAGCTTCAACAACCAGAAACATATCTTTTGCAGTTTACAAGGCTAGAAGTCTGTATTCAGAGCACTGGCTCTGAAGAAAGATTCTTGTCCCCTTTCAGCACCTGTAGGCCCAGCATTCCTTGGAACTCTCTGTGTCTTGGCATCAGTCTTCACAGTGCAGGGACCCCTGGTCCAAAGGATGTACTGTACTCCCAGGTCTTGTACTGTTTATCCTTTTATATCTCTAAACTGATTGACTCCAGATGTTACCCAATCCTGTTGACTACATCTGGCCTCATCAGCATCATCAAAGTGAAGATCCTTCACAAGTCACAGGATAATCACATGGGATTGGAGCTGATCACATCATGGGGGTGACAGCATCATATTGAATCTCATCATGGAAGTGACAACTGCCAAACCACTGACAATCCTGGCCAAGTCAAGTTGACACAAAACCATAACCATCACCGTTCCTTTGCTTTATCACAGGCAGGCATTCTTGGCACTTTTGATACTGGTGATGAGCGTGGCCTCTTTCAGGGCCTCTTCTGAACTTCTGGTAGTTGACATTCATAAAACACACAAGGATCACGTCCTTTGCACATTTTTAAAAGTAAAGTTAATTATTCCTTGTTAAGCTATGGCGTTCTTTATACAATCTAGATATTAAACTCCTCTCACACATATAAACCAGTTGCTGTTGAATTGATTCTGACCCCATGTGTGTCAGAGTAGAACTATGCTCCACAGAGAATTTCAATGGCTGATTTTTTTGGATATAGATTGCCAGGACTTTCTTCTGAGGTGTCTCTGGGTTGACTCGAACTTCCAACCTTTTAGTTAGCAGCCAAGTGTATTGACTGTTAGTCACATCCATGGGCTTCTATCAGATGTACAGATTGGCATCAAAGAAGAAACTCTGTATGGAAGGAAAGAAATTTTATGGAGGAACAATACAGCTTGAGGTGGGCAGTATTAAGTAAAAATACAAAGGGAATTTGGGGGTTAATGATTGATTCTGTTTCAGCTTTGGAGTCCTGAATTGTTGAGGTCAGTCATTTGCCTACAGGGTAGTAAACTTTACCCCCAGGTGACTGATGTTAGCCTTTCCCTTATACATACTCTTCCTGGGAACAAACTGTTTACATTCTGACACATTCTTCCCAGAAACAAATTCTTTATATCCTGACCTTTGGTTTTCCAGGAATGCTCATTGATTCCACAATTCCTGTCCTGAGATGTTCAGAAATCTGTGTACATCGGGAAAAAGTTGGTAACAACGGTATTCCCCACTCCATTTTATTCCCCAATCTGTAAGTTGTCTCTTCATTTTGTTGACAAAATCATCTGATGAACAAAAATGGAAAATAATTTGTATATGAACCAACTTGGGAATGTATATGAAAACATTCCATTATCTTTAAAATCCATTTTTCCATGAGCTTTTTGAAGCCCCCATAGATATGTTTCTCACAATATACAAACAAAGCAACAACCACAAAGTTTCCAGCACTGTAGCAACATAGGTTAATGAACGTAAACTCTGGTGCCTTCTAGAGCAATTTGGTCTTGCGCTGGTCAAGTGTAATCTACTAGAATAACAGTCAAGGCAAAGACGTTATCACGTGACAAATTTGTAGCTATGAGAAGGAAGGTTTTCTTGTGTTGTTGCCAAATAGCGTCGGTCGATACCCACTCATAGCAACCTTATGCACAGCAGTACAAAACACCAACCTCACAATCATTGCTATGCTTGAGCCCATTGTGGCTGCCACTGTGCCAAGCCATCTCATTGTGGGTCTTCCTCTTTTTCTCTGACCCTCAACTTTACCAAGCATCATGTCATTCCCCAGGGACTGGACCCTCCTGATAATATGTCCTAAGATGAAGTCTTGCCATTCTGGCTTTTAAGGAGCATTCTGGTTGTACTTCTTCCAACACAGATTTATTTCTTCTTCTGGGAGTCCATAGTACTTTCAATATTATTTACCAACACCATAACTCAAATGCATCAATTCTTCCAAGGCCTTCCGTATTCACTGTCCAACTTTCACATACATATATGACGATTGTGAAAACCATGGCTTGGGTCAGGTGCATCTTAGTTCTCAAACTGACACATTTGCTCTTCAACACTTTAAAGAAGTCTTGTGCAGTATTTTTGCCTTGTACATTACATCGTTTGTTCTCTTGACTACTGCTTCCATGAGTGTCGATGGTTGATCCAAGCAAAATGAAGTCTTTGACAACTTCAATCTCTTCTCCATTTATCTTGATATTATTTATTAGTCTGGTGGTGAGGATTTTTGTTTTCTTTACATTATGGTGCAACCTATACACAACTTTATGGTCTTTGTTCTTCATCAGTATTTTTCAGCAAGCAAGGTTGTATCATCTGCATATTTTAAATTGTTAATCCAATCCTGATGCCACATTTTTCTTCATATAACCTAGCTTCTCAGATTATGTGCTCAGCATACAGAGTGAGTAAGTATGGTGAAAGAATACAACCCTGTCACACACTTTTCCTAATTTAAACCATTCAGTGTTTCCTTGTTCTGTTCGAACAACTGCTTCTTGATCTATATACAGGTTCCTCATGAGCACAGTTAAAGTGTTCCAGGAAACACATTCTCAGCAGTGTTGTCCATAGCATGTGATGATCCACACAATTGAAAGCCTTTGCATAGTCAATAAAGCACAGGCAAACATCTTTCTGATATTCTCTGCTCCCAGTCAAGATCCATCTGACGTCAGCAATGATATCCCTCGTTCCATGCTGTCGTCTAAATCCTGCTTGACCTCTGGCAGCTCCCTGGTAATGTACTTTTGCAGCCATTTTTTAATCATCTTTAGCAACACTTTACTTGCATGTGATACTAATGGTATTTTTCAATGATTTCTGCATTCCATTGGGTCACCTCTCTTTGGAATGGGCACAAATACGGATCTCTTCCAATCAGTCAGCCAGATAGTTGTCTTCCAAATTTCTTGGCATGAATGAGTGAGTGCCTCCAGTGCTGCCTCACTTTCTTGAAAGATTTCAATTTTTATTCCATCAGTTCCTGGAACCTTGTTCTTGGCCCATTCTTTCAGTGCACCTTGGACTTCTTCCTTTAGGATCATTGGCTCTTGATCATATGCTACGCTCCTATCTCCAGATTAGACCTGGATCACCCGCCGTTTGTAGGCCCAAAGAGTCAGGCTTTCTTGATGGTCTCTGGCCTGTAAGGACAGCTGCATTCTATCATCGGTCTTAGACTGTCATTAACCTTTGGCTGCCTTTCATCTTTTTCAACTTTGATCCTGCTTCCTGGTGGGTCTTCCTTTATCTTCCCCACAGTAAACGGGGGCTACCCCCCTGCCTATCTACTCAGAGCTACCATTCCCCAGAGTACTCAAAGTTCTAAAAGTACTTCTCAGTCAAAATTTTCAGTGTCACACAGTAATAGATCGCAAATACAAGGTCATGATTAAGGACTAGCAAAAAGATATTTATACTAAGGTGTGAATGACTGATAGACCCTCGCCTTCCCAGGAACTATAATTGCATTTTAAAAGATGTGCTCATTAGCTCAGATGGATCTTGACATGGCAGAGTATGTGGGAGATTATCATCAGAGTCATCCGAATGACCCTTGTCTACTTCCAGAATGTGCTGCCCCAGTCCCCTTTACCCTGATGGACAGAGAATGGGAATTTGTTCTGTCTTTGGAGAAGTTGCCATCCCTTGCTTTAGACCTCCAGCACAAAAGGCATACTTCTCCCTTTGATTTGAGTTTGTTTCCTATGCCGCTGCTTTGAGTAAATAACATTTTAAAGTGGTGGAGGTAGTTTCTGGAAAGTTCAGGAGTTTTTTAAACATGGACCAGATGCTCAAGAACATCTGGGTGGTAGCCTCTCAGCTGGGGCCCATCTGTCAGGGTGGGCATTTTGGAAGCTTCCAAAGTCAAGTCTCTCTTTTTATATTGGTTTATTGCAAATGTACTTTGGGGCGGGGGCTCACATACCCATATTGAGGCCAAATTTTTTGCCCAAATTTCCAAATCTTCACAGTGCTAATTGTTAAAAATGATCATTTTTGTGCTAGATATTTTCATTTTTGATTTTATTGATAGCATGACTTTAACAAACCCCACAAAATCCAAGTAATCATCATACTCTTTTGTACTTCTGGATGATACGTGGTTTTCAAAATACTTTTATGTATGTTATCTTATATGACTATCTTATTTGACACGACAGTGCTGATGGGCAGGGCGTATAGACTTAATGGATGAGGAGATGGCAATGGCGGCCCAGAGAATTGAAATGACTTCCTCAGAGTCGCCAAGCTAATGAGTAGCAGGGTCAGCACTGGTTTTCTAGCTTGCAAGGCCTAGCTTATAAAAACAAAACAAACCCACCCTGCTGTCAAATCAATTCCAACTCATAGCGACCCTATAGGATAGCGTAGAAGGGCCATACTAATTGAGTTGACAAGGAAAGTCAAGTGTTAAAGAAACTGGCTTGTTTGAAACAGAAAGATTTGGTTCAGGGGCAGATGGTTTTACCTTTGAATGGTGACATTTTTCTTTTTCCTCAAGAACAAAGCTTATGACTTACTCATCATTGGTAGAATGGTCTGCAGGTAAGAAGTACTACAGACAGAGATCACAGGTTGAGTTCCAGGGTCAGTTATATGAGATCAGGTGGGATCTTTGTGCTGTTGACTTCTACAAAACAGGATTGATCATCTTCCAGCATATGAGTCACTACCGCACATTTGAAGACAGCAAAGTAATCCTCAACATGAGTCCCCATGTGAGCCTCTCTGACCCATCCTTCCACCCTTCAGTGTTGACTCCAGGGTTCATGTTCTTTTCCTCTTCTCCACACATAAGTGCCAACTCTGATCAGTAGCAGCAGTTGGATGCTAACAGCAAATGGAAAATGCCAATTTCCAGAGTATTCTGATGACTGTCTTGCATCCTGCCTACTCAAGAGCATCTTACCTATACCCATGTCAGACAGTACAGATAAGGCCTTGTGCGTCAGTGTTTGCTGTGGTCTCAAGGAGAACTTCAAAACCAATTCCAGTCTCTTTCTGAGTCCCTTTTGACCCATTCTCCACTGTTTGGGAGTTGACATGGAACAAAACCAAGTTTCACTGCCTATCTTCAGGCTTGATCTCCTTGTCATCAAAATAGTCAGTTGAAAAATAGAAAAAGAAGCCAACACAATGTTTCAGTGTGTTCTAGCCTAAAATAGAACCAAACCCATCAGAAATAGCATATAGAATTCAAGAAAGTCACTTATATCCAAAGATACAGTAGAATTGCAAAATGTGTATCCCCGTTGCTACCAAGTTGACTCCAACTCCTGGTGACCCTGTGTGTGTCACAGTAGAACTGTGCTCTATAGGGATTTTAGTGGCTTACAGAATGATCTCATACAAACTGTTTGCCAGGCCTTTCTTCCAAGGCACCTCTGGTTGGATTTGAACTGTCGACCGTTTGTGCCACACAGGGGCTCCTAGAATGTGTATAGCCCAATAAATAGGTTGACAAGAAAATCATTTCTGTTAGATGGATCCGAAATGCATGATGGATCAAAGCAGAAAGCAAGACTGGCTTTTAAATAGAGAAGGAGGGGGCAGTGGTGGCTCAGTGGTAAAATTCTTACCTTCCAGGTGCGAGCTGTAGGTTCAATTCCCTACAGATGCACTTTAGCCACCACCAGCTTTGTCAGTGAAAGCTTGGCTGTGACTTTGCTGCTGAACAACAGAGAAAAGAGACTGAAAAGAAAAGCCTGGTGATCTACTTCTGAAAACCAGTCAGTGACAATCCCATGGATCTCAATAATCCTCTGCGATCAGTCCTAGGGATGGCACAGGACTGGGCAGCCTTGTTCCATTGTGAATGGGGTTGCTGTGAATCGGGGGCCTACTTGAAGGACTAATATTGCTTACCTTAAACAAAGATGGCATTATCAAAGCTACGCAGAAGAGATTCAAGCATCATGCTCAACTCTGAAGTGCATTTCCTGTCACTCAGCACCAGGAGCTGTCTCTGATGTTGGAAAACTGCATGATCAGAGATGATTGGGTCTCTGAATTTCTTGGCTATCTCTTAGTTAATAGGTGATCCAAATCATTCAGATACTGTGCAAGAAACTAGTCATGGAAAGCCTTTTTTTTTTGCCAAAAAAAAGTTTCAGCCTTATTTGGACAGAAGTGGAACATAATCTTTCAAATGTTAATCCCTTAATATGTAGTCTGGTTCTTTCCAAAGGTTGCAAGGTTTCCAAGTTCTGGAATTCAAAACTAACAAACCATATGGAAACAGAATGTCCTACATCTTGGCTTCCCAAATATTGTCTCAGAGTTTGAGTGACTCTCAGTGACACTGTACAGGACCATACACTCTTGTCAGGGGCAAAGTTTCTTCTCATAAGAGTACTCTCCTTAGGAGGCTAACTCCATTTCAGATGACATTTGTTGCTTATCTTTCTATATCTCTGATTCCACCTTTGCATGAAGCTGTAGGATCAGCAATGGACTGTGAACTACAAGGTCGATGGTTCAAACCCACGAGTTGCTCCTTGGAAACAACTTTAGCCAATAGGGAATTCTCTGAGTTCTCAGGACCCATGGCACTGCTCCTCTTCCTCACAATTTTAGATTCTTTGTTGGTTTTGCTGTTCCCCACTCTGCTCCAGTTCACTCTCTGGTCACACCATAACGGCCATGATTCAACTTCCAAATTTGTGTCACAGAAAATGAGGACAGGCTTGAGAGTCAGACATACAGACATAGCTTCAACTTGCCCCACCCACCCACCCATTCATACCTACATGAACAGTTTAAATGCAGTTTTAATGAGTCTTCCTCAGTCTCTTCATCTAACAAGAACTGACTAACCAACTGGCGCTGAATTGATTCCTACTCATGGTGACCCCATCTGTGTGGAGTAGAACTGCATTCCAAACATTTTCCACCAGTTGTGACCTTTTGAAAATAGACTGGTAGGCCTTTCTTCCAAGACGTAGTTGGGTTTGAATTGCCAACTTTTCGGTTAGTCAAGCACTTACCCATTTGTGACACCCAAGGATTCGTCTACCAAGAACAATGGTACCTACTTCATAGGACTGTCAGGAGAGAACATTCACAATGTGTCGACATAGCACAGTGCCTGGTAGGTTGCTTCCCCAGCACAGTCAGGAGATGCAAAGGGTAATACATGCAGTCTTGATCACTGAATGTATTCTTAATGTAGTACCCTTGAGAATTGGATGACAGAAGAGTACTTCAACAATTATATGGTTAGTAAAGGTTGTTAGAGTTGTCTACCTGTTGTTCACCAAAAAAGAAAGCTTGTATAATACGATGTTTGAGACCTGCATGCATTTTTGTTGGAAAACAAAACAAAACAAAAACTCTATTATTGTTGTTAGATGCCATCGAGTTGGTACCGACTCATAGCCACCCTATGCACAGCAGAATGGAACACTGACCGGTCCTGGGCCAACCTTACGATTGTTGCCACTTTGCCAATCCACCTCACTGGGGGTCTTCCTCTTTTTCTTTGACCCTCCACCTTACCAAACATGATATCCTTCTCCAGGGATTGGTCCCTTTTGATAACATGTCCAAAGTGTAAGAAACCAAGTCTGGCCATCCTGGTATCTAAGGAGCACTTCATTTCTTCCAACACAGATCTGTTGGTTCTTTTGTCAGCCTATGGTACTTTCAATATTCTCCTCCAACACCATAACTCAAAAGCATCTATTCTTCTACAGTCTTCCTTATTCACTGTCAAGCTTTCACATGCATATGAGGTTACACCTTAGTCCTCAAGCTGACATCTTTGCTCTTCATCACTTTTAAGAAAAGTTTTTGTGCAGCCGATTTGCCCAGTGCAATACGTCATTTGATTTCTTGACTGCTGCTTTCGTGAGTGTTGATAGCTGATCCAAGAAGAATGAAGTCCTTGACAACTTCAGTTTTTCCTTGCTTGATACGAATGTCGTTTATAGGTCCAGTGGTGAGGATTTTTGTTTTCTTTACATTGAGGTGCAGCTCATACCAAAGGCTGTGGCCTTTGATCTTCGTCACTAAGTATTTTAAGTCCTCTTCACTTGCAGCAAGCAAGGTTATATCATCTGCATATCGCAGGTTGTTAATGAGTCTTCCTCTAATCCTGATGCCACATTTTTCTTCATATAACCTACCTTCTCAGATTATTTTGCTCAGCATACAGGTTGAATAAATACAATGAAAGAATATAACCCTGTCACACACCTTTCTTAATTTTAAACCATTCAGTGTCCCCATGTTCTGTTTGAACAACTGTCTCTTGGTCCATGTACAGATTCCTCATGAGCACAACTTAGTGTTCTGGAATACTCATACTTCACAATGTTGTCCATAGCTTGTCATGATCCACACAATTAAAAGCCTTTGCGCAGTCAATAAAGCACAGATAAACATCTTTCTGATATTCTCTACTTTCAGCCAAGATCCATCGGACATCAGCAATGATATCCCTCGTTCTACCTCCTCTTCTGAATCCGGCTTGAACCTCTGGAAGTTCCGTGTAAATGTATGCTTGCAGCCATTTCTGTATTACCTTTAGTAACACAGAAACACGCATGGGATATCAAAGAGATTGTCCGATGATTTCCTCATTCGTTTGGGTTACCTCTCTTTAGAATGAGCACAAATACGGATCTCTTCCAATCAGTTGGCCAGATAATTGTCTTCCAAATTTCTTGGCATTGATGAGTGAGTGCCTCCAGTGCTGCCTCACTTTCTTGAAATATTTCAATTTTTATTCCATCAAGTCCTGGAGCCTTGTTCTTTGACAATTCCTTCAATGCACCTTGGACTTCTTCCTTCATTATCATTGGCTCTTGATCATATGCTACCTCTTGAAATGGTTGAACATCAACCGTTTCCTTTTGATACAGTGGCTCTGTGTATTCCTTCCATCTTCTTTTGATGCTAGTTCTGCCCAGAGAATCCTTCAATAGCAAAAGTCGAGGCTTTAATTTTTTCTTCAGTTCCCCCATCTTGAGAAATGCTGAGTGTGTTCTTACCTCTTGGTTTTCTGACTCCAGATCTTTGCACATTCCGTTGAAATATTTGACTTTGTCTTCTCAAGCCGACCTTTGAAATTTTCTGTTCAACTCTTGTACCTCCTAATTTCTTCCATTTGCTTTAGCATCTCTACACTGGAGAGCAAGTTTCAGTGTCTCTTCTGACATCCACTTTTGTCTTTTCCTTCTTTCTTGTCTTCTTAATGACTTTTTGCTTTCTTCCTGTATGATGTTCTTGATGTCATCCCACAACTCTTATGGTCTTCGGTCTTTAGTGTCTAATGCATCAAATCTGTTCTTGAGATGATCTCTAAATTCAGATGAGATATGTTCAAGGTCAAATTTTGGCTATTGTGGACTTGTTTTCATTTTCTTCAGCATCAGCTTAAACTTTCATGTGAGCAATTGATGGTCTGTGCTGAGTCTGTCCCTGGCTTTGTTTTGACTGATGATATGGATGGAGCTTTTCCACTGTCTCTTTTCCACAGATGTAGTCAATTTGATTACTGTTTTCCACCTGATGAGGTCCATGTATATAATCGTCTCTTATGCTGTCTAAAGAAGGAATTTGCAATGAAGAAGTCATTGATCTTACAAAATTCTATCGTGCGATCTCCAGCATCATTATGTATATACAAATATAGTTATATATACAATGTTTAGTGTGATTTGCTATATTCAATACAAACCCTTTTCCATTTCCACCATTGATTTCATTTATTATGGCACACAACTATTGCCGTGATCTGTCCCCAAATTTTTCGTCACTCATAACAGAAACTCAGGACACCTTAGACAATACATTGCCACTCCCCTCTCCCACCAGCCCCTGGTAAGCACTACAGTTTTGAGTGGTAGTTCTGTTTAACCATTTGAGAAGCTGCCAAGCTGTTTCCCACATTGTCCCTACCATTTTACATTCCCATCAGCAATGGATGAGGCTGCCAATTTCTTCAGATCCTTGCCAACAACTGGGATTTTTCAATTTTCTAATAATTGTCATTTTAATGGGTGCGAAGTGATTATACATTTTTAAAAAACAAACAACAAAAACAGAACATACATTACTTCTTGTTGTTAAGTGCTGTTGAGTCAGTTCTGACTCATAGCTACCTCGTACAGGTTTTCTGAGGAGTGACTGGTGAGTTTGAATCACTGACCTTGTGGTTCAAACCGACCTTGAAGTCGAGTGCTATCCTATGGTGCCACACCAAGGCTCCATACATTACTTTGTTGAGTCAGTTCCGACCCATAGCGACCCTGTATAGGGTTTCCAAGGAGTGGCTAGTGAGTTTGAACCACCGACTTTGCAGTTCAAACTGACCTTGCGGTCGAGTGTTTATCATACCGTGCCACACCAGGACTACTATACATTACTTAATATATAATAAATGATTGTTAAAATATCACATGTTTTTGTTGTTGTTAACTGCTGTCAAGTAGATTCTGACCCATAGTGACCCTGTATAGGGTTTCCAAGGAGCAGCTGGTGAGCTTGAACCACTGACCTTGCAGTTCAAATGACTTTGCAGTCTGACGCATTAGCCCACAGTGCCACACCAGGACTCCAAAATATCACATAGGTATGTAATAAAGAAACTCTGGTAACATAGTGATTATGAGTCAGGCTACTACTCTCATGGTAAGCAGTTTGAAAGTACCAGCCATTCTAAGGGAGAAAGATGAGGGGTTCTGGTCCAGTAAGGAGAGGTAAGGAAAATACAAAGATATCAAAACTGATTTTAGGGTCATGGGACAATGGCTGCTTTAGTTGCTAGAAATCACCTTCTAAGTCAGCCCTATGCTTTTGTGTTTGGCACGGTCACTTCTGGTTAGTAAGGGAGTAGGCAGTCTTCTGAGAAGGTGATCTTCTTCAAAGCTAGGCTTACCTAACCCTAGAATGAAGTATGTCTTGACCAGCTTGCTGATTGGCTTCTTTCTAGTAGGCCCTGATGAATTTGAATCTGCCAGTTATCAACATGTGGATGCCAGCTTTAACAACAAGCAAAACACAAACCAATTGCTGTTGACTCTAAGGAGTCTATGGGTAGACTCAAACCTCCAATATTTTGAATAGCAGCTGAGCTTGCCAACTGTTTGCACCACCCCGGAACTCTGTCGCTGTTATTAGGTGGCATCAAGCCGGTTCCAACTCATTGTGACCCTATGCACAACAGAACAAAACACTGTCTGGTCCTGTACCATCCTCACAATTGTTGTTACTCTTGAGCCCATTGCTGCTGCCACTGTGCCAATCCATCTTGTTATGGGTCTTCTTCTTTTTCATTTATCTTCTACTTACGAAAAAAGGGTGGGGGGAGAGGAGGATTCATTCGAGAATTCCAGAATTACTCCGTAGTTGTTAGAATTTAGGGGCACAGCAATCAAGAGCGATCAAGAGCTCAATTGTTAACCAAAGGGTCATTGAGTTGAAGCGAGCAGCTAGTGTTTTGTAAAGAGGTCAGCCTGTCATACCCTGTGAGGCAGTTCTACTCTGCCGCCCTAAGGGTTGCTATGATTGTAATTGAATCGACTGGCTGGCAATGGATTTGGCTTTGTTTGTGTCCTGTTGGGCTAGGGGGAGTACATAATTCTTTGTTCGTGTGGATCAGCCCAATTTTGGTTCCTCTTCTCTAAGACTAAGGTCCCTGGGAGGTATTAGTGGTTTGCATTAGAGTAATAACCTACAGGTGATATAGACCCACCCATTGGTGTAGCAGATGACACTCAAGAAAACCCTGTGGAACATTTCTAGTCTGTAATATTGGGATTGCCGTGAGTTGGAATCAAATTATTGACAATGAATTTGGTTTGTTTTGTTTGAAGTTGAGAAGCATGGGTCTCATCAGGGCTGTGAGTACCTGTGTCACACAAGCTGCCATTTCTTCCTCTCCGCTCTCTTAGCAAAAATCCTGTCCTAGACAGTGACCCCTCTCTCCCAGGCCACCTTGCATATGGCCACACAACCTGGATTTGTAGCAGGGGCTGAGAAGGAGGTGGGACCCAGGCCAGGGGACACAGAATGTGGCATTAGAGGAGTCTTGTCTCTTGCTCTGTTGACTTTAGGAACAGCTAAGCACAGGAGTCCTGGTGTGGTGCTGTGCGTGAGTGTGCTGGATTGCAAAGTCGCTTTGACCCACAAGGTCAATGGTTCGAGTTCACCAGCTGTTCCTCTATGGGTCAGAACTGACTCGATGGCACTTAACAAAAACAACAAGCACATGCTTACAGGGTCATCAGAATTTTAAGTTATCAACAATAAGTAGAAAATTTTTATTGAGTGCTTACTCTATATGCCAAAGCCCTGGTGATGCAAACAATTAAGTGTACAGCTGTTGACTGAAGGATTGGCAGTTCAAAATCACCCATCAGGCAGTGCCATGCAGAAACAGCCTGTCAATTTGCTTCTGGAAAAATGCCAGCCAAGAACTATGGGGACAGTTCAGCTGTATCACATGGAGGCGCTGAGTCAAAAACGACTTGGCAGTAAATGACAACAAAAACAACTCTATAGTAGACACTGCTTTATGCAGTGGGGTTCTACCAGTGGGCAACACAAACAAACATGCCTTTCTTCTTGGACTTCATATACTCGTGGGGGAGACGTGTATGACTCTGCTGATACCTTTCCAACTCCAATCAAAACCGAACATAAGGCTGATGAATTCGGAATGAGGAAGTGACTGAGCCCATCTCTTATTTCTCAGCAGTGTGTCAGAACTTGGAGCCTTCCCTCTTGACTTCCTTCAGGGTGCATGTTTGCCAGGAACATGCATTTTCATTGGAGCACTTGCTCTGATCTCCACCTAATCTTTGGCCATCCTATCGCATTGCACACAATAACCCTAGAGGCTGTTAGCTTTTGGGACAAGTAAACAAACATCCTAACTTCTATGATGAGGTGGGTAAAATGTAGTCTCACCACAAAAGGTAACCTGAAGGAAGTGTCATGTTATAACAATCAGAGAATGCCACTGAATAGGTTAGCGATTTGCGGAGCTCTGGTGGCGTAGTGGTTACGAATTGGGCTGCGAAATTTAGGGTCAGTGGTTCGAAACTACCAGCCGCTCCGTGGGAGAAAGATGAGGCTTTCTACTCCCGTAAAGATTTACACCCTCGGAAACCCTGTACAGGGTCACTATGGGTCAGAACCGACTCGAAGGCAGTTAACAACAACAACAACAGTTGCTCACAGGAAGAAATGACCTGGCCATCTGCTTCTGGAAAGATTAGCTTTTGTTGTGGAGGTGATTTTGAGTCATAGTGACCCACAGGATGAAGCAGAACAGCCCCCATAGGATTTCCTGTTGAGCATCTAGTAGGTTCACACCATCAACCTAGCTCCAAGTCTGTCTTCTGAGGAGCCACCGGGTGGGTTCAAACCACCAACCTTTCATTTGGTAGCCAATCAGTTAACAGTTGTGCCACCAGAGCACCTTATCCTGCCTACTAAAGAGGAGGGATTGAATATAAAATGTAAGTCACTGTATCTAAGAACACATTTATGACAATGTTCTGGTAATGTCTGTATCTTGAGTTTAAGACTGAGACTTCACCGCAAAAACAGCTAAAGCCAAGTGTACTTTTAACCAAGATCTTTCCCAGATGGACCTTGAAAATGTGAGATCAAGAGCTAAAGGTTCATCCAATATTCAATGTTCTTTGAAGAAGGAGGTGGGAGGTGTTTTGTGTGTGTGTGTGTATGGGTGTGCATGTGAGAAAGAGGGTGGATATCTGAGGGTATACAGAATTGTTTTGTTCTGAGAATTTGGCCCAAGGCTTATTAACTCTCCTGGCATGCAGGCAATGATTTTTATTAAACTTGGGAGTGTTTGTAGTTCTCACTGAACTGAGGTCAGAGCTGGTGGTGCGCCGCCTGGCTGCTGGCCCTAAAAACTACAGCCCCCTGGTCAAGGCAGAGTCAGATTTTAATGGCTTCTCTTCCTCTCCACCCGATGGCTTCAGAAATGCCTGCACTAAACAATGTGTGAACATACCAGATGGATTGCTGATCTCGTTTTGAGGCTTTCTTAATAGTACACTTAACTTCTGCTTTCGAAAATTCTAGAAGAAATCATCCTGCCAAACATCTTTTGTGACCTGGATGAGAGGTGATTTATACAATGACTTATCTTCTATGACAACAAGCTGCAATTCCACTAACTGGAGGATGGGGGGTTGTTAATCAGGCCCAGTAGAAACACTGAAACAGACCTAGGGCTTAATATGTGGTGCACAGCTATGAACGTGCGAGATAGATACTTCAAGCAAATCACTTAACTTATTCGGAAGGGAGGATAGAAAAACAAAAGCCAGCTCTTTGAGTCTTCTCATTTATACTGACCACCAGATCAGAAGACAATCAAATGATGTATTGCTTTAGGCAAATCTGCTGCACCAGACCTCTTTCAAGTGTTGAAGAGCAAAGATGTCAGCTTGAGGACTAAGGTGTGCCTGACCCAAGCCATGGTATTTTCAGTAACATCATATGCATGTGAAAGCTGGACAGTAAGAAAGACCAAAGAAGAATAGATGCTTTTGAGTTATGGTGTTGGAGGAGAATATTGAAAGCACCATAGGCTGACAAAAGAACCAACAGATCTGTGTTGGAAGAAGTACAGCCAGAGTGCTCCTTAGATGCCAGGATGGCCAGACTTGGTTTCTCACACTTTGGCCATGCTATCAGATGGGACCAGTCCTTGGAGAAGGATATCATGCTTGGTAAAGTGAAGGGTCATCAAAGAAGAGGAATAATACCTTTGCCCCTCCAAACAAGATGGACTGATACATTGGCAGCAACCATGGATTCAAATATAATAAGCATGGTACCACAATGAGGAGTGTTTTGTTTTGTGGTGCACGGAGTCACTATGAGTCAGAACTGACTTGAAGGCATGGAACTGCAACAACAATTACATCTCAGAGATCCCACTATGAAAGACAAGGAATTGCCCTCCGTCCATATGAAGTTTATATTCTAAAGAAGGGAGAGAGTCAATAAACAAGCAATAAATTCAAGAAAAACTATAGAAGGTAGATTAATTGGGAGACATCTTGTCGATACTTTGGCCCGACACAGGAGATATCATTTGAGCAGAGATCTGAAGGAGGCAGTAGAAAGATAGTGAATCCTGGAATTATTTGAGGAAAGAGCTATCCAGGCAGCAGTAAGAAGCAAGTACAAAGACCCTAAGGCAGGCAGGTGGGTAATGTGTTTGAGGAATTGCAAAGAGGCCTAGTTCATTTTGCAAACTCTATGTTGACTTAAAGGAGCTCTGGTAGCATAGTGGTTACAAATTGGGCTGCGGACCTTAAGGTCAGCAGTTCGAAGCTACCAGCCGCTCCGTGGGAGAAAGATGAGGCTTTCTGCTCCCATAAATATTTACAGCTTCGGAAACCCTGTACAGGGTCACTGTGAGTCAGAACCGACTCGATGGCACTTAACAACAAACAACAATGTTGACTTAAAGGAACACCTGGCTCATATGCTGCTTTGAAAGTTGTAAGAGCTAAAGAAGGGCCTTGGGTAGTGTAAGTGGTTCCCACTCCTCTACTCATCTAAAGGTTGGTGGTTTGAACCCACTCAGTGGCGCCTTGGTGGAAGAAAGGCTTGGTGATCTGCTTTCTGAAAGATAACAACCAAGAAAGCCTGGTGGTGTAGTTCTGCCAGGAATCCGGACTGACTTGAAGGTGAGTTTGGTGGTGGTGGTGGGGAGAGGTTGTTTTGTTTTGCTTTACTTTGCTTTAAATGTTGAAAATCACAGAGAAGAAAGCTAATCATAAAACACAATGATTCTGTTTGAATTCTCCAGTCCCTTCTCCTGGTGTCCTGGACCTTGGGGTCATGCCCACTCTTGCTACTTAGCCTAGAGTCCCCAGGGAAGGACAGAAGCCCCCTCTTTGGTTCTCAGTCTAAAACTAAGGACCCAAATTCATGGATTTTTTTAAATGGGTCAATGACTCATTCTTTTATTCCTCCCTTCTTTCAATCAACATTTATGCCTAATTTTCTTTAGATACCACTGTGCTAAATTGCTAAATTATGTAAAAGACACAACAATTAAAAAAAAAAAAAAAAAAGGCCCAGCCATCTTGAAACCTTCTTGGAAATATTTATGATGAGTTGTAATTTTGTTGGAATTATAAAGCCCAGTTTTTTTTTTTTAGCACTAAATGGGTTCAGAAGACAAACAGAAAAGAAAAGGTAAGTAGACATCAATTAGTGTGGTGGGGGTGGGGGTGACAAACTAAGTGAATTGTCCAGAGAAGCTTTCAGACAGTAGAGCGGAGGAAGGAGGAATGTGTGAGGTGCTGTAAAAGGAGCCAGAAATGCTAGCCAATCCCACCCCCTCTGCTATTATGATCCATTATTATCCATGATCTGGTATTGTCATAACTTGTGTAACTTGTTGAGTCGCCCAAATTCACAGTGTTTATCCATTCCATACAATACATGAATGCTAATTAACAAAGCGAGGCCAGAGATGGCTCAATGGTACAGTTCTCCCATTCCAAGCTGGAGACCCAAGTTTCATTCCCAGGTTTCAGTGGAGCTTCCAGGCAAAGAGGAATTGAGGAGAAAAGGCCTGGAATTCTACCTCTGAAAAGGTGCCAAGAGTTAGGGTTTTGTGTCAACTTAACTGGGTTGGTTTGGAAGTTGACATGCTGTTATTCCTATGTGGATGACACCGAATATAGGCATAGTTAGCTCTATGATGAGTGTCCATGAGCAGCCAATCAATTGTAGGGATTCTTCCTTGGGGGTGTGGCCTGCTTGCACTATAATGGACACATGAGAAAGCTTTCACTAGGGACCTGGGACTCTACAATTGTAAGCCATTTCCTTGATAATCAATTTCTCTTTATATTGTTGTTCTAGTTGTTAAATGTCATCGACTTGGTTCCAATTCACAGTGAATAGGGCTTTTGAGGTGCAACTGGTGGGTTTGAACTGCTAAACCACAGACTTTGTGGTTTGCAGTCCAGTGCTTATTCCACAGTACTGGCATACAATGTTTCACTGGTTTTGCTTCTCTAGAAAACCCAGCCTAACACAGAAGGTAACAGTAACATTTAGTACTATAATTGTTGTTGTTGTTAAGTACCATCAAGTTGATTCAGACTCATAGTAACCCTGTTTAGGGTTTCTGAGGCTGTAAATCTTTGTGGAAGCAGAAAGCTTCATCTTTCTCCTTCAGAGCAGCTATCGGGTTTGAACCGCAAACCTTGTGGTTTGAAGTCCAGTGTTCATCCTACAGAGTCTTTGCACTCCCTAGCAAAATGGTAGTGCTCATTATTTCCTAAGAAGCTGGGCCTAAGGTAGCAATTGATCACAATCTTGATTTGCTTCCAGTTCAGGCAAATGGTTCCAAATTGGTGTAGGAAGATGGCTTTGAAGGAAGAGATGATTATGGTAATCTTTCAAGTTTTGGCAGAAAAATACCTGCCAAGGCCAGCTTGGGTTAGCTCTGATGAAGCTGTTTCTCTTGTGGGCTTCCAAGTTAGATGGGTGTGGTGAGTGTTGTGGAGTGGGCTGGATCCTTGTTTTTCATCTCTCCAGCACATTGAAAAGGAAGAGGAGTCTTCCTTTTATTTTTTTACTTATACAGTGAATCCTGCCTCGTTTGTCTAGGTCTCACAAGCTTGCCACAGCTCTATCACTCTCTATTAAGAACCCTACCTCTGCAAGACTGTGTTTCTTAGAACAATCAAGTACACGAGACCAAATGAGCAATATTTAAACCAAAGACAAAAAGACAGGGAGGGACAGGGAAACTGGAGGAACAAAAACAGGGAACCCAGGGAGGAAACGGGGAGAATGTTGACACATTGTGGGGATCACAAGACATTTCATGGAACAATGTGAGTATGGAGCATGGATTGCTGATTAGGAAACAATTTGCTATGAAGACATTCATATTAAAAACAAACAAACAAACAAAAAAACAGATAAAGAATCCAAAGTTTTCCTTTTTGGACAGGTTTCGGCCTCATACAAGTCTGGCTTTTGCAGGTTTTACTGTATTAATTCAAACCATTCCTTTCATTTCCTGAGCGAGGGAACCAGGCCTCCTGGCGGTAGGAGCTATAAGACTCAGGGGTAAAGAGTTAGATCTTGCTAATAACACTGGTGATTTAAATAAAAACACTGCTTACCAGTTGAGTCGATTCTAACTCATGGCGACTCCATATGTAACTGTGCTCTGTAGGATATTAATCGCTAATTTCCCAAAGTGCCTCTGGGTGGACTTGAACTTCCAACCTTTTCTTTAGCAGTCAAGGACGTTGATTTTTGCATCAGTCAGGGACCCCAACACTCAGGATATTCACCATAATTGAATGCTTGTATGGGACCAGGCATTTTGCTAAATCCGATCTTTCAAACAACTGTGTGAGGTAGATCAGTTTGGGGATCTGAGTCCTAGCTTGGTCTTTCTGAATTACTTAATGTCTTTGTCCTCTTTGCTGGAAAATACAATGATAAGTCCTCTTCCTTACAGGGTAGTTGTGAGGATGGAATTTAGATAGCATCTGCAAAGTACAAGGGGGCTTTAAAAAGTTTGTGGGAAAATTCCATCCTCTTTTAATTCCATATTTTCAACAAAGTTTTTGAAGCCCCCTTGCACTTCAGGGACTCAAGCATGTAGTCCATGTTTGGTTCCAGTCTAGGAGACGGAGTGCTGCAATTTTCTCCATGCTGGACCACGTGCAGGTCTCGCTGAACTGCCAGAACACACATCTGTTTGCATCTTCTTCATTTGGTTGAGCAGTGGAAATACGAGGAGTGGCTGCCAATTCTATTAGCTCGGGTAAATTGGGTGGGGAGTTCTTGCCAATTTAAGACATTCATGGAATATTCCTATTGGAATTTGTTGTGTATTTGCAAATTGGTCCTATGGGAACGTGATGGCTTCAGCAATCCAATGGTTTGTACAAAGGACACTGGACTATGAAGTGTATTTGTTGATTCAGATCACAGGCGACAAAATGTCTCCTGTTAGAAGACATGAACCTTTTTCCGTACAATGAGTTTGGATCCTTTGATGTGCAGCTGGTTGCATAGTGTTAAGGCAGATGTCCTACTCAATCATGAAAAACCTGTTGTGTGGCTTTTGGCACTCCAATGGGGAGCTGATGGGAAATCTGATCCATGAAAACCTGAATGAAGAATCACAACCCTTTTTCCTCTAGCATTGAGATTTCTGTTGATGAAAACCACGGGAGTATAACACGTGCCCTGGGTCAAGCAGAAGGAATCATTACAACCTCCTGCTGCCAACTTCCTCACCACTAGTCTCTCCTTTGTATCAGAAGCATCTTCCTAGAACACATCATGTTCCAAGTTACTCTCCTGCTCAAGAACTTTCAATGGCTCCCGGCTGCCTCTAGAACCCAAACCAAAACACCTCAGCAAGTTTCTTTCTTTTTTTTTTTTTTTTTTTTTATAGAGCTCCCCACCTCCCAATGCATGCATTCATTTTGTTCACCTGATGACTATCATTTGCTCCTTAGGAGAAAGATGAGGCTTTCTGCTCCTATAAAGATTTGCAGCCTTGGAAACCCTATATCAGGTGGTGATGAGTCAGAACTGACTTGGCACACAACCACCAACCACCATAGTGCTTTCCATAAGAAATACTCAAATGACATTTACCTGTAAACTTCCCAGAATACTGTTTTCTTTTCTCACCAGGGCCCTCATGCACATGTGGTGGACACCCAGGCTCTTCGGTTTAAGGGGTGTGCACACTGGCGGTGTAATTTGCACTCAGGAAGACAGACTGGGAGAAGAGGTGGACACAGACCTGGAAATGGGCCTGGGGGTCTTCCGGCAAGGAACTCCTGAGCAATGGGTATCCAGAGAATGGACAAGGGAGGGGCATGGAGTGTGCCAACTACGGGGGATAAAGGGACAAGTAAACTATTCTCCCTGATCTCTAGACCCTTATGACCTACTGAAATAGACACAGGTACCCAGCCCACTCTGGTAGCATAGTGGTTACCAGTCGGGCTGCCAACCTCAAGGTCAGCAGTTCGAAACTACCAGCAGTTCCGCGGGAGAAAGTTGAGGTATTCTGCTCCCGTAAAGATTTACAGCCTCGGAAACCCTGTGCAGGGTCACTATGAGTAGGAGCCGACTCCATGGTACTTAATAACACCACCACCCAGCCCACTCTTCCGGAGTAGGCTAAACAAATGCTCTCTCTCTCAGACCCCAGAACATAGAAAAAAAGTATGAGGTGATGGAGGGATGGCACACAAGGGAAGAGGACCCAGTGGAGAACGGAATGAAATACAATACCATTTTTAGGCTTTTAGAGGAGAACTGGTGTGGCTTTGTGGGTTAATGCCCCGGACTGCAAAGTCTTTTGAACTGCAAGGTCGGCGGTTCAAGCTCTCCAGCTGCTCCTTGGAAACCCTATACAGGGTCGCTATGGGTCGGAACCGACTCGACGGCAATTAACAATAAAAACAACAAGGTGTTCTGGTAGCGTAGGGTTATGAGTCGGGTTGCTGACCTCAAGGTCAGCGGTTCAGCGGGAAAAAGAAGAGGCTTTCTGCTCCCGTGAAGATTTACAGCCTTGGAAATCCTACACAGGGTCACTATGAGTCGGAATTGACTCCACGGCACCACCACCACCAGAGGAGGTCTGGTAGCAGAGAGGTTACGAGACGGGCTATTAATTTCATGGTCAGCAGTTCCAAACTACCAGCGGTTCGGCGGGAGAAAGATGAGACTTTCTGCTTCCGTAAAGATTTACAGCCTCGGAAACCCTATACAGAGTCGCTAGGAGTGGGAACCTACTCCATGGCTCACCACCACGACCAACAATGTTTAAACTGTTTTATTGAGGTGTAATTTACATCCTGGTCTCTAGGTGGCGCACATG
The DNA here is from genome assembly GCF_000296735.1 of Chrysochloris asiatica. Taxonomy (NCBI): domain Eukaryota; kingdom Metazoa; phylum Chordata; class Mammalia; order Afrosoricida; family Chrysochloridae; genus Chrysochloris; species Chrysochloris asiatica. Next base: position 2,065,847 of record NW_006408569.1, read on the forward strand.
ACCTGCGCTCAGCTACTGGTGATTGGTGATTCAACCATCAACAGCAGTGACACAGAAGAAAGACCTGGCTATCTGCTTCCATTAAGATTGCTGTTGTTTTGTAAAGATACAAGTTGTGTAACAAAAAGGGGGGAGTAGTTAATCTTGTATTCCAGGAACAGAGGACCCTAGGACCATCAAGGGAGAAGAGCAGGAGCGGAATGTGGGACCCTATCCAGAGAAGCAGCAACACCAGAGATGGAAGCAGAGATGGGAACATGAAGAGAGAGAGCAACTGAGGACTCTAGATTCTTGGAAAGAGAAAGGCTGTGTGCTGGTGGCCAGGAGGCAGGCTTGCAGAATGTGCCCTTTGATTGGTTAAACAATTATATATTCCTGCATGTTTTTGTGTACATACACACATACACACACACAAACCAGAAAGAAGGAATAGAGGCAAATATTGTTAACCGATGGTTCATGGCAGGGATTGTAATTATTGAAATGAAACAAAATATGATCATTGAGTGCAAAAACCAATGTTCTCCTATGTAAACTATTACTAAATTCACAATAAAAGGTTTTTATTTTTTTTTTAAATGATTGTTGTTTTTAAGTGCCATTGAGTTGGCTCCGGCTCGTGAGCCTGTATATGGTTTCCAATAAATGACTGGTGGGTTTGAACTGCCAACCTTGTGGTTTACGGTTGTGGCGCTGTGCGTTAATGTGCCAAACTGCAAAGCCGTTTGAACTGCAAGGTCGGTGGTTCAAGCTCACCAGTCACTCCTCGGAAACCATATAAAGGGTTGCTATGGGTCGGAACCGACTTGACGGCACTTCACAACAACAACAACCTATCCAACAGCACCACACCGCCAAAAAAAAAAAAAAAAAAAACCCTATAGAGTCGTTCTACCTTGGAACACATGGGTTGCAATGAGTCTGAATCCAGGCCACAGCAATGGGTCTAGAATGTATGTTCAGTCACATGCTCAAATCTCACCTTCCGGCTCCATGAATTATGTGATTCCAGCACATCACAGGCAGTCCTGCACTCCTTCCCCCATCAGCAGCCCCACACCCCCAAGCCCAACCAGTCTCACTGGGTATTGAGTTGTCTCTGGATTCTATATTTCTCTGTAGAATCTTCACTCAGACTTCATTGTTTTCTAAATTAAATATAGCTATAGAGCATTTTTCATTTTAAATTCTTCAAAAGACATTTACCTTGAATTTCCCTAAAACATTTAAAGATTTTTATCTTTTTTCCTTATTTTGTGGTATAGAAATTTCAGCAGAATATAGATTTCTCCTGTGATCTGTAGTCAATTCAAAGAAAGGCTGATATTGAATCAAGACCTTTTTAAAATCGGGCATCTATTATTTTCCCCTTGCCTGATGGTTTTCATGAATAGCTATAGCTTCTTACAACACTAACCAAATTTTCTTATTGGAATTCTTTTCATTCCTCCTGGATCTGTCATACCAGTGTGCTCTCTGCCTCCTTGAAATGTGGGACACAGTATTTGATTTCTCTCAAGCCTGCTAATTCTCAGCCAGGGCTCCCAGAAGCAGCTGGATTTGGGGTCTTCATGAGCCTCTTTCCAATTGAGCTGATGCCAGGGCTGATGGTTAAGCTGAAAGACTGACAACTTGGGATCACTAAAGGGCTTTTAACTGAAATGTCAGTGCTTCGCACTCACCAGCTGCTCCTCAGAAGAGAGATGTGGCATTCGGCTTTTGGAATGGCGAGTCTTAGAAACTATATGGGACAGTTCTACTCTTTCCTATAGGGGTATGGTGAGTGGGAATCGACTTCATGACTGTGCTTTATTCATGAGGGATCAACCAACACATGGATAACCACACATGCAGATATAGACGCACACTCGGAGGCCTCTGTTGTCTGCCCATCTCTACTTTGGGTAGCTTAAATGCAAACATGAACTACCCACAGAGAGTTCCTCAGAACATTCCACTAATGGCAAGCCACTGAACGGAGGAGTTCTTGTCTCTATTTTGTATGCCTCCCCAACATTTACCTTCTCACCCTAACCTTCTATGACATCGGTGCCCATTACCCAGAAGGCAGTGCAGTTCACAGTCCATGTGCTGGCCCCTTGAGGCTCCAAAGAGTTGTTTATCACCATGATTATTTAGAGCAGGGTTAGTCCATAAAATGTTCTCTTTTCAGAATAGAATCACTATCTTGTTGGAAACTTCCTCACTTCTGGCTTGTCTTTTTTTCAACTGTCACCCAGTAGCTTGTTTGGTGGAGGCGAAATAGTAAGGCAAAGCGAAGACAGAATTGATTGAAATCCCTTGTCACCCCATTATTCTAAGTTTTGCTATTGTTTGCCCATCCAACATTGTCTACAATGGAGTTTTGTTTTTAAACATTTAATCCACGAGTTTCTGACGCACGTATGTTTAAATTACTAAAAGGCACATTTAGAAAAGCAATTTATTGTCAAAGATCCCTTAGGATTCATCTTATTTAACTACTAACCAGATGTCTTATTTTCCCCTGGTAGAAAATAGACTTTGAACTTGGAAAGTTTGCATTTTGTTCTCTACTCGTCTCAACACAGTGAGCCTCATCAGTCCCAGAGCAATGCAGCATGGTTTGCATTGTCACTGGGGGGTGGCTTGTGGGTCAGGAAACCTGCATCGGCTTCAAATTTTCCCAGCAATCCAGGAGGGCCTCTGGGAAGACACACCTCATAGGGGTCATTGTTTCATCACCAGGCAGAAAATCATGTTACTGTTAGATGATAGAAACGAGATAGGCAAAATGTGCAGGGTTCACTGAGGGAAAGAGACTCACGTAATCCCAGAGTGGCATGCCAGGCCCTTATCTGTACGATAAGAACTGGACTGCTAATTATATGTCACCAGTTCAAATCTACCAGCCATTCCAAGGGAAAAAAATAAAATTATCTTCTCGTTAAGATTTACAGCCTCGGAAACCCTATACCGGGTTGTGAAGAGTCAAAACCAACTGGAAGGCACTGTTTCTTTCTTTTTTTAATGCCTTCGTATATGGGGGAGGAAAGGAGCTCTGGTAGCGTAGT
>NW_006408569.1:2070309-2091035 GCF_000296735.1 Chrysochloris asiatica
TCCCCTTGGTACACAGGGTCGACAGGGAGGGGGAACTTGGACATTGGCTACCCCAAATGGGTGGACTACAAAGGCAAGAAGTGACTGGCATACAATCTTTCAAGAGGGAACCTAGCTCCAGAGGATACAGACAGGGAAAGGTAGAACCTTAACTGAATTGTTTCTAACCTGTCTGGATGGGGCTGATAATAGGTGAGGGGTAGAGGACTTCTATGGTTCAATAGGGAATGATTGCTATCAGGTCTGACAGTAAGTGTTGGAAAGGTAAATGTAAATGTTTGGTAACAAAAGGAGGGGAGCAGCTGATTTTGCAGTCCAGGAGCAGAGATTCTTGGAACCATCAAGGGAGAAAAGTGAAGTGTGAGACCATGTCCAGAGAGGCAGTGACACTAGAGATAGAGGCAGAGGCAATGACGTGGACAGAAAGAGCAGCCGGGGACTCTGGACTCAAGGAGGGAGAGGGGTTGTGTGCTGGTCGCTGGGGGGCAAGAGTGTGTGGTGTACCCTTTGGGTGTTTGATGATGCATGCAGGGGATTGTGATCATTGCAATGAAACAAAGTACAATATAGACTGAATATAAAGATAATGTTCACCCATGTAAACTAACACACAATTCACAATAAAAACTTGGGGAAAAAAATGACTTTTAGGAGTCTTGGTGTGGTGCTGTAGGATAAGCCCAAGATTGGTGGTTCAAATCCATCAACTGCTCTTCGGAAACCCTATGAGGGTTGCTATGAGTCGGAACCGACTGAACGCCATGTAACAACAACAGCAACAACATAGACTTTAATGGCGCTAGAAGGATCTTTGGAGAGACCAACTACGTGGATGGTCCATCTGGTCAATCCATGCTTGGCAGCCTTGTAACAGACAGAGATACCCAAGGAGGTCACTCTGGCTTGAGCTGCCTTTTGCCTTATTGACCTATTCTCACTCACCATTAGTTACAGTTTTCTCAAATTGAGCTGGGATCAGTGTCTGTGTAGTTTCTGCCTGCTGCTCTGAATTCTGTCCTCCTGAGTTCTGTGCTTCTGTCCACAGGATGGCTCTTCAGATGTTTGAAGACAGTTCTCAGTTATCTTCCTCAGCATCAAATTCTACTCTTGTCCCAGAAACCCCTGCTGAGAACATAATGGTCAGGCTCCAGAGGAGAGGGGCAGGGGAGCGCTGAGCATCCTCCCTCATCTCCCCCCAGAGGAGCTCTACAATGTCACCTGAACAATATCACATACATGGTCCTGGGCCCAGGGGCCCATAGAGGAGGTACTAGCGTGTTCTTTGGGACCTCCCTGAGTCCTCCCTCAAGTATCCTGAGGATCAAGGAGGGCTTTATTTTGACAACTTACATTCTGTTGGTCTCTTGGGTGGTCTTGAAATTCCTCTGCAGAGAAATTGATCATGGCAGAGAGTAAACAAAGCAAAAGTTCTTTGGGTAACCAAATAATGGACAACACCTTTCATGCAAATGAAAGGTTGGAAGTTCGGGTCCACACAGAGGTGCCTCAGAACAAAGGCCTGGCATTCTACTTCTGAACAATCAGCCATTGAAAACCCTTGGGGGCATATTTCTACTGTGGCACACATGGGGTTGCTATGAGTTGGAGGCAGTTGGACAACTGGCTTAGATATTTTTGGGGTCTATGAGTAAAACTCTGAGGACAGGTCATTCCAGTTTGTTGTTGTTGGTAAGTGCCGTCGAGTCAGTTCCAACCCATAGCAACCCCGTATAGGGTTTCCAAGGAGTGACTGGTGAGCTTGAACCACTGACCTTGTGGTTCAAATCGACTTTGCAGTGCAGTGCATTAATCCACAGTGTCACTAGAGTTGTTGTTGTTGTTATGTGCCGTGGAGTCGGTTCCGACTCATAGCGACCCTGTACAGGGTTTCTGAGGCTGTAAACCTTTACGGGAGCAGAAAGCCTCATCTTTCTCCCGTGGAACAGCTGGGAGTCTCGAACTGCTGACCCGGAGGTTAGCAGCCTGGTTCGTAACCACTATGCTGCCAGAGCCACTAGAGTAGTCAGTAGGAAAACAAGGCCCTGAGACTCAAAAAGGTCACATGCTTTTTCCACATGCTGGTTCCCTATCCCATCTAGGTGGTTTATCTTGATGTTGGAACCTGCCTAAGTTTCTGAAGCAGATGCACTGGTGGTGCAGTGGGTTGGATTCTGATAGGACTCATCTGAGGAGCCTTTAAAAATAACTATGACGAAACCAAACCAAAACCAAATTGCTGTCAAGCCAGTTTTAACTCAGAGCAGCCCTGGAACAAAGAATAGAATAGCCTACAGGGTTTCCAAGGCTATAAATCTCTATGGAAGCTGACTGAAGCTGACTATCTTTTAGTGTTCAGCTGAATGCTAAACCTCTGCACCACCAGCACTCCTTTAACAAATAATAATAGTGTTCCCTATTGTTGTTGGGTACCATCGAGTTGGCTCTGACTCATAGTGCCCTGTGTACAACAGAATGAAACACTGCCTGCCAATCTTACAATCCTTGCTAAGCCTGAGCCCACTGCTGCTGCCACTGTGCCAATCCATCTCGTTGGGGGTCTTCCTCTTTTTCTCATACTCTCCACTTTACCAAGCATGATATCCTTTTCTAGGGACTGGTCCCTCCTGGTAACATGTCCAAAGTATGAGAGACCAAGTCTCACCATCCTGGCTTCTATGGAGCATTCTGCCTTCCAACACATACCTGTTTGTTCTTCTGGCAGTCCACGGTAGTTTTAATATTCCTCTCCAACATGCTAATTCTAGTTGATTCGAAAGTTAAGTCAGAGTGGAGAACCACAGTCCCTGATCCCCTCCACAGACACCTGCAACTCAAGTTTCTAGGAGATTGTGTGTGTGTGTTTGTGTAAAAGACATAACATTTACTATTTCAAAGTAAACAATTAAGTATACTCTTGAGTACTTTTTCATCGCTACAAACGGAAACTCCATAACTGTTAAGCACTCACCTCTCATCCTCTGCTTTCCTCAGCCTCATCTAACCCTCCCCTCCCCCCAAATCACTGCCAGAGTGTGGATTGCAACTCATAGCAACCTTATAGGGCAGGGTAGTTAGTTGCCAAAGAATTTCAGAGAGTTCCCAAAGCAGACAGGCATATCTTTCTCCCTTAGACTCCCTGGTGGATTCGAACCTCTGACATTGGGTTAACAGCCCAACACTTAACCCACTGAGCCACCAGGAATCCTTTCCTTAGCCCCAAGCAATCCCAGATCGATATTCTATGCCTATGAATCTGCATAATCTGAACATTGCAGAGGAAGAGAATATGAAGGAAATAACACATTATATGGAGTCCTGGTGTGGTGCTGTGGGTTAATGCACTGGATCACAAGGTCGGTTTGAACTGCAAGGTCGGCAGTTCAAGCTCACCAGTCACTCACCAGAAACACTTTACAGGGTCACTATGAGGTACTTAACAACAAACAGCAAACACTATGTAGACTTTTCTGTCTGGCTTTTGTCATTCAGCATAATATTTCTAAGGTTTCTTCTTGTATTGATCCTTCATCCCTCTTTCTGGTTCAATACTACTCCATTGTATGCATCTACCACATTTTGTGTATCCATTCCTTGTTTGAGAGTAACTCTGACTGTTTACACTTTGGGGTACTGTGAATGATGCTGCTATGAACATTCTTATGCAAGTTTTTGTGTGGACGTATGTTTTCAATTCTGTTGGGTACCTAGGAATGGAATTACTGGGTCAGATGGTAACTTGATGGTAACTTGGTAATACAGTGGTTAGTTAAGGGCTCAGCTGCTGATCCAAAGGTTGGAGATTCAAATACACCAGCTACTCTGTAGTGTGGTGCTGTGGGCTAATGCGTCCATCAGACTGCAAAGTCATTTGAACTGCAAGGTCGGTGGTTGAAGCTCACCAACTGCTCCTTGGAAACCCTACACAGGGTCGCTATGAGTCGGAATCCACTCCACGGCACTTAACAACAACAACACTCAATGGCACCTACCTGGCTTGGTGCCAGTTACCATCCTTGCAGTGGTTTAATGGTATGGTAATTGGAATCAAGCCACGTAAGTAAGTGCCAGTTACCATCCTTGCAGTGGTTTAATGGGATGGTAATTGGAACCAAGCCACGTAAGTGCCTTTAAGTTGGTTCTGTCTTACGGTGATTCCATGTGTGTCGGAGTAGAACCATGCTCCATAGGCTTTTTTTTTTTTATGCTTTTATTGTGAGGTTTACATGGGAGAACATCAGTTTTACATTCATCGTATCATATTTCGTTTCATTGCAATGAGTACAATCCCCTCCATGCGTCATCAAATAACCAAAGGGTACACCCCACAGGTCCACCCTCCAGCCGCCAGCACACACCCATAGGTTTTTCAGTGGCTGATTTTTCAAAAGTAGATTGCCAAGCCTTTCTTGTGAGGTGTCTCTGAGGGGGCTTCATCCTCCAACCTTCCAGTTAGCAGCTAATCTTGTTAACCCTTTGAACCACCCAGGAACTCCTCAACCTTTTGGATAATTCACCAAACTGTTTTCTTCCACAGTGACACCATTGATAGCTTCACCAACTTCTTCTAGAAGATGATTTTGATGAATCTTGGGAAAAGAGGAGACACCACCAAGGTCACCTGTAATGTGGGCATGGCCATTAAGTTTCTTATCATTTTTCACATTGTTTAGAAAAGCAAATCCCTGTTGATTTTCATCCAGCCTTACAGAAGTGGTCCACCCTTGGTAGTGTTTCAATCCCTAAAAGGTTCCAGAGGTGCCTCCAGAGGATGTCACATGAGTTGCTTGCCCTACTTGCCAGAGTTGGACTCCAGGAAAGGGTGGATTTTTGCCTGGCTTCCTCTTGGCCCTGGCACTGCAGCCCCTGACCACACCTCCTCCTGCCTTCTGGCCTCCTCATGTGCTTTGCATTAAAATACCCATTTTGACTTTTGCCTTTGAATCTGTTCTCGGGGAGCAATAAAAGATGAGCCATTACCTTGTGGCCCTTGGAGCTGTAGTATTGAGGGATTGAGAAATGACTATAACTATTCTTTTCAGGCCCTTTGGGCACTTTTCCCACACACAATTGATGCCTGCAGTGATATGGGTCCTAGTTCCAGCTTGCCACTCACTGGAGGTGAGATTTCAGCCAACTCCTTCCCACCTTTTGGTCTCAGTGTCCTTTTCTGGTGACATAGAGGTTCCAACTCACCCAGTATCTCCATGGGAGAAAGCCCTGGTGATGTATTCCCAGATCATATTAAACCAAAAAAAAAAAGGACTTGCTCCATAGGAACCCTGGTGTGGCGCTGTAGGTTAATACGCTAGACTGCAAAGTTGCTTTGAACCTCAAGGTCAGCAGTTTAAGCTCACCAGCTGCTCCTCAGAAACCCTATACAGGGTCACTGTGGGTCAGAACCGACTATACAGCACTTAATAGCAACATCATAGGGTTTCCATGTCTAAATTTTTACAGAAACAATTACATCTTTCTTTTGAGGACGGACTGCTGGATTCTAACCATCAACCTCAATGTTTCTGTTAGCAGCTGAGCATTTAACCTCTGCAATGCCAGACTCCTTCCATAAAGATGACAGCATAGGAAACCCTATGCGGCAGTTCTACACTGTCATATAGGGCCACTATGCATCGGAATCAACCTAACAGTAACAGGTTTGATTTGGGGGGATTTTACTCTACCAATGGCACTTCCAACTCCGTATAATTCTACAGTTGATTATGCAACGGCTGGCAATATTTTGGAAGCCACATATTTTCATTCCCAGCTGAACTGGTCTGAAATGAATTTCGTTCATAATTACCCCCATCCTAAATGTCCAACACGGAGTTCCACCCTTGGAGATGGTGCAGGATAAGGTTTTATTTGCAGAATTTCAGTATGACCTTTTCTGAGGCAGAACATTGGGGTGGGGAGGGGGAGTAAACAGGGGTGGGAAAGACTGGATCATGATTAGCCAGATAATGAACCCCGTCTGCTTTTAATCAGCCCCTTCCTGTTTTCCCAGACCTCTAAACTTTTAATATTAATGGAAACAGAGTAGAATTCTGGAAAGAGCAATTCTGGAAAATAATTGGATATTTACTAGGTGAAAAGTGAAATTGCACAGGCAGTTCATAGGACTTGCTATTTGACAGGTGCCATTTTTCTTTCCAGTGGGGTGCATGCCTCTGTTTTATAAGCCAGTATGGATAGTGGCATAAAAGATTATAGCTTTACATGGTGGCGAGGCCTAGGAGGATGGTGCAGGGGAGGGGGCTGTGGGCAGGGAGAGAGACCTTCAACTGGGGACAAGTCTGAGATACTGGAAGGAGCAGGGCAGAATTATTTGAAAGCAAAGAATGATATTTTGTTAATGAAATAGAGCCATGTTCATAAACAAAGAGTGTACCCAGAGAGAGATGCTGGCACTTCCCTTGGCTTCAAAGAGGACTTTGTAGTTAGGGAAGGCAGGAAGGCACTGGAAAGGAGTGGGGGCTTTTGTTAAAATAACCACACACCCCCACCCCGCCCAGGGTTGTAGGCAAAGGGAAGACGCTGGAAGATGTCTTAGCAAGAGAAAGACGGTTGTCCCAGCAGGTTGATTAAATCCTCTTTGGCTCTTTTTCTTGAGGGTCTCTTACTTAGTGGCGAGAACTAAAAGGAAATGATTGGCGAAGAGGAGAAACCACACCATAACTGAATTCTAGAACAGGTCCTTTTTCTGATGAATGAATTTGTAGTCCCACGACTATGTCAGATTACCCAATAAGCAAGGTATCTACTGGCTTGTTGTTGTTATCGTGTGTCATTGAGTTGGTTTGGACTCATAGAGACCCTATATAGGGTTTCCAAGGAGCGGCCGTTAGTTTGAACTGCCAACCTTGAGGTTCAAACTGATTTTGCAGTCCAGTGCATTATCCTGTAGCGTCACACCAACTACTAATCTACAGTGAACAATTCCACATTTCTTCACCGCATCAAACATTCTTCTTCTAGGTATGTCTGGCATTTCCCAATATTTGATTTTCCTACAGATCTCTGGCAGGCATGCAGTAAGCACAGGCTTACCTGTGCTTAACTAACATTGTTAAATACAGATTAGTAAGTAAGCACAGGTAAGCCTGTGTTTACCTTGCTTATTTTGTACTACTCCTGTCTCAGGGAACTGACCTAGTTTTAACTGAGTTGTCTTTTGGCTGTGGATTAATGTGCTAAACAGCAAAATCGGTTTGAACTGTAAGGTCGGCAGTTCAAGCTCAACAGTTGCTCCTCAGAAACCTTATACAGGGTTGCTATGGGTCAGAACCGACTAAATGGCACTTAAAAACAGCAACAACAACTAGCTTCCCAAAGGAGCTCTGGTAGTGTAGTGATTACGAGTTGGGCTGCTAATCTCAAGACCAGCACTTTGAAACACCAGTCCTTCCATGGGAGAAAGATGAGGCTTTCTGCTCCTGTAAAGATTTATAGCCTTGGAAACCCTATACAGAGTCTCTATGAGTCAGAACCAACTCCACCACCATTAGTTCCCCATGGAGAGGAGGAACTATTGTTAAGAGCCACCGAGTTTATTCCGACCCATAGCCACCTTGTATAGGGTTTCCAAGGAGCAGCTGGTGAGCTTGAACCACTGACCTTGCAGTTCAAACGGCTTTGCCATCTGGAGAATCAACCCACAGCGCCACACCAAGAGAAACTATAGGACCTAAAAATCACAATATGATAAACAGAGAAAAGAGACAAGTTATCAAATACTTAATTGTGCTTGGTTTCACAATGAATACTCATGGAAGCAGCAGTCAAGAAATCAAATGAAATACTGCATTAGGTATATCTGCTGCACAAGACCTCTTCAAAATGTTCAGGAGCAAAGCTGGAGGGCTAAGCCATGACATTTTCAATCACCTCACATGCATGTGAAAGTTGGACAATGAAAAAGGAAGACCGTAGAACATTTGATGCATTTGAGATCTGGTGTTTGTGAATACTGAGAGTACCATGGCCTGCCAGAAGAACAAACAAATCTGTCTTGGACGAAGTCTGGTCAGAATGCTCCTCAGAAGTAAGGATGGCCAGACTTCTTCTCTCATACTCTGAATATGTTGCCAGGAGGGACCAGACCCTGGAGAAGGACTTCATGCTCAGTAAAGTGGAGGCTCCGCAAAAAAAGAGAGGGAGACCCCTAACGGGAGGGATTGGCGCAGTGAGAGTGGGAATGGACTGAAGCATAACAACAATTGTGAGACTGTTGTGCATACGGCCACTATAAGTCAGAACTGAACCAACAGCACCTGACGGCAACAACAAGCTCACAATCAGTCACTACAGCAGTACTGCCATCTTAGTTCCCACCACAAGTATAAGCACCTGTTTTGTTTTGTTTGTTGTAATTGCTTTCAGCCAAAAAGTAGAATAGCTTGTTCTTTTTTAAAAAAATGTTTTATTGTGAATTATATGGTAGTTTACATGGGGGAACTTTAGTTTTACATTCATTCCATCGTATTGCCATGGTTTCAATCCCCTCCATGCATCATCAACCACCCAAAGGGTATATCCCAGAAACCCGCCCCCTACACTTCCCCCTCCTCCCCCCAGTTTTTGGCCCTCAGTCCCTTTCCCTCTCTGGGTCCAAAGACCCCAGTCGCCTCATCACTTTGTGTCATCATCTCTGCCTCCATCTCAGGCATCTCTGTTTCTCTGGGTAGGATCCCGCTCTCGGCTCTTCTCCGTTGATGGTCCCAGGGGCCTCTGCTCCTATCCTGGAGAGTTAGTCACTCCCTTCCTTGTTACAAAACTTCTACCTTTGCATTCCCTCATAGTCCGTCCTGATAAGCATTATTCACTACAGTATCACGAGTTATTCATCTGTATTTCCTTTCATCAGCTCCGCCCAGACAGATTGAATAGTACCTACTGGAGATTCTGCCTTCCACCATGCGTGTTTGGGGGTGTGTGAATGTTTGTTGCTGTGGGGATTTGTTCTCTCTTTTGAGTCGCTACTCCATAAGCATAGGTCAAGTTCATCAGACTGTATTAGCTCACTCTCTTTTTTTTTTTTTTTCCCCCTTCTTCTTTCCTCTCCTGGTTGAGCTCCGATCATCCAGTCAGTCATCCGGTCCAGGTCACGTGGGTATCATTTGCAAGTGTGGGCACTCCTGTGCATATGTCCTCTCTTCCCATTAGCCGGTTAGCTTGTTCTTTTGATTCTGTATTTCTTCCTCTGCAGGTCTAAGCCGAAGGATCCTTCTTGTGTCCCATTGACTAGCATCTTTCATCAGTGAGTGTAATGTTGATCACAGGTGAGGCCAGAAAAGGAAGTCTACACTGCTTGCTGCAAAATGAACCACTGCAGGGAGAACAATAGCTTGCCGCATCTATTGATGAAGTAGCATGTATTTCTTCAATGACTTTGTTCATATCCTTTAGAGTAGACTTTGTAGGGACACTAGGGGAGGTAGCTCAGTCATAAAAAATGCTTTCTTCCAAGAAAGAATCTTGGAAGATGATATGTGTCAGTCTGCTTTAAAAAAAAAAAAAATTAGGTGGTTACTTGGAGAAAAGCATAAGATCATTTTATCCAAATTCATGAAGAATATGGTACCCTTCCAATAGATCATGAAACTTTTAGATCAGTGTTCTTGCGCATGAGGAAACCAAAGTGACTCCTCAAAGTTTCTGAGAACATTTTTAGCAGAGCCAGGATTAGCCTCCAGGGCCATGAACCACCAGGGTAACAATTGTGGGGAACCACATTTAGGCAACAGGATCAGCGTAAGAGTTCAAGTCCAGGGCCAAGGGCATCTCCACATCATTTACTAATTCAAGGCTCTCAAAGCTCCTCAGTTGGTCCAGGAGCAAGAACCAGAAAAGGTCTCTCCATTCCTATCAGATTTGGTGCCATCAGCTGGTCCCAGTTGGGAAATTACTGCTGTTTTCTCTTCCAACCATTGCTTCCACGTCATTGAATTTATACGGGATACCTGGTTCATTCCAGAGAATTCACAGAAAGTAATTGGGTAGGGCAAGAAAAGGCAGAAGAAAAGTGGGCGGAGAAGTATTTCCTTGACTCCATGGAGCAGACTCTTAGTCAAGCCACACGCAGCGCCTCAGACTATATCTCTGCAGGTGAAGGTTTGGGGGCAGGAGTTCTTGTCCTTAGTAAACTCTCCTGAGAGACCTGTTGGTGACTAGGTACTCTCCAAGGGCCACCTCTCCTAGACTGTTACTGTTCACTTCTGCAAGAACCCCACTGAAGCATCTCAGAGTTTGAAGGTTGTGGGAAATTTCCACAGTCTTTTCATTCAATTTTTCTGAGCTTTTTTTTTTTTTGCAGTTAAAGATCATTTTATTGAGGAGCAAGAGGTAGGGAAAGGTGGGGGTCAGTTGCAGCCCCTCAGCCCCACCAAGGGGAACAGGGCCCTTCCCCACCTCTGTTCCTCCCCTCAGTGGCTCCCTCCTGCACCATAGGGGGGTTTCTGAGCATTTTTGAAGTCCCCTCTTACAGTTTATACAAGGGGGGGGGGGCTTCAAGGAGTTCGTGCAAAAGTAAAATGAAAAGTCATGGAATTTTTCCATGAATGTTTTGGAGCCCCCTCATTATGTGTGCTCAGAATTCACTTGTGACTTATCAATGGCAAATCATTCACAGTATGTTGACCTCTCTTGCCCACTATTAAGGTCCCCCACTCCACAGCTGGAATCTGCTCATGGGATATCGACTGCTGTTTAAATTAGTCAAAATAAAATACAATTTGTCAAGTACATTTTACGGCAAATCCATCACAAAATGCCTTCTAAAAAATCAGAAATGCTTTTTTGGGGAGTTATAAAGCTGCAACATCCACTAACATTTTCTGCATTCTCCAGTTTGGTCCAGTATGGTCCAGTACGGTCCAATAAGCCACATGTGAGTATGATGAGCACTTGAGATGTGGCTAGTGAGATTGAGAAACTGAATTTCTAATTTTATTTATACCACAGCTATAGAGTGCATTCAGCTGAGTCAAAACGGAAACTTTTTTCTAAGTATTATTTATTTTTCACATTAGTGGAGACAGAGATTCTGGGGTAGGCTGAAAATCAATGTGGTTTTTCCATTGTAGATGTCAAGCACAAACACCTCATGCTTGTGAGGTTAGAGCAAAAATGGTATTTTCAAACAATGCTGGTGACATTGCAACTTAGTTCTCCTAAAATAAATCCATCCATTCGTGTATCCACCCATCTATCCAGCTAGTCAGTGTTTGCTGACTATGTGGCAGGCACTGCGCTTGGTGCTGGGGCCATAAAGCTCATAGTCAAAGTAGCAAGGTAAGCAAATCATTGCAATACAAAGTGATGCTAATAATGGTTTGCATGGTTAGAGTAAGAGTGAGTGTGGATCTCTGTTCATTGGTGGTGCAGGGTGGCTGAGGGGGTGTGTAGGCTGCTGTCTGTTGTCATCTATGGCACTAAGACTGAAAGATGGCATTCGTTAAGTGGGTAGAGTGATAGGTGATGTGGGTATGGTAGGTGATTGTGGGCATAAGATTGTGGTCTCTTGCCACTCACTGGGGGGATGGGTGGAGGGTAGGGTTGGTGGCAGCACAGTGGGCCAGACTGCTTACTCCACTGGGGGCAAAGGGATTGGAGTTGGGGTTTGGTGGGCAGGGTCACCAGAGCAGTCACACGTTGCTTGGTGGGGTGGGTGTTGAACCCAGGACTGGGTGCAGGATCCGATGGATAGGGCCGGGAACTCTGGAATGATTCCATGCTGCTTGGAGGGTAGGTTGCTTGGCAGGCTGTGAGATCATGAGAGTAGTCTCAAGTCACTTCCAAGGGTTGGTTGTCAGCTTGGGGCGTCAGCCTTGGGTGGGTGGGGTCACTGGAGAGGTCTCACGGTGCTCAGAGAGTGGGTCACTGGTTGAAAGATGAGGTTGGGCTGGTAGGGACACCATTGAGTGGGTGAGCAAAGGGGGAAGGAATGGCATCCAGGGCTGGGAGTGGGGCGAGAAAGTGGGGACCTGTATTGCAGTCCCCAGTGGTTGGGGCTGCGAGAATAGATCAGATCAGAGGGTTTCTACCTCCCGTTACCCATAGCGAGAGGGGGTGGGAGTAGGGCGGAGCATGCGCAAGGTATCTGTGCATTTCCTACTGATTGCAGTCAGAAGTCTGGACCTGGATCTGCTCAAGAGTGGGTAATCGATTGGGTGGGGATTCCATTACTATGTGTGTATACCTTTCACTCTTCGGGTCAAGGACCACTAATCTTACTTGTCTCTGGATCCTAGATCCCTCCTTACTCTGGGGAGGCCAGGATACCTGGAACTCTCGTCCCCCATCCTTTGTTTTCCCTCCGTAGATCTATTCATCTGCTTCTCTCTGAATGTGACTACACAGTTTCTCTGTTTCTGGCGGTGATGTGGCGTTTTCTCTGTTTTGGGGGCGGGGTGGTGGTGATGTGGTGTTGTCTTCCTGTGCTCCTCATCTGGGATCACTCCTGGTTTTATTTCATGGTAACCACACTGAGCTCCGGGTCCGTCTTCTTCTTCTGCGTTCGTACAATTTCTCCTTCCAGTTGGCTTTTGATTCAGTTCTTTATCCTTATTTTCGATACTCAGGATTTCCGAACGGTCATCTGCATATATTTCTCTTGTTTTTGTAAAAAAAAATTGGCGGGGGGGTAGGGGTTGGCTTGTTGTTGAGGGACCAAGCGTGATGCATCTAAGCCACCATCTTGGCTCTTCCTCACCAATATAAAATTCTAGGCAATAATTAGGAAGATTCTGTAGCCGCATTAAAACAAACAAACAAACAAAAAAAACAGAACAGCAACAAACTTATGACATGATATCAAATGATTAAAGCAAGAAACAACATAGTATGTAGTCACATGATTACTGATGAACAAGCCCAAGCCTGAAAAGGACTGTAGGACTAGGGGTCATAGTTGATTTTCACCATTTTAGAATTTTCTCTATTATTATTTTATCTTTTATCATAAAATAGAGGGAAATTTAGAAAGGAACCTTAAGGCCCTTTTCCAGATTTTAATGTGACAGCTATTATACCAACTGGTCATTTTCACTGGAAAATTTGAGATGTCTTTTAAAATGGATCAAATATGGAAACTATTGTGTGGTCCATTCTATCTTAGCCAACTCAGAATCAGATCTCTTGGGAATTAAAGTTGAAAATTGTTTCCGTTGCACATGTTTCAGTGGTCTTGATTCCATTGTTATGTACAACAGAAATCACGGTGCTGTCAAATATTTGCCAATGTTTATGGACCCATGGATTTGAAATAAGAGAACTATTGAGTGGCAATCAGAACATTTTAGAAGTGCCTATCTCCTGGAAGCAAGCTTGGGTTCTGAGTGTATTTCTTTTGAATTTCTGTGATGATATTTAATATAAATCCAAGTCTTGATTTTAATTGTGGACTGATAGAGCACTGTGGAAGAGAGAGGAAGGAATTCATTTTCCCTAAGTTGTTGGGATGATATCATTGCACAAATACAACCATTCGACCCAGCATAACATAGCAGCTAAGCCAAATGGGTTAAACATTAAATCCTGTTACCCTCGTGTACTAGCTATGTGAGTGTGGGGTAAATGACTTTACCTTTCTATGCCTTCATCTTCTCATCTGTACGAAGCTTAAAGAGTAAAAAAGCTTAGCTCTTAGGGTCATGTTGAGGATGATCTGAGACTACAGGGCAGTAGTGGTTCAGTGGGATCCTCATGAGTTGGGGGTCAACTCAACAAGCGCTAACAGCAGCCTAGTGCTTAGGCCAAGATCTGATACACACTAATCACTTATTGTGATCCGTAGCCATGGTTACTAGCATGTCGAAGACAGCATGCTAACTAATAGCTTGTTTACTTCTCTCCTCCCTGTACTACATTATAAATCACTTACGGGTGGTGGTATGTGTGACTTGGTCATTGTTGTATCCCCCAGTCTCTACCAAGTGGCCTGGGACAAAATATTGCTCCAGAGATATTTGTGAAAAGAACTGAGTGAATGCTTGATGGTTTGTAGAAATAGCAAGAAGCCTGAGCTCTCAGTAGAGAAAGACACAAGGTGGACAGCCAGGGGTGTGTGCAGGCACAAACTCAACTTAAAATCAGAAAACCAGGTCTTGATTGCTAGATCTGCCTACTAGCTGTGTGACTGTTGGGATGCCAGCTAACTTCACTGTGCCTCAGTGTCCTCAACCTTAACTAGGAACGATAATAATCGATTACCAGTTGAGATAAATAGATAAATGACAGTGTCCTGTGGACTGAGAAATGGCAGACTGAGCTAAAGAAGTGTTCTTATTCTCAGCAACATCAATGCTATGCTCGAAATGCTAAGTTCCAGATGGGTGGACTCTATTCTCTATAAGAGTTGAAGACACTCTGGAAAGAGAAAAGCTCCAGACTTTTTATATTTCTGTTAATTATATTATTATTGCATTGGTTTATCAGTTAAAATTATATCCATTATTCTTCATCTTTAAGAGATGGAGAACAAGGTCTATGTAATGGTTTGTCTAATCTTAGCTTAAATAATTCCTAAGACTGAATCAGTTGGTTGGGAATACTTTTGTGATTGCCAACTGAAAGTGCCTTCGAAGTCTGGAGATTTTTATTGCCTTCATTTTCACGTCTCCTCATTCCTCCACCCTAGCCTCTCAAATAAAGCTTCAAATATTTTCAGTCTCTAGGCTTTATGGTAGAAAATCCAAACTGATGAACAATGATAGGAGAAGGTGGGTGGAGAGAGAGAGATGCAGATGGATTCGTTCTAACATTGAAGCAGAGACACACGGATATTGGAACCAGATGAATGCATTTTTCTTGTTTCCTTAAGTAGTTGGTTTAGATCTGCTATGGATTCAATTGTGTCCCCTCAAAATATTTGTTGAAATCCTGATCTTTGTCTCTGTGGATGATCCTGATTGGAAATAGGGGTTTTCTTTTGTTCTGTGAAGGAGGCTATCCCAGAGTAATGTAGGTCCTAACCCTAATCACCTCTGAGCTATACACAGAGCAGAATAGAAGACTAGACACCCCCAGGAGAAGACAGATGTCAAGAAAGAACTGTGGGGGCTACTGACAAGGAAGAAATACACCTCCTACCACCCCACCCCCACTCCTTGTGCTTACTTTGCTTATTCAGTGCTATGCTTCTGTCCCAGGGAACTGACCTAGTTCTACCTGAATCTTGAGTTGCCTGTTGGCTTTTACTAACTCCCCATCAGCCACCACACAGCAGCACCACCATCTGTTCTTTAAAACTACCCAACTGTGGTATTTGTGTTACAAAGATCTTAGACCCCCACTAAGCATTTGGCTTAAGTGGAGTGGGTCTAGTGGTCCCCCAGTCCTGGCCCCATGGAATACTAAGTAGTTGTAGGAACCATTTTTTGATGTGTTCAGAAAGAGGCATAGTACAATTAAGACTTAGATAGAACAATCTTTCATGTAAGTGTATCAACCTACTTCTTGAGTCTATTCTAATCCTCCTTCGTTGGTTAATTGAGCTAGGACAGACTTTGGAGTTCATCAGTCTGGGGTTTGAATCCCAATTCTTCCATTTTTAGCTGGATGACCTTGGGGAGGGTCCTTATTCTCTAAGAGGCCTGGTTTTCATCTGAAAAAGAGAGGAGCGTGTCTGTGACGTCTTATAGATGCAGTGAAAACTTGAACTCAACAGACTGCCGTGTTTTTCTGCATCCCGTAAGATGAAATTTTAAGACAGGGTGCAGTGTTACCACTTTTCTATCGCTCTCTGACAGGTTTCTGCCTTTCCACAGAGTCTCCCTTTCACGGATTTGACTGTATAGCTTTCTTTCACATAGTTGTCTGTTGGGTGGATGATCAATGTTTTTGCGGATTGCTGATGAGTCCATTCTAATTCTTGGCAACCCATGTGTACAGAGTAGAAGTGCTCCATAGGGTTTTCAAGACCTTTCAGAAGCAGATTACCGGACCTGTCTTCCGAAGCATCTTTGAGTGGGTTTAAACTGCCAGTCCTTCAACTACAAGTTGAACTACTTGCACCACCCAAAGAACCCTGAGTTTCTGCGAGTTTCATATGATAGTGTAAGTAAAGCAAGTATTAGATAGTTGTTGTTGTACTTGGTAAGTAATTTTGAGTTGTTTCCGACTCATAGCCACCCTGTATAGGCTTTCCGAGGAATAGCTGGTTAGTTTGAACTACCATCCTTGTGGTTCAAATGGACTTGAGGTCCAGTCTTATTCTACAGTGCCACACCGGGACGCCACTATTAGAGACTCCAGAAAAAAGCAGTTCCGCTCTGTCCTACAGAGTTGCTGTGAGTTGGAACCCTCTCAACAGCAATAGGTTTGTTTTTGGTTAAAAAGACTTCTGCCGTGGGAAGATAGAAGCTGGATTGAGCCAGACATGTCATCATGCTAGTGCCAACTGAACTACCTTGATTTCCTCCATTTGCTTTGGCGTTATCTTACCTCGACCAACATTATCCCTTCTCTCTAGAGTGTTCCCTCTTGTACCCCTCTCCACCTGTGAAAATCCTACCCAGCCTTCAAGACTGCGTTCACTTCTCTTCTCTGAGTAGTTTGCATGTACTGTGTATATTCAGCTAATCTTCTATAACCCTGTATTTTAGTGAATAGAGCTTCTCCCCTGCTATCAGGGTGGCCAAGGTCCATGGGGGCTACCAATGGTTTGCACTTGACTGCTGATGTCAGCATTACTGAGGAAAAAAGACCTAGTGATCTGCTTCTGTAAACTTTTTTTTCTTAAACGTTTGATTGTGAATTATATGATAGTTTACATGGGAGAACATTAGTTTTACATTAATCCTATCATATATCATTTCATTGTCATGGTTACAATCCCCTCCATGCATCATCAACCAACCAAAGGGTATACCCTGCAAGCCTGCCCCCCCTCCCCCAGTTGTCAGCACACAACCCCTCTCCCTCTCTGGGTCTAAAGTCCCCAGCTGCTCCATCTCTCCACGTCATCGTCTCTGCCTCTATCTCTGGCATCACTGCTTCTCTGGGTAGGGACCCGCACCCCACTCTTCTCCCTTGATGGTCCCAGAGCCCTCCGCTCCTGGACTGCAAAGTTAATCACTCCTCTCCTTTTGCTACAAAACCTCTACCTTTACATTTCCAACCCACACAATCAGTCCTGAAAACAATTATTCACTATTGTATCACAAGAGACCTATCTGCATTTCCTTTCATCAGCCCCTCCTAGACAGATTGGATACTACTCAGTGGAGAGTCTACCTTCCTCCACGCCCTCTGGATCTAGGCTCCCTCTTGAAAGCTTGTAAGCCAGTCACTTTCTTCCTTTGAAGCCTCCCCATTTTGGGTAGCCAATGTCCAAGTTGCCCACCCCTGTCTACTCTGTGTATGGAGGGGGTGGGAATGATCCTCGCTGTAAAGATTTGTTCCCTCTTTGGAGCTACTGCATCCATAGGTGTAGGTCAAGTTCATCAAATTGTACCAGATTACTCTTTTTTTCCTCTTCTTTCTTCTTCTAGTTAAGCTCTGATCATCCAGTCATGCATCTGTAAACATTTGTTGTTGTTGTTGTTATTGTGAAGTGTCATCGAGTTGGTTCTGACCCGTAGCGACCCTATATAGGGTTTTCAAGGAATGGTTGTGTCAGGGACAGGTTAGGATCCCTGGGCCCTGGGCCTCTCCTACTCTGGCTTCCTATTTACCCCTTTGCTCTGAGTCTTCTCCTACTAAACAGGGATCAAGAAAGGGGGGAGGGCATCTCTAGTCCAACAACAATAGTAATGCTGAGATGAATAGGCTGGAGACAGAGATAAAGATATCAGGACCTGAAACCCTAAAAGAAGCAGTTGGACGCAGGTGGACAAACCATGAAGATAGCACCTAGAGCTTAGAACTTCAGAAGGCACCCCATTTCCAAGAAGCCCGTGCCCCTTTACTAAAAACAACGAATATTTAACATACCACTCTTCCTAATCAGTATGAATTAGCCTACCCTTAGAGGAACAGACCCCAAACCATTATAAATCAGTGCACCCTAACCCCAAAAGGTCTTCTCCACTTGTAGAGACAGAGCTGCTTCTCTCCCTGAAGTGAACTTTCACTTTGACTTGATCTATGCTCCCCAGTGCTTCCATGTCTTCTCCACTACCGGAGACAGAGCCGCTTCTCTCTTTGAAGTGTGCTTTCGCTTTGACCTACTCTAATCTATGCTCCTTAATTCTGCCAGGTCATCTCCACTCACAGAAACAGACCCTCTTTTCTCTCTGAAGCGTTCTTTTGCTTTGCAATAAAGCGACTCTAAGTGGATGCTTATTGTTCATGTGTGACTGAGAAGTGGCGACTCCATGGGACTAATTCTTTAGACCCCCCTGAGAATGAGAGGGACCAGGGAAAAACTTGACAGTTGGTGAGTTTGAACCGCTAAACTTGTCGTTCAAACGTGCATTGCAGGCCAATGTTCTAGCCCACAGTGTCACACCAGAGCTGCTCTGTAAAGATTATAGAAGCTCTGGTGTGTAACACATGATGGTCACCATGAACTGAAATTTGGCAATAACAACATGTTGCTGTTGGGTGTCATTGAATCATTTCTGACTCATAGTAACCCTATGCACAACAGAACGAAACATTACCCAGTCCTGCAACATCCTCACAGTTGTTGTTACGCTTGAGTCCATTGCTGCTGTCCCTGTGCCAATCCGTCGTGTTGGGGGTCTTCTTCCTCTTTTTAGCTGACCAAGCATGATATCCTTCTCCAGGCATTGATCCTTCCTGATAATAAGCCCAAAGTGTGAGAGATGAAAAATGGCCATCCTGGATTCCAAGGGGCATTCTGGCTTTACTGTTTTTGTTTTGTTTTGTTGTGAATTGAATGAAGGTTTACAGATAAGATCATTAGTTTTACATTCAACAAATTGTACCCTTTGTTTTGCCTCAATAATGGAAAGAAGAGTTCTTCTGCTTCCTCCCAGTGGCTCCTATTACCATTCAAACCACCTTCCCATTCCTTCTCAACTTTGTTCTTAGGTGCATGTTGCTCCATTGATTTTGAATGATTGACCATTTCATCTTTTATAGTGAGAATACCTTACTAGTGTTGTTGTTCCTCTTATATACTCCATGTACTACTTGGCTGACAGTTGGACCACAAGGGTAAATTCCTTTCCAGACCTAAAGGGTGGTTCAGAACCATAGTCTCCAGTTACTCTAGTCTCTTCTTTCTGACCAGCAAGTCCGGTCTTTTAAAAAAAGTAATTTTGAGTTTTGTTCCATATTTTCTGCCGCTGTATCCGAGACCTCCTAATGTGGTTCTTTTCAGAGCAGATAGTAATGGTAGCCGGACACTGTCTAGTTCTTCTGATCTCAGAGTCATGGAGACTGGTATTCACACGGTGCATTAGTTCATTGGATTACTTGATTCCAAGCATCCTCAATTCTCAGCAATCTTCTTTCTTCTGCACATGGAGAGACCAATTGGCTGTACTTTTTCCTACACAGATATGTTTATTCTTCTGGCAGTCTATGGTACTTTTTTTCCACTTTAAAAAATTTTTTTAAGTTTTTATTGTGAATCGATTGATAGTTTACATGGGAGAACATCGGTTTGACACTCATCGTTTCATTGCAATGATTAATTGCAATGATTACAATCTCCTCTATGCATCATCATTCAACAGTACTTGCTTCTATTACATTTTTTTTTTTGTGTGTGTGTGTGTGTGTGTGTGTTTGTTTGTTTGTTTTGTTTTTTGTGGGGGGAGAGGATGTACACCAAAACACTCAGAAATATATAATCATTTAAACAAGCAAAGGGCACATTCTACAAGCCTGCCTTCTTGACCACCAGCACACAGCCTTTCTCTTTCCATGAGTCCAGAGTCCTCGGCTGCTCCCTCTCTCCATGTCATCATCTCTGCCTCCACCTCTGATGTCGCTGCTTCTCTGGATAGGGTCCCACATTCCCCTTGTGCTCTTCTACCTTGATGGTCCTCAGATCCTCTGTTCCTGGACTGTAACATTAACTACTCCCCTGTTTTTGTTACATAGCTTCTAGCTTTACAGTTGTGACCATCGCGATTAGTCATGATAACAATTACTGACTAATGGATCATAAGAATTTTATCCCCATCTCCTTTCACCAGACCTGTCCAGACAAAGTCCATGGTACTTTTAATATTCTTCTCCAACACCATAACTCAAATGTATCATTTTTCTGTCTTTCTTATTCATTATCCAAGTTTCACATGTATATGAGGTGATTGAACATACCAGGGCTTGGATTGTTGGTGGTGTTGTGCCACAGAGTCGGTTTTGATTCATAGTGACCCTGTATAGGGTTTCTGAGGCTGTGACTCTTTATGGGAGCAGAAACCCTCATCTTTCTCCTGTGGAATGACTGGTAGTCTCGAACTGCTGGCCTTGTGGTTAGCAGCAGTCCAACATGTAACCCACTAATCTACCAGGGCTCCTTATGGCTTGGATTAGATGCACATTACTCCTCAGTGCCACACCAGGACTGACAATACTATGTAGGAGCACCAAATACAACTGTGCTTTTTTTTTTTGCTTTGAATAAAAGTGCCTGTCTGTGGAAACAAGTGAGGACTGGATTCTAGTGCATATCCACTTGACAAGCCAGTCTTGGAGGGAGCGACTTTTCTAATGTCCACAAAACATGGTATATGCTAGCAATTCAGCTTGCTAGATTTAACAGCTCTTCGAGCACAAGAATGGGATTATAATTGTCTTTGTGC
>NW_006408569.1:2091425-2093406 GCF_000296735.1 Chrysochloris asiatica
ACCCCATGTGTATCAGAGTAGAACAGTGTGCTCCATAGAGTTTTCGATGGATGACTATTCAAAAGTAGATTGTCAGCACTTTCTTATAAGGCACCTTTGGATGGACTTGAACCGCCAACCTTTTAGTTTGCACCCGAGTGTATTACTCATCTGCACTACCCAGGGACTTGAGTGTTGACTATCTCACTCTGTAGTTACCCTCCAGTTAACTCCAAGTGACAGAGACCTCGTGTGTCAGAGTGGAGTTGTGTCCATAGGGTTTTCATTGGCTGAGTTTTCAGAAGCATATCTCCACCTTTTTCCAAGGTACCTCTGGGTGGACTTGGACCTCCAGTCTTTTATTTAACTGCCAGTTCCTGTTTATAACTGTTGTCGTTGGTTGCCATCAAGTTGCCTCCAACTCACCATGATGATACAACAGAACAAAGCATTGCCTGATCTTGGGTCCTCCTCACCATTGTTTGTGTGCTTAAGTTAATTGTGCATTTTGAATGCCTTCCAACCTAGAGGGGCTCATCTTCCAGCACCACATTAGACAGTATTCAAGTCATAGGATTTTTGGTTAATTTTGGGGGGTAGTTTGCCAGACCTTTCTTCTTAGTGTGTCAGTCTGGAAGTTCTGCTGAAACCTGCCCACCATGGGTAACCCTGCTGGTACTTGAAAGACCAGTGGCATAACTTCCATTGTCATGTTGTTGTTGTTGGTAAGTGTCATCAAGTCAGTTCTGACTCATAACGACTGTATTGGTTTTCCGAGGAGCAGCTGGTGTGTTTAAATTGGCAACCTTGTGGTTAGCAGTCCAGTGCTTGTCCTACAGCACTTCCATTATTATAGTGTGTTTGAAATACAGGTGGCACAGCTTCCATTATTATAGTAACAGATAATATGAAACATTGACAGGTGAGTGGTGACTTTAGCTCAATCCTTCAGCTTGAATATCGCCTTGTCTAGAATCTCAAATCCACTCCCAGTTCAGGATAGGTGCTTCTAATAGATGCTCACCCACAGTACCCTGTACCTTTACTGTTACACAACATTGTAGTTACACAATATTGCAGAGGAGCTCTGGTAGCATAGTGGTTACGAATCGGGCTGCGAACCGCAAGGTCAGCAGTTCGAAAATACCAGCTGCTCCGCAGGAGAAAGATGAGGCTTTCTGCTCCAGTAAAGATTTACAGCCTTGGAAACCCTGTACAGGGTCGCTATAAGTCAGGACCAACTCCACGGCACATAACAACAACAACTACCTTATTCACGGTTATTTCCCTCTCCCATCCTTGACAGGGAGTTCTGGTGTGGTGCTGTGGGTTAATGCGCTGGACTACAAAGTCAATTTGAACACCAAGGTCAGTGGTTCAAGCTACCAATTGCTCCTCAGAAACCCTATACAGGGTCTCTATGGGTCAGAACCAACTCGATGACACTCAACAACAACATCCTTGATGCACCACAGGATTCTATCAATTGTTTGTTGAGTGAGTACTTAAATAAACACCTCTCCCCGAGATTCAGTATCTTGCATCCAAAATCAGATGATGCTAGTGATCCATTGTTGTTGTTATTAGCTGCCATCGAGTTGGTACCGACTCATAGCCTCATAGCGACCCTATGCAGAACAGAACGAAACACTACCCAGTCCTGGGCCAACCTCACTACTGTTGCCACGCTTGAGTTCATTGATGCTGCCACTTTGCCAATCCATCTTGCTGGAGGTCTTCCTCTTTTTCTCTGACCCTCCACCTTACCGAACATGATATCCTTCTCCAGAGACTGGGCTCTCCTGACAATATGTCTGAAGTATGAGAGATGAAGTTTGGCCACCCTGGCCTCCAAGGAGCACTCTGGCTGCACTTCTTCCAACAGATAACTGTTGGTTCTTTTGGCAGCCCATGTCACTTTCAATATTCTCCTCCAACACCATAACTCAAAAGCATCAATTCTTCTATGGTCTTCCTTATTCACTATCCAGCTTTTGCATGT
>NW_006408569.1:2094131-2133600 GCF_000296735.1 Chrysochloris asiatica
AGAAGTCATTGGTTTTACAAAATTCTATCATGTGACCTCCAGCATCATTTCTATCACCAAGGCCATATTTTCCAACTACGGATCCTTCCTCCCTGGTCCCAACCTTTGCATTTCAATCACCAGTAATGATCAATACATCTTGATTGCATGTTTGATCAATTTCAGATTGAAGAAGTTGGTAGAATTGTTGTATTTCATCCTCACTGGCTTTAGTGGTTGGTGTGTAAATTGAATAACAGTGGTATTTACTGGGCTTCCCTGTAGGCACATGGATATTATCCTATCAGAGACAGCATTGTACCTCATGACAGATCATCATGATACATTCCTTTTGACAATGAATGCAATACCATTCCTCTTCGATTTGTCATTCTCAGCATAGTAAACCATATGGTTGTCAGATTCAAAATGGCCATTACCAGTCCATTTCAGCTCACTAATGCCTAAGACATCGATGTTTATGCATTCTATTTCATTTTTGGCAATTTCTAATTTTCCTAGATTCATGCTTTGTACATTCCATGTTCTGATTATTAATGGATGTTTACAGCTGTTTCTCTTCATTTTGAGTTGTGCCCCATCAGGAAATGAAGGTTCCATGGGCTTTATTCCATTAGCTTCATCACGGTCAACTCTACTTTGAGGAGGCAGCTCTTCCCCAGTCGCATTTTGAGTGCCTTCCAACCTGAGGGGCTCATTTTCCAGCAATACATCTAGCAGTGTTTCTATGCTATTCATAAGGTTTTCAGTGACTAAATATTTGGAAGTAGTTCGTCTCTCCTTCCTAGGCTGTCTTTGTTTGGAAGCTCATCTGAAACCTGTCCACCATGGGTGACCCTGCTGGTATTTAAAATACCAGTGCCATATCTTCCAGAATCACAGCAACTCACAAGCCACCATAGTATGACAAACTGACAGACGTGTGGTTGCCAGTGATCCACAGACCTTTATAATACAGGCGAAACATTAGTTTTTAAGGATTGGCTATCTTTATCAGTGCTTCTTGGGTGGGGGCAAACAGTCTGGGCTGTTACTAGCCGAAAGATTGGAGGTTCGAATCCACCCATTGGTGCTATGCAAGAAAGGTCTGGCAATCTGCTTCTGTAAAGATAAGAGCCAAGAAAACTCTATGGAGCAAGTCTACTCTGTAACATGTAGGGTCACCATGATCCAGAATCAACTCGATGGCAGTGTTGTCTGTTGATTTTTTTAATGTTTCATCAGCATTGTTGTTGTTAAGTGCCGTCGAGTTGATTCCTAAACATCGCGACCCTGTATAGGTTTTCTTAGTTGTAGCTGGTGAACTTGAACCACCGACTTTGCAGCTCAACTGACTTTGCAGTCTGGCGCATTAACCCACAGCTCCACATCAGGACATAGAGTAGAATAAATTTTACCCAGCTACACCAAATCATACACAGGATCTAAATGGAAAGTGTGCATTTCACATGAAACAACTGTATTGTTTAAATTTAGACAAGCGCATCTAGGAAATCCTCCTCCCCTTCAAGCATTCTTTCAGCTGTTATTTATTCAGTAGTTATGGTTTCCTTCTTGATTTAGTGGTGGTGGTTTTCTCCCCTTGGTTTAAAATGTTTTCAGCCAAAGAACATTTAGGAACAACCCCCAACTAGATGTTGGAATTCTGAGGTTATACATCTTACCTCCCCTCCTACTTTGCCAGCTCCTTCAGGCCAGGGACAGAATCTTCATGTACTTTTGTAGCCCAAGTTCTTAGCAAAATGCTTAACGTGTAGTAGTAAACAGGGTCTATTTGTTGAATAGATATATAAAACTCCCTCAAGCCGAAGGCTCCCTCTAGAGAGCAGAATTCCCACTTGTGGCTCAGGCATACACAGGCCAGGGCTAAACAACTGCTAATGAAGGGTATAGGTCGCAGCTTCTAGTCTACTGTTCCCCACCTCCACTTTTGAAATGTTTTGTGTAACCCATATTTTTTTAAAATGAAAACTTAAACAATTACCCTAAAAGAATTGAACTCAGATCAGTTGGACCTCTTCAAAATTAAGAACGTATGTGTGAAGGATACAATCAAGAAAATGACAAGACAACTCACAGAATGGGGTAAGACAGTTGGAAAACATTTATTTTAGTGTTTAGCATCCAGAATACTCGTATGTCAAGATCTCTTGAAACTCAACAACAAAAGCATAAACAGCTTAGTTAAAAAGTGGGCAAAGAACTCAAGCAGACATTTCCCCCAAAGAAGATATATAAATGGCTGACTAGTACATGCAAGGATGCCTAACTACATCAGGGAAATTCAAATCCAAACCATAATAAGATAGCACTTCACAACCAGTAGGATGGTTATAGTAAAAAATACATTTAAAAAAAAATTAATAGTATTGGCCACCATCACCACCACCATTGGCAAGGCTGTGGAGAGACTGGAATTCTCCAACACTGCTGGTGGTAATGTAAAATGATACAACCACTTTGGAATACAGTCTGGCAGTCCCTCAATTAAACATAGAGTTACCATGTGACTCAGCAGTTCTAGTTCAACTCCTAGGAATATTTAATAATTTAAACAACCAAAGGGCACATTCTGCAAGCCTGCCTCCTGGCTGCCAGCACCCAGTCCCTCTCTTCCCATGAGTCCAGAGTCCTTAGCTGCTCATTCTCTCCATGTTCCCACGTCTGCCTCCATCTCTGGTGTCGCTGCTTTTCTTGATAGGGTCCCGCATTCTGCTCCTGCTCTTCTCCCTTGATGGTCCTAGGGTCCTCTGTACCTGAAATGTTAGATTAACTACTCTCCTCTTAATGTTAAAAAACTTCTACTTTTACAATTGTGACAGTCACAATTAGTCATGATAACAATTACTATTGAATCATAGGAATCTTATCACCATCTCTATTTAAAAGACCCATCTAGACAAGATGAAAACTATTCAGTGTGGATTCTATCTCCCCCCACCCCACACACTCTTAAACTGAACTCCCTCTTGAAACCTTGTAAGCCAGTCATGTGTCTTTATTGTTCTCTTTTAGGTAGCCAGTGTCTAAGTTGCCCGTCCCTATCTACCCTGTATACAGAGGGGATAGCATTGATACTTGATGTGAAGACTCCTTCCCTCTCTGTTGGTATTTTAAGCTACTACCTCCATGAGTATAGCTCAAGTTCATCAAATTGTAGCAATTTATCCTCCTTTCCAATTATCTTTTAATTCAATTTTTCTATGAACTTTTTCAAGCCCCCTCATATATACAAGGGTATGTCACAAAGTACTGCTACAAGGGTTTCATGGAATTATTCCAAACAAAATATGTTTGAACATGTCTCTGAGATCAGTGGATGCCTGCAGACAATTTCTCTTAGTAACATACTAGTCCTAGTCTCTTAGGGTGTTTTCAAAAAAAGGAAAATTTTTGTGCCTTGGAGAAAAAACACACTATTTTGAGGTGAGGGTTACTATCAATTTTAATACAACTCAAGTGGACAACTTCCCAAAGCATTAGAACTTTGCAACAGGGGTGCTATTCCACATAAAACAACAGTGTTTAGATGGGTCAGTATTTTAAGGAAGGTCAGAAAGACCTCAAAGATGAGCCGAGAGATGCATGAAGAAACTATGGCTACAGTACAGAAACTGGTGGAAGATGCCGGTAGACTTGCCACTTACGTGATAGCTACTGAGGTTGCGAGCTCACCTGGTTCTGCATTTTCAATTTTAAGCAATCAACAATTTCATTTTTAAGCCTCAGCAAGCTTTGGGTTTCATGGGTGCCAACTGTGTTGTGTGCATATCAGCTAGCTCAAAGAACTGGTCTTCCATCAGTCATTTACACACTATCAAAGGTAAAGAAGATGATTTGATTGGAGTGAATTACAACCGGGAATAAATCTTGGAATTACCAAAATAATCCAAAGAATACGATCTATCAAAACAGTAGCTTCTGAGATGATCTACTGGGCCAGTTAAATTCAAGACAGAAAGGTAAGCTTAGAAAATTATTATGGGACTTCCGGTAAGATGGCAAATCGGCAGACACACTACCCAGACCCTCTACAACAAGGATATGCGAAATCAGATAACAACAGGCACAGATGAAGATCTTGGAACCTTTAACTTCAGAAAAATTTGCTAGACATTAACACAAGAAAAATGAAGAAAATGAAAAGCCACAAACAAAATGAAATCAGTACAGAAAATTACATGGTGTCAAAGAACAACAATATCATAAAAAAACACAGTCAAATGACAGCAATCAATTCATATTTATTGATAATTTCACTGACTGCAAATGGATAAAATGCACCAGTCAAGAGACAGAGAGTAGCAGAATGTATAAAAAAACAGGATCCCTCAGTCTGCTGTTTATAGGAGACACATCTTACACACAAAGACAGCAATAGACTAACTTAATCAAAGGATGGAGGGAAAAAAATACATCAAACTAACAGCAGTCAAAAATGAGCAGGAGTGGTGATTTTAATCTCTGATGAAATTGGCTTTCAGGCAAAAACCAACATACGAGACAAAGAAAGCCATTATGTCATAATTAAGGGTCAATTGAACAAGAGGATATAGCCATAATAAATATCTATGTTTCCAGTGAAAGAGTCTCACAATATATAAATCAAACTCTAAAAGAACTGAAGAAAGAAATAGGCAACTCTGCAATAAGAGTAGGAGATTTTAATGCACCACTTTTGTTGAAGGACAGAACAACTAGAAAGAAACTCAACAATGACTCAGAAGAACTAAACAACACAATCTACTTGACCTCATAGATTTATACAGAGCACTCAACCCAGCAACAGTACAATATGCATTGTTTTCCAGTGCACATGGAACATTCTCCATAACAGATCATATTAGGCCACAAAGCAAACCTCAATAAATTAAAAAACCTCAAAATGCTACAAAGCAGCTTTCAAATCACAATGCTATAAAATTATACATCTACAATAGGAAGATCAAGGGTAAAAAAATCAAATACATGAAAATTAAACAACACTCATAAATGAAATTAAAAAAAAAAAATCCTTGAGTCAAATGAGAATGAAAATACAATGTACCAAAACCTTTGGGAAACAGCCAAAGCAGTGTTCAAAGGGCAATTTATAGCAATAAATGCACAAATTCAAAAGAAGAACCAAGTAAAAGGCTTCTCATTTCTCTGTCTTAAAACCCACTACATAGCCACCTGTCATCGAAACAGCCTGGTACTGGCACAACGAAAGACACACAAATCAATGGAGCAAAATTGGCAAAGCAGAATAACATCTATCCACATGCAGTCAGCTGATCTTTGACAAAGAAGCAAAACACATAAAATGAGGAAAACAAATGATGCTTGCAAAGTTAGAAATAAATTTACAGAAAAATGAGGCAAGATCCATATCTCACATGATATACAAAAATGAACTCAAAGTGGATTAAAGACCGAAATGTAAAATCTAGAACTCTGCAGATTAATCATCAATGAAAAAAACATGACAAACGGGAGATCTGATACATGGCACAAATACACTATCAAACATAACTGACAACATACAAACAGAAGACAAAATAGATGACTGGGACCTCCTAAAAATTAGATAATTATGTGCAACAAAAGATTTCAACAAAATAGTAAAAGAGAAATCACAGACTGGGAAAAAATGTTTGGCTATGACATATCAGACAAAGGACTACTCTCCAAAATTGATAGAACACTTCAACGCCTCAAGAAGGCAAATAATCCAATTAAAATCTGGGTGGAGAATGTGAACACACACTTCATCAAAGAAGACATTCAGGCAGCCAACAAAAATATGAAGAAATGCTCACAACCATTAGCCATTTGTTGTTGTTGTTGTTGTTAAGTGCCTTCGAGTCGGAGCCGATTAGAGAAACACAAAACAAAACAACAGTGGGGTATCATCTTATTTTAGCGTTAATAGGAAAGTTCTAGAAAACAGAAAACAACAATTGCTTGCGAGGGTGTGGAGAGACTGTGACCCTCCTTCACTGCTGGTGGGTCTGTGAAAGGGTGCAACCACTTTGGAAAATGGTATGGAGATAAAAATATGACCCAGCAATCCCCCTACTTGGTATATGTTGTTGTTGTTAAGTGCCGTCGAGTTGATTCTGGCCCATAGTGATCCTGTGTAGGGTTTTGGAGGAGCGGCTGGTGAGCTTGAACTACTAACCTTGTGGTTTAAGCCGACTTTGCAGTCCAGTGCATTAACCCACAGTGCCACACCAGGACTCTTCTGCCCTTATTATATATCCTCAAGAAATAAGAACTGCAACACGACTAGATACATGCACACCCATGTTCATTGTAGCACTATCCACCACAGCCAAAGGATGGAAATAGCCTAAATGCTCATCAACAGAAGAATGGATAAAGTTTGGCACATGCACACAATGGAATATTATGCAACATTAAAAAATAATGCAGACTCTGTTAAACACCTCACAACATGGATGAACCTGGAAGACATGATGCTGAGTGAAATTAGTCACAACAGGACAAATATTGTATGAGACCACTGTTGTAAAAAGTTAAGAATTTTTTTTTTTTTTTGCTAAGCGAAACAATCTATGAAGGGTACAGGGCTGATGAAGGTTTGTGGGAGAAGGGAAAAAATAAAGTGACTAGAGTTAAATACTGTTAACTGATGGTACATGCAATGATTTGCCATCGTAATGAACAAGTTAAAGTATGCAATTTGTTGAATGAGGGACTGATGGTCTGTTATGTAAGCCTTTACTTAATTCACAGTAAAAAGTCAAAAAGTCAAAAAAAAAAAAGGTTATTATGTTGATTGTTTGGGGAATCCCAAAGAGGTCATCTTGATACAATTTCTCAATGGACACAGAATGATCACACAGGGTCTTATCAAGAAGAAGTTTTAAGAAAATTGAAAACTGTAGCGATGAGAAAACGCCTGGAAAGTTGCATCGAGGAAGTGTTTTCCATCATGACTATACACCGGCTTATTCTTAGAGTCCTGGTGTGGTGCTGTGGGTTAATGCTCTGGACTGCAAGGTCGCTCTGAATTACAGGGTTGGCAGTTCAAGCTCACCAGTCGCTCCTTGGAAACCCTATACAGGATCATTATGAGTCAGAACCGACTCGCTGGCACAACAACAACATTCTTAGAGGATAGCGAGGGCAGTGCAAGGAGAATTTCATTGGGAAACCTTACCACATCCAACCCACAACCTTGATCTTGCTTCTTCAGACTTCTTTTTGTTCCCCAAACTCAAAGAACATTGCAAAAGGATGTGATTTCAGTTCCTCAAGGATGCTAAAACTATAAATCTAGGAGCTCAGAATTATTTGGGGATGGATTAGAAAGATGGAAACACAGCCTTCAAAATGTGTAGACCTAGATGTTTAAGAAAGGTTTCTAGGATTTTGTAGTAGTGCTTTTGGATGTACCCTTGTATATGTACACATTCACAAAGTATATGAGTGCAGTTCAGTACATTTTTCCAAAGTGGATATACATACCTATGTATGTTTGTCATTTTTACTAGCAAAGAATAAGTGCATCACAGTGGTATATCATACTTTGTTTTGCTACTTCCCTATTTGGGGACGTGTTTGTGTTTTGAATTTTTAAAATTATTAGTGGCCATGCTATAATCATCTGTTTAGAGCTGATTGCTTTAAGTTATGTCTTTTAAGTATATTCTCAAAAGCAGGATTAATGGGTCAAGAAGTATACCAAATACCTCTAGACTACTAGTCTGAAAACAAAGCAATGTATAGCATTGGGTTTGCTGTTATATTTTCTGCTGTGATTTGACTGCAATGCATGATGACGTCATGTACAACAGAACAAAACAGAGACCAAGCTTGTGCCACCTTCACAATCATGTGTATGTTTGAGTACATTGTTGCAGCCACTGTGCATTTTGAGACCTTTCCAACCCGGGGGGGGGGGGGGGGTGGGTTGTTTGGGGGGGGGGGGGGGGGGGGGGGGGCTTATCTTCCAGCACGATATTGGATAGCGTTCTCTTGTAATCCACAGGATTCTCACTGGCTTTCTAGTCTGTCTTAGTTTTGAAGCTCTGCTCAAACTTGTCCATCATGGGTGACCCTGCAGTCAATGTGTTTTGTTGTTGTTGTTGTTACATGCTGTAGAGTCGGTTCCGACTCATAGCGACCTTGCACAGGGTTTCCAAGGCTGTAAATCTTTATGGGAGCAGAAAACCTCATCTTTCTCCCATAGAACAGCTGGTAGTTTTGAACTGCTGACCGTGAGATTAGCAGCCCGATTCGTAACCACTACGCTACCAGAGTTCCTTGTGTCAAGCTCAATGTGTAAGCGTACCTAATTCACCATAACTTCACAATCATAAGGTTTCATCATTTTAACTCTTTTTCTCCAAGTTTATAAAGTGTTTTAATGTCTAGGGAGAGTGTTCATCTTTCTCTGAGATACTTAATTGGCCAGAGTCCTCAAAAGTAAACCATTTCTGTTGACCACATTCCTAGTGGTATCTGGATATCAAGTTCATATATTTTTCTCTAGCCTGCATACATTTTAAGGGAGCTCTGGTAGCGTAGTGGTTATGAGTCGGGCTGCTAACCTCAAGGTCAGCAGTTCAAAACTACCTGCGGTTCTGTGGGAGAAAGATGAGGCTTTCTGCTCCTGTAAAGATTTACAGCCTTGGAAACCCTATACAGGGTCGCTATGAGTTGAAACGGACTTCACAGCACATAACATACATAACCACATACATTTAAATAGCATATATCCATCGTTTATATTTTCACATGTTTACAGCATTAGTCAGTTTACAAATATAAAAATGTTATATAAATGTTAACCTCCATTTACTTCATAAAAGAAAGAGTTCCCTCATCTACCCATTTTAGTGCAAATAGTCCCTTTATTAAAGTATTTTTGGTGAAACATTTTGGAGGGAGACGGACAAATAAACATATAATTAAAGTATAATGCAATAAGTGCTTTTTAATAGTGATATACGCAGAGTGCTGGGGATGGAAACAGGAGGGGCACTTAACTCCAAGTGTTTAGAATTTCTCTCCTACTCCTTGTTAAATCTCTTCTCTTGTCTATGATTTATTATATTCTGGATTTTCACTCCTTTGTGAATAATTCGACCAGTGGTTACAATGTCTGCTATTTTTCCATAGGAACAACTATTCATTTGTTTGCCAAATGGTTATTTTTATTGTTTTCATTTTCCTTTTTTTTATTTGACTGTTCTGTTTCTTATTTGCGGAAGGGTGTTGCTTTCCTCCCTTTGGAAGGGATTTAAAGATATAGTTCATGATGTCTCTCTTGCATTTAGAGTGATAAGTTCTCCCTTAGGTACTACACTGGCAGCCGTCCCTAGATTCTGAACTGCTATTTTCATTTAAGGAGTTGTGTCATTTTCTTCTGCATTTCCTCCCTGATGTAGGGATAGTTTGAGAGTAAAAGAAAAAAAAATTAGATTAAAAAAATTATATGATTCCACTTGTGCTATATAGTTTTATGCAATTTAATTGTAGTCTGAGAATGGGCTGTGTAGATTTTACCTCTGGTGGTGATGGTGTACCCTGGAGTCTGTTCTGACTCATAAGGACTCGGTCCAGGGTTTCTGAGGCTGTAAATCTTCACAGGAGCAGAAAGCCTATCTTTCTCCCATGGAACAGCTGGTAGTTTTGAATTGCTGACCTTGAATTTCACAACCCAATTTGTAACCACTATGCTATCAGGGGTCCTTAGATCTTATCTCTACCAAGTGTATTTTTTTTGCGTTCTTTGCATTTCATTGATTTTTTTGGTTTGTGTGTATGTGTGCCACATTTTTTTATTGAGCCAAAATAGTGTCTGTCTTTCATGGACTAGTCATGAATTTGTCTCCAGATGGTCATGCTGGCCATCCCAGTGAGGCTCCTTATCAGTCATTGTCAGCTTCCCTCACCAGGTGCCACCACTTAATGGGGACTCCCAGAAGCAAACTCCCCCTTTTTCAGCTAAGACAGGAACAAGTAATCTGACTCAAACCTCACACTATCTTGTTGTTTTCCCCTTTGCTTTTTTACGTTTACTCTCCCATCCACTGACTTTGTCATTCCTTCTTTATGATGCCTTTGACTGACCCTCTAGAATGAATGAATGAATGCACCTATCTCTCCTCTGACTGCTTTAACTGCTTGTACAAATCAACCTCAACTTTAGGTCATGTCAGTTAATGTTTTTCTTGGTTTCATCTGACCATCAGCTTTGCAATAAACTCATGGTCAAATACCGCCTTGCTTCCTAGAATGTTTGACTTTGTTGAATTGTCTGTTCTTTGCCTATCTATGGTAGAGGTGGTTAGTTGGTCCATCAAAAATAATCCTGCTTCCTGTTGTAGATGGTGAAATTATTCCTGGGAAGTGACTGCAAAACCAGGGACCCATTTTCTCAGCCCCCCTTTTGCATCTAAGCATGGTTATCTCTTCAGTGAGCATTGGTGTGACTTCCGGTTTGGGGTCTTTGAGAAACGAAAGTGAGTTTCCATTCTTTCTTTTCCTTTATGATTGCTGGAAGCAGAGGATTCTGTGGTGCTATGGGAATCATGGAAACACAAGATGGAAGGCACTTGGTTCCTTCATCACCACAGGAAAGAAAGTTGGCCACCACCAGAAACACCCACATTCTACTGCTACTAATATGGGAACTCACTGAAATTTGGGCATTTCCTTTTATTACAGCAGTTAGCATTGTGAACCATTTTATCTAAACTATCAAGATATCCACTTAAATTTAATTGGACTTTTCTGGTGGTTCTGTCAGTTTTCTTTTTACATGCTTGTGGTTGCTTTGTAGTTAGGGTTATATAGATTCAAAATGCTAGATTTTGTTAACTTTTTGCATTATTTCCATCTTGGTTCCCCAGAATTGTAGTAATAAAATACCACAAACTGGATGGTTTTAAAGACAAACGTCTTTTCTCACAGGTGTATGCTCTGTCTCTTTGACAACTCTAGGGGATGGCCTACCCTTCCTTGTCTTTTCAGTATCTGTATCCCTGAGTGTTTCTGAGTTCTGTAAAACACCATTCACAAGGGAGTAACATTAGGCTTAGGGCTCACTGTACTTTGGCATGACCTGGTTTCATTTCTCCAAACCAGGTCACATCCACAGGTTCTGTCTGGGTTAGGACTTGAGCACCTTTTTTGGGGGGAGACAAAATTCAATCCACAATAATGCCCTTGTTGAATTATTTACTGTGAACTCTATTTTGTTTCATGTGATTATAAATGTTGTATTTGCCATTGCATAAGTATGAGTGCTAAGGAGCTCTGGTAGCGTAATGGTTACGAATTGGCCTGCAAACTTCAGGGTCAGCAGTTCGAAACTACCAGCAGTTCTGTGGGAGAAAGATGAGACTTTCTGCTCCCGTAAAGATTTATAGCTTCAGAAACCCTATACAGGGTCGCTGTGAGTCAGCACAGACTCCACGGCACATAACAACAACAACAACAACAACAAAGTATGAGTGCTATGAGCCGGAACTGACTCAACAGTCCAAGAAGTATGTTAGACCTGAAACCACCTCCTTTATTTAATTATTTGCTCAGTTTGTTATTTGCTTTAAAGTGATGTTGTATTTTGTAAAGTCATGCTGTGATGCATTGTTTTATTTATTTATTTTTACTGTGGTTTGGGTGAAAGTGACAGAGCAAGTTAGTTTCCCATAGGATAATTGATGTACATTTTTGTTTTGTGACATTGGTTGCAATCACCTCACTGTAACAGCACTCTTCCCAGTTCCTCCTTGGATTCCCGCTATCCACTCCTTCTTCTTTACTAACCCTTCAGGCCTTCTGAGACTTGGGGCAATTGATGCCCTTTTTGGTCTGTAGATAAGTACATTCCTTTTAAGTGTTGTCATTCACGTTGTAAGCCTGCCTGTTTTCTAGAGGGGTTTCAGTGGGTTCAGGTCCAGGTTTGAAGAGTGGTTAAGGGCCACATTCTTGGTGTTTCTATCAGTCTGCATCATGATTTTGAACTTTGTTCTACATTTTTCCCCTCCCTCTCTCTCTAGGACCTTCTGTGGTCCCAATCAGGTCACTAGTGTTGGCCAGGCACTATCCAGTCCTTCTGGTCTCACGGTAGTGGAAGCTGTGGTGTACATGCTCCCCTTGACCTTTGGATTAAATTGTTTCCTTGAATCTTTGATTTTCTTCATTCTTCTTTCCTTTGGACAGAGAGACACCAGTAGCTGCACATCAGATGGCCTCTCAGGGGCTTTTAAGAGTCATCACTATGCATCGTAATAGGGAATAGAACATTGTCTTTGTGAACTGTGTTATGCCAATTGACCTAGCTGTCTCTAGTATATGGTCCTAAATCGCCAAGACTCATTCTAGCAAGGTGTTTGGTTATAGCTAAGAAGTTCTCCTAACTTTGTCCCTTGTTGGCTCTACTGGATAGCTGGATATATTTGCAGCACATGCAAATTGTTGTTGTTGTTGTTAGGTGCCATCGAGTCGGTACCAACCCATAGTGATCTTATGCACAGCAGAACGAAACACTGCCCGGTCCTGGGCCAACCTCACTATTGTTGCCATGCTTGAGTCCATCCATGCTGCCACTTGGCCAGTCCATCTCGTTGGGGGTCTTCCTCTCTTCCTCTGACCCTCCACCTTACCAAACATGATATCCTTCTCCAGCGACTGCCCCCTCCTGACAATATGTCCAAAGTATGAGAAACGAAGTTTGGTCATCCTGGCCTCCGAGGAGCACTCTGGCTGCATTTCTTCCAAAATGGATCTGTTGGTTCTTTTGGCAACCCATGGCACTTATATATGTAGAAATGTTATCAGCTAAACCTATATCTATTCATGGGTGTACTCCCATACACTGTCTGACATCTGTTCAGCTTGCTTAAGTGATAGATTGTGCTGTCCTCCCCTTTATTGTATGTTACTTTTTTAAAAAATGTTTTATTGTGAATTATGTGATAGTTTACAAGGGAGAACATTAGCTTTACATTCATCCTGTTGTATATTGTTACATTGCCATGGTTAAAATCCCCTCCATGCATCATCAACCAACCAAAGTGTATACCCTGTAAGCCTGTGCCCCGGTCGTCAGCACAAAGCCCCTCTCCCTCTCTGAGTCTAGAGTCCTCAGCCACTCCATCTCTCCACGTCATTGTCTCTGCCTCCATCTCTGTCATCACTGTTTCTCTGGGTAGGGTACTGCACTCCACTCTTCTCCTTTGATGGTCCATTTTGTATGTACTTTTGTCTTCACCCAAATTAATACATGTGTACGCTGTGGGATAAAGCACTGGACCACAAAGTCAGTTTGAATCACAAGGTTGGCGGCTCAAACTCACAGCCATTCCTTGCAAACCCTATATATACAGAGTCGCTATGAGTTGGGACTGACTCAATGGCACTTAACAATAACAACAACCAGATACAGGAGTCCTGGTGTGGTGCTGTAGGATAAGCATTGAACTGCAAGGTCAGTTTGAAACACAAAGTAGACAGTTCAAACTCACCAGACACTCCTCAAAAACACTATACAGGATATTCTATGAGTTGGAACCAACTCAATGGTACTTAACACCACCAACTATTTAGTGAATAATTTTTTCCTATGTCATCCTATTCCTGGTAACCATCAAAGAATGTTTCCTTCTGTGTGTAAACCTTTTCTTTATTTTTTATAATAGTGGTTGCATACCTATTTGTCCTTTTGTGTTAGACTTACTTTCCTAAGCCCTCTAGGTTTATCCACACTATAAAGTGTTTCACAGATCTCTCAATACGCCTTTAACATTTCATAGTACTCCATTGTGTGTATGTGCCGTGGTTTGTTTATTCATTCATCAATGATGGGCACTTAGGCTGTTTCCATCTTTTTGCTATCATGAATAATGCTGTGATTAACAGAAGTGTGTGTGTGACTATATCTATCTGTGTCCCAGCTCTTATGTTTCTAATATATATATATATATATACTCTGAGCTCTGGTAGCATAGTGGTTACGAGTCGGGCTGCAACTTGGGCTAATCTCAAAGTCAGAAGCTTGAAACTGTCAACGGCTCCACGGGAGAAAGATGAGGCTTTCTGCTCCTGTAAAGATTCATAGCCTCGGAAACTCTATGCAGGGTCGCTATGAGTTAGAACTATATATATGTATATACCAAGTAGAGGGATTGCTGGATCAAATGGTATTTCTATTTCTAGGTTTTTAAGGAAGTGCCACACTGTTTTATTGTTTTCCCTAGTGGTTGTAATCAGTTCTTCATTTTAGAAGAGAATTCAACCCATGTCATCTATTCCTACAACTGAATTGCTTTCAGTGTGGTTTGGTGAAAAGGTTGTTGTAGTCCGAGTCCAGGCCCATCCAAGTCCATTTAGTAGATATGTGACCTTGATCAAATCTTGTACTTCCTCTGACCCTCAATTCTCTTGTGTATAAAATGCAAACCAAGTATAACACAGTTACTATGAGAAGTAAATGAAATAAAATATTATAAAAGTCCTGTGAAACTCTCTTGAGTAATAATTTTTTTTCTAGAACCTAATATACACTGCAGTTGGATCTTTGTGGTAATAGTTTCATATCACTTGCTACCACATAGATTTCTCCTCATGCTTTTTTCTTCTTCAGAGTTTGAGGTAAGGAGCCCTGGTCATGTGCTGGGTTGAATCTACCAGCGGTTCTGCGGGAGAAAGATGAGACTTTCTGTTCCCATAAAGATCAACAGCCTTGGAAACCTTATACAGGGTCATTATGAGTTGGAACTGACTCCACAGCACACAACCAAAGTTTGATGTATAGGTCTAGGGTTTTCCTTTAAACATTATCTTCATTTGCCTTGGGTAGCTCTGTAATGTTATTTGTCTTAAAGTATAAAGGTTTTATATATAGGTAGCAGTGTGTGAACCCAAATCTCCTGCTTCTTAAGTCCAATGTTCTTTGTATTGCATTAGTAGAAGATGGGGCAATAATTTCCCTCCTCACCTCTGACTACTACCACAATTTAAACAGCCACAAAACCTATAACCCTTAACCAGACTTAAAACATCATGGGTGTGGCAGGCGGTTTGGGGCCATCAAGGTCTTATTGAATGCTGGGATTTTTTGCCCCTTCAATTAATTTGGTAATCCCTAGATATAAATGCTTTCTGGATGATTAAGAGATTTGGAAACAATGATACAACAGAAATCAGATGAGAGGTAACCTTATAATGTGGCTGAACAGTTATAGACCTATCCTAAGCTTGAATGCTGATAGTACCAAACAATGCTTTCTTGTTCTCAGAAACTTTGAGAGAACAGCTTTGGCATAACATCTTGCACTTCCCAGAGAAAATGTAGCTTTCAATGAGCAACCCAATTGTGGGTTTCAGAAGAACGTTTTCTGGGGACAGAGAATGAGTATCCAGTGTTGTGGTTTTGCAGTGAGATCCATAATTATGTGTTCCCAAGAGAAAGGGGTTCGAGAAGGGCATCTCAGAGGTGAATTTCAGCCCTTCCCTGGGGCTAACGCATGACTGTGGGCACTGAAAATCAGAGATGTATGACGAGAGTAGAACCAAGGCTGGTACTCCAGGAAGGTGATCACTTGCATGGTAGACTTTCAGGGGCACTAGGAAAGCCTCCTTTTTTTCCTCACCTCTCTCACTGATGCCAGCAGTTTCATTCTTGGCATTCTTTAAAAGCACACAGATTTTCAGCAAGGCCCTTAGATCTTGAATTTTCCTTTCCTTTCCTCTCTGGCAGTAGGACCAAGCCTTCAGATGCTTTAAGAGGAAGGATGGGCTGAGAAGGCAGAAAGGGTTGGTACCTGCCCTACTTTTCCTCCTCCGCAGCCATTTTGGAGCTGGTTTGCTTGGCATTGTGAACCATCTCCTTTTCTGCATAACATCTGCTCTACAAAGGTTTGTGGCTCCTGGAGTCCTGGGTCTCAGCAGTAACTGCAGAGTCCCTTGCAGGACTTGTTCATGGTGCCAGCAGAGGTGGGCGGTTGGGGATGAGATGTGGGGGCAGCCCTCAGGTTGGCGGTGCCTGGTAGCTGGAGCTAGGCCTCCACAGGCCAGATTCTTGCCCCTGGGAAGAAGAGGCTCCTTTGGCTCAGGCGGAGGGAAGTGTGCTAGGAAACAGGAGACAAATGTTTAGATTCCAAAACAGAAGGGTGGTGCACAGAAGGAAACCACTAACTTATGTGTATTATCTCGTGAATGTAGGGGGGAAATGGTACTTGACATACGCGTGGTGGAGGTGAGAGAGGAAGTGGGAGGTTGTTGGGGGGGCAGAGTCAGGGGTGTTGAGTAGGGGCATCGAGGAGGGGGCTTTTAAATGCATCAAATGATTCCACATTCAGGCCCAAGAAGTGGATGAGAGACCAGGCTCGCTCTCTCCCCAGAATGCACCTCTCCTGCGCCTGGGCAACAGCAGCCACCCTCCCTTTAATACTTCTGGCTGAGGCTATATTTGAATGAAATCCAAACAGTCTGCCCTGCCTTAGATCAGAATTCAGACAAGCAGGAAAACTCTCAAAGCCTCACCTGTTTGTGGCTAATCTCCACCAATCACAGATCTCCACTAGAAATACTGTCCCAGAGAATAAGAGTATCCAAAAGGAGGTGAGAAGCTTCTAGTCCCCCTTTCCCAGGCCCAGAAGCAAAGACAGCCAAGTAGAAAAGATGGCTTTTAATGGAGTCCAAGAGGCTCCTAAACAAATGTCAAGTTGAACATTAATGTGTTTAGAAAAGTCACCCAAGATTGTTCCTTTTAAATCTATTTTGTAAACTGGCTGCTTGCAGCCCTTCCTCCCAGGATTATTTTTAATTTGTTGGGTTTCAAAGATGGAAACTGTCCCTCAGAGACCCCAGGCCTGATAATCAACAAAGAAGAATTCTGAGAAGAAAATTTGAGAACAAGAACTGAAAGTATTTAAGGCAAATTAACAAGAAGAGTCAACAGAAGGTAGGGCTTGAAAATGACCAGTCCAACCTCTGTCATGGAGTTTTCCATTCTCTTTCCACCACCCGTTAAGTGCATCCCGGTGGAACCCACCAGGCGTTCCCAGGCTCAAGCTTCAGGCAACTGTGTGAATCAATTGCCTTCTTGTTTGGTGAAGAGAGTGAACCATTATTTACAGTTGTCTCTCCGGAGCCTCTGGGAGATGCAAAATAATTGTAGTTCCCAGCAATGTGATTAAATTGAGCTGAAGAGAAGCCCCGCAGCAAGAATGGAAGAGAAAAGTGAGGAAAGACTATGTTCCAATGGATGTTTAAACAGGGAACACTTACACAGCACTTTGCAATCAAACAAAGCAGGAGATGTGAAGGACATCTTTCAAGGACTTTCTTAAGACTTGTTGGGGCAAAGGTCTTTCCGGGATTTAGAGAATCACTTCAAATGGGGGTCTGGAGAGCTGGCTGGAGAGAGAGGGTAGCAGTCTGCGGCATGTGAATTCTGGGGTTTGACTTGTGTCTGGCAGGAGTCCTTGGGTAACCAAAAGGTTAAACATTTAGCTGCTAATTGGAAGGTTGACATTCTAACCCACCTAGAGGTGCCTCAGATGAAAGACCCGGTGATCTGCTTTTGAAAGGTCACAACCCTGAAAACCCTATGGGAACCCCATGAGTTGGAAGTGGCTCTAGTTGTGTCTGTGAGGCACCTAACTTCTAAGAAGGCACTTTACTGGCAGGAGAAATCTGGTACCCCTCAAGAGAAGGGAATGGGGAGAGGGAAGAAGAGCATGGGAAAACCAGGAGGATAAACCTTCCAAAAGGCATGGTAGGAAGCCTCAAGAACATTCCCTGAATGTGCTACAGTCAGTCCCTGGGTTATGATACATCAGTGAGAGCTGGTCCAATGTGTGTGTGTAAGTTGAACATGAAGGTAAGACAGAACAGGCACACACAATTCTTACTAAACCTTACTTTAGCCTTCTGATTTAGCCTTGATTTAGTGTAAGAAAGGAGTCCTGGTGGCGCTGTATGTAGGATTAGCATTGGACTGCTAACTGCAAAGTCGGAAGTTCAAACCCACCAGACACTCCTCAGAAGAAAGGTGAGGCATGCTGCTCCTCTGAAGACAAACGGTCTCAGAAACCCTATACACAGGTTCTCTATGATTTGGAATCAACTCAATGACCATGGATTTGATTTTGGTTTAGTGCAAGAAAGGAGCCCTAGTGGTGCTGTGGGTTAGATGTTAGGCTACTAAGCGCAAGATGCGTGGTTCAAAGCCACCAGCCGCTCTGTAAGAGACAGATGTGGTTGTCTGCTGCAGTAAAGATTTACAGTCTTGGAAACCCTAAGGAGCAGTTGTCTTATACAGTCGCTATGCGTTGGAATCGACACGATCGGCAATAGGTTTGGATTTTGGTACAAGAAAAGTCTGGAAGCCTTGTTGATGTGCAGCAAGTGTGTGTGACTGTGGTAACAAACTTATTGAGAGTAGGAGTTGGTCCAATCCTTTCAAAGTGAGCAAACTGAAGGGCAAGAACTGATTGTACTTGAGATTTAAGTGCATGTGCAATGTGTTTTTTCTTTCCAGAATTTCATAGTTAGAACCACAGTAGCAAATTGTTTTGCTATGGGCAGAGAGCTCAGGCCTGTCAGTTAGAAAGCACACCTGCATCAGGGCGGGACAGGCACATGTCTTTCCACTCTCACATTTGTCTTGTTTTTGGACAAGTCAAGAAAGGACTTCAGCTCAAGCCAATGGATATTAATTAGTCCAA
Organism: Chrysochloris asiatica; assembly: GCF_000296735.1. NCBI lineage: Eukaryota > Metazoa > Chordata > Mammalia > Afrosoricida > Chrysochloridae > Chrysochloris > Chrysochloris asiatica. Next base: position 2,112,827 of record NW_006408569.1, read on the forward strand.
GGGGATGAATTTTGAATGGTGGAAATTATCAGCATTATGTCACTATAGGATAAACTCTTGACTGGTAACTGCAAGGCTGGCAGTTCAAACCCACCAGCCGCTCCTCAGAAACCCTGTACAGTGTTGCTATGAGTCAGCACCAACTTGACGGCACCTAATAACAACACAAATGTGGGAAGTGAAACTCTCTGGTGGTGTAGTGAGTTAAGCAATGGACTGCTAACCGCAAGATCAGCAGTTTAGAATCCATCAACCACTCCTCCGGTGAAAGATTGTCTGCTCCCTTAGATTTACAGTCTCAAAGACCCTGTGAAGCAGTTCTACTCTGTCCTTTGTTTATGTGGGAAATATTCTCTGGTGGGGGTGTTCTTCTTGTTGTTGTTAAGTGCCATCGTGCCAGTTCCAACTCATAGTGACCCTGGATAGGGTTCCCAAGGAGCAGCTGGTGAGTTTGAACCACCAACTTTGTGGTTCACACTGACCTTGAGGTCGAGTGTTTATCGACTATGGCATCACACCTGGGTGGGACCTTATTAGGAATAATCATTATTAGTGTTTATTGAGCACTTGCTATGCCCATCCTCTGTGCTAAAGACCATACATCCACTCCATACATTAGTTTATTAAACTGTTGGTCTTTGTGACAAATTTGTGAGGAAGCTGAATTCCACATGAGGAAACAAGGCCCAGAGAGGTCAAGAACTTGACTGAAGTCACACAGCTGGTAAGAGGTCAGACCCTGGTTCAAACCCAGATACTGCTGATTGTAAAGCTTGTTTTTAGAAAACAAACTATTGTGTTGACCTTCAAAATATGTGGGTGAGAAACTTGTTCACAGCTTCCTTTGGCACTGAGAAGAAAACCCAAGAACTATTTCTGGGAGCACAAACCCATTGATTCCAGGGAGCCACTGTGATGTCGATGAATACTTCTTGTTGTTGTGAAGTGCTGTTGAGTCAATTCCGACCCATAGCAACCCTGTGTAGGGTTTCTGAGGAGCAGCTTGTGAGCTTGAACTGCCGACCTTGCAGTTCAAATGGCTTTGCAGTCTGGCGCATTAGCCCACAGCGCCACACCAGATGAGTACTTGTTGTTGTTGTTGTTATGTGCCGTGGAGTCGGTTCCGACTCATAGCAACCCTGTACAGGGTTTCCGAGGCTGTAAATCTTTACGGGAGCAGAAAGCCTCATTTTTCTCCCGCGGAACAGCTGGTAGTTTCGAACTGCTGACCTTGTGGTTCATAGCCCGATTCGTAACCACTATGCTACCAGAGCTCCTTAGAGCAAATCCTGCGTTTTTCTAAATTCTTTTCCTGTCTGTTTTTCTCCCTTCCTGTAGGCTACTGGGGTTAATTTTCCTTTGATGACAGTTCTGTTGTTTTTTTACTTTTAAGAATTGTTATAAGTTTCTCTTCCTGTTGTGAAAACAACTTGGCATCAGAAGTCATCTAACTTCACAAAGGGGAGGAGAATCAGCATCATCATGAACCCAAAGCGGATTCCTCTGAAGCAGGAGTCAGACATACCTCCTCTCTCCAACATGTTTACCCATTCTGACATCAGCAGTCCCAACCACAGTGCTTGCACCTTCTCTGCTGACTTCAAGAGTTTATTGTAATGGCAACATGGAACTTAGACTCCATACATAGTCATGTCATTGATCAAGGAAGTAAAGGCGCTCTGGTAGTGTAGTGGTTACGAATTGGGCTGCGAACCTTAAGGCCAGCAGTTCAAAACTACCAGCCGCTCCGCAGGAGAAAGATGAGGCATTCTGCTCCCGTAAAGATTTACAGCCTCGGAAACCCTGTACAGGGTCGCTATGGGTCAGAACCGACTCGACAGCACTTAACAACAACAACAACAAAGTTTACCAAGGTCACGATCCAGGGTCAGAAATGACTCAGGATACAATTCTCCAATTAGGGCAGCTTCTTTTCAGGTGTGGTCACATGAAGGCCGCCCTTTAACCCTTGTTCCTCAGCCTATGTTCTCAGCATGGCACCTGCCCTGTTCGGCCAAGTGTTACAAAGTTTTTCACCTCTGCTGATAGGTGTCCAGGGGTACCTCATATCCCCAGGATGCCTCCTGCCTGAAGATGCTGTAACTGACTCACTCCATAGGCTAGGAAGCCCACTATGCTGTCGTTTGCTCTCGCCACTTTTCCAGCTCTCCAGTGTTACAATTCTCTATCTCCCGTGTTCTCTGTGCAGGGACCCTGGGTCCAAAAGACATGTTCCGCCCCTGCATCATCTTGAATCTGGGATTGGTTCCCTTTAAGCTTAGCGGAATGTCAAAACTGGCCAATCCCCTAGAAAGGATTTTACATGACTTGTTTGCATGGTTTTACCCTCACAAGGGGAGTCCTGGTGTGGTACTGAAGGATAAGCACAGAACTTCTAACTTCTAAGTCAGCAGTTCAAACCCACCAGCCGCTCCTCAGAAACACAGGGTTGCTATGAGTCAAAACTACCACTTGTCTGTCAGTGTGTCATACTGTAGTGTCTGGCATGTTGCTGTGATGCTGGTAGTTATGCTACTGGTAGTCATCATCAAAAAGAACATTTCAAGATGTGTCTTGAAGCATAATGCTGTCTGTGATAGGATAATATCCATACACCTACAAAGCAGACTAGTTAGTACTAGTATTCAAATTTACGCAGCAATCACTAAAGTCAATGATGAAGAAATTGAAGAATGCAGCCAACTTCCACAAGCTGAAATTTATCAAACATGTAGTCAAGATGTATTGATCATTACTGGTGATTATAATGCAAAGGCTGTAAACAAAGAGGAAGGATTAGTTGTTGGAAAATAGGGCTTTGGTGATAGAAACGATGCTTGAGATAGCATGATAGAATTTGGCAAGACCAATGACTTGTTCATTGCAAATGCCTTGTTTAAACAACATAAAGGATGACTGTATATATAGGCCTCACCAGATGAAATATATAGGTATCAAATTGATTGCATCTGTGGGAAGAGATGGTGGAAAGGCTCAATTTCATCAGCCAAAACAAAACAAGACTATGGAACAAACCATCAATTACTCATATGGAAGTTCAGACTGAATCTGGAGAAAATTAAAATAAATCTATGAGAGCCAAAATACGAACCTTGAACATATTGCACCTAAATGCAGAGGTCATTTCAAGAACAGATTTGATGCATTAGACACTAATGACTGAACACCAGATGAGCTGTGGGACAACATCAAAAACATCATATGGGAAGAAAGCAAAGATCATTAAAAAGACAAGAAAGATGGAAAAGACCAAAATGAATGTCAGAAGAGACTTTGAAATTTGGTCTCCATTGTAGAGATGCTAAAGCAGATGGAAGAAATGAGGAGATAAAAGAGCAGAACTGAAAATTTCAAAAGGCCGTTTAAGAAAGCATAGTAAAATATTATAATGAAATGTGCAAACACTTGGAGTTAGAAAACCAAAGGGGAAGAACTTGCTCAGTATTTCTATAGCTGAAAGAACTAAAAACAAAAAATCAAACTCTCAATTTGTAATATTGAAGCTTTCTACGGGCAAATGGAGGATGAGCACCGGACTGTTAACTGGAAGGTTGGTGGTTCAAACACACCAGATGCAACTTGGAAATAATATACAGGGTTGCTATGAGTCATTACTGATTTGACAGCACACAACAACAACAACATAGGCAAAGTATTGAATGGTACAAAAAGCATCAAAAGAAGATGGAAGGAATACACAGAGTCACTATACCAAAAACAAATGGTCAGTGTCCAAACATTTCAATAGGTAGCATATGGTCATGAAGTGATGGTACTGAAGGACAAAAGGAAGAAGTCCAAGCTGCACTCAAGGCCTTGGCCAAAACCAGCCAACCAAACACCACCACCAAAAAAACAGAATACAGGAATTGACAGAATACAAATTGAAATCTTTCTACAAACCGATGCAGCACTGGAGGCACTTACTCATCTATGTAAAGAAATTTGGAAGACTACCTGGCCAACTGACTGGAAGAGATCCATGTTTGTGTCCAACCCAAAGAGAGGTGACCCAATGGAATGTGGAAATCATCGAACAATATCATTACTATCATATGTAATTTCAATTTTGCTGAAGATTATTTTAAAAATGGTTGCAACAGTCCTTTGACAGGGAACTGCTAGAAATTCAAGCCTGATTCAGAAAAGGCCGTGGAATGAGGAGTGTCATTTCTGATGTCAGGTAGAGCTTGACTAAAAGCAGAGAATACCAGAAAGATGTTTATGTGTCTTTTATTGACTATTCAAAGGCATTTGACTGTGAGGGTCATGACAAGCTATGGACAACATTGTGAAGAATGGGTATGGGGAGTCCAGAACACTTAATTATACTTATGAGGAAACTACATAGATCAAGAGGTAGTCATTAGAGCAGACCAAGGGAACACCAAAGAGTTTAAAATTAGGAAAAGTCTGTTCCAGGATTGTATTTTTTCACCATACTTGTTCAACCTGTATGTTGAGCAAATAATTCAAGAAGCTGGTTTACATGAAGAAGGACATGGTATTAGGATTGGAGGAAGACTCATTAACAACCTGCGATACACAGATGATACAACCTTGCTTGCTGAAAGTGAAGAGGACTTAAAATGATAAAGAATTACTGATGAAGATCAAAGATCACAGCCTTTAGTATGGATTGCATCTCAATGTCAAGAACACAAAAATCCTTACAACTGAACCAATAGATGTTGTTGTTGTTAAGTGCCATCTATTGGATTTCCCACTCATAGCAACCCCATATAGGGTTTCCAAGGAGCAGCTGCTGGGTTTGAGCGGCTGACCTTGTAGATAGTATCATGATAAATGGAGAAAATACTGACATTCTCAAAGATTTCATTTTTCTTGGATCCACCATCAACACTCTTGGAAGCAGCAGTCAAGAAATCAAACGACGTATTGCATTAGGCAAATCTGCTACACAAGATCTCTTTAAAGTGTTGAAGAGCAAAGATGTCAGTTTCAGGACAAGGTGTGCCTGACCCAAGACATGGTAGTTTTAATAGCCTCATCTAATGTGAAAGTTAGACAGTGAAGAAAAGGAAGACCGTAGAAGGATTGATGCATTTGAGTTATGCTGTTGGAGAATATTGAAAGTGCCATGGGCTGCCAAAAGAACAAACAGATCTGTGTTGGAAGAAGTGCAGCCAGAATGTTTCTTAGAGGCCATGATGCTGAGAATTTATCTCTTATTCATTGGACATGGTGTCACGAGGGACCCGACTCTGGAGAAAGACATCATGCTTAGTAAAGTGGAGGGTAAGCGAAAAAGAGGAAGACCCCTAGCAAGATGAATTGGCCCAGTGGCAGCAACAGTGGGCTCAAATATGGCAACAATTGTGACGATGGTGTAGAACCAAGCAGTGTTTAGTTCTGTTAAGCTTTTAGGGTTGCTATGAGCTGGAACCTAGTCAACAGGACCTAACAACAGCATGAGTCAGAACCAGTTTGAGGGCACTTAACAATAACAACAACGACACCCCTCACAAGGGTTCCATGCACATTTTTTGCATTTAAAAAACTGTCCAAATCCCCTTAGTGGGCCACAAGCACCTTGTTGCATATTCCCACCCAATTGCGTTGTGAGTGTTACTAGGCTATGGCAAGAAGGGCTATATTAAAGCCATTTGCAGCACAGCACCTGTTTTGTAGTTCTGCTTGACAATCTGTATTTTGATTTTAATTAGTGAACTCATTTGTCAGACTATAAAGTAAATGTTCTCGTTATGATAAGTGCTAGTGAACTGGTTCTGACTTGCAGCGAACCTGCATAGTATTCCCGACGAGTGGCTGGTGGGTTTCGTCTGCGAACCTTGCAGTTTGCAGTCCAGTGTTTATTCTATAGCACTACACCAGGACTCCGTAAGGTAAAAAGACAAGTTAAGAAAATAAAGAAAAGGCAGAAATTATCTAGAATCATACCATCGGGATATAGCCACTATTTTCCTTCAGAATTGAGGAAGGTCTTAGGCTGTGAAGTGAGACTGAACTGTTAGGAAGCCAATCTCTGTATTTACTAGCTCTGTTGACTTATCTTTCCAACTTTCATTTTTAAAATGAGGATTGTTGTTGTTGTTGTTGTTAAGAGCTGTTGAGTTGGTTCGATCCATAGTGTCTAGAGTTTCCAAAGAGTAGCTGGTGAGCTTGAACCACCTACCTGGCAGTTCAAACTGGTTTTGCAGTTCAGCACATTAACCCACAATGCCACACTAGGACTCTTTAAGTTGAGGATAATGTTGATGTCAGGATCCATCGAAAACATTTGAAATGTTTAGTTCTGCATCTTGCATAGAATAGGCAAGCTCATTGACTTGGAGTTGATTCTGTCTCCTAGCAACTCTCTAGAACAGAGTACTGCTGCTCCACAAGGATTCTGAGACTATCAAACTTCCTGGGAGCAGTCAGCCTTAGTTTTCTTCTGCAAAGCAGTTGGTGGGTTTGAACAACTGACCTTGCAGTTAACAGTCTAACACTCAACCCACTGTGCCACCAGGGCTCCTTTTGCATTGAATAGGCACTGGTTAAATATTTGTTGAATGAATAGTTTGTTTCACTCCATTCTTTTTCTAAGCAGATTCTAAAAACTTACTAATATTGAATGTAATTTTTAAATCTTCCATGTAACCTGGGTTTCCATGGTGCTGCCTAGTTTGTATGGCCATGATTGTGAGACCATAAAGTGGAAGAACTATAATTTACTTAACCCCTCTCCTATTTGGGGGCAAGGAGTCCCTGGGTGGCAAATCTAGTTGAGTGCAGGACTACTAACAAAAAGATTAGTGGTTCAAATCTACCCTGAGGAACTTTGGAAGAAATCTGCTTCACAGCCACGAAAACCCTATGGATGGAGTGCAGTTCTACTCGGTCCGTAGGGAGTTGCCCTTTACCGGAACCAACTGTACAACAGATTTGGGTCTTTTGGTTTTTTTACTTGTTTTCAGTAGGGTAGAGTGGCTGCCTTGAAGGAGCTGACAGTCTACCAGGAGACAGGAGACAAGAAAATAATCTAATGGGTGGCAGAGTTTGACAGATGTCACTGTAGGGCTTCCAGTGAGAACAGTATGAGAGAGGCCAGCCCCCTGATAGCAGCACTGAGTGTGAGTAAAGGGCACTAGGTGAAGACTTTGGTAGAGTAGCTGTGGATGCCCCCCTCTAGTAAATGATCCCTTTAAAGAAGTGTCCACAGTAAGTGAGTTGGAGAATGTTCTCCAACTCTAATTTTTGGAAGTCACTCTCCAGGCTTTTCTTCCTAGTATGTCTTAATCTGGAAGCTCTGCTGATACATGTCCCCGCTGGGTGGATTCTGCAGGTATTTGAAATACTGGTAGCCTAGCTTCTAGTACCATAGTAACAAGCCACCACAGCATGACACACTGTCAGAGGTAGCACATATTAAGTGCTCAATAAACATTAGCCCTTCTACGGCAATGTCTAGAGGAGTCCACTTTTTGGCAGTCTCCACACAGATAGCCCCTGTGCAGGTCTGCCTACAGGCTCTGGGGTAGCCTATATGTCAGCACGCCTGAGCAAATGATTCTCACTTCAGTCAGCAGCCATGCCAAGGTCCACGTCAGGATTCACTTTCCCCAACAGGCTAAATCTGTAATGCCAGCCAGCCAGTTATTGCAGACAATTTCTTCCTGCTACTGTCCCTTTGGACTGAGGCCATCACTTTGTCACCTGGTTCAGAGGTTTCACTGAGCAGTGTATCGACATTCTTTGTAAGTAGCTGTGTTTCCATTTTGGTTTTTGTTTCTGTCTTTGGATTAGTGCAGATTGGCCGCACCCTGCACTCACACTCTATCAGATAAAGACCTTGGCTAAGGCTCTTTGGACCCCTCTCCCAGCCACATGTGACTTGGGACAGAATGGGCCAGCACAGGCCTGCCAGAACCTTATTGCAGTGCCTCTGGGCGTCCTATCAGGGACGTCCCTGGAGTGATTGTTATGCTGTGTTGATGATCATCCAGAGTTTTGTTTCTGAGAATGTTGTTTGGCAGAAAGTCTTAATTCATGGTGTTGCCAGAGATATTCCACTGAACTTCTTTTACCCCCAAAGTTGCCAGAGATCACCGTTTGGTCCCCTCTCCTGTAATTGTCAGTGGCATGGCTGAAGATGTAGTTCAGAGAATGGTACCTTGGATTTGTCCTGCAAATTTACCAAGACTGCAAGCACTTTTGTTTGAAGGCCTCCATCAATTCTTCCCCATGATTGGACAGTCGCTCATGAATTATAAGTGGACCACCTACAGCACCTTGATTCCAACAGACTCCTTGTTTACTGTCAGGGTCTTAGTGGCGTCCTATTCGCTTTTCATTCAAGCAAACCACAACCACCGTGATGTATTAGGAATAATGGGGAGGAAATTATGACACAAATGATCTGAGCCACAAATAAGATAAGGATGCACATTTAACATGAACTAACCACCCTCCACTAAATGCTCCCTTCAAGTAGCAATATCCCGTCTTTAGATAAATTGCCCTGGAGAAGCCACACACTCATTTCCAAACCCTTCCATTCTGCTTCCTAGTAACCCTTTATGTTACAAAAGTAGATTGTGTGGCCTGTCTTCCGCAATGCCTCTAGGTGGGTTCGATCTACCAGCCTTTAGGTTGGTAGTGGCCTACCACCCATGGAAGGACCTGAGAAACAACAGAGGTTGTTGTTGTTAAGTTCTGTTGAGTCAATTCCCACTCACAGTGATCCTGTGAGTTTTCGAGGAGCTGCTGGGAAATTAAAACCATAGGCCTTGTGGTTCAAACCAGCCTTGTGGTCCAGCGCCTGGGCTTACAGCACCACACCAGGACTCCTCAGTTGGTATATCACTGTCTGCAAGCAGTCCCCAGTGCCATATGGAGTTGACAAGAAACAGGGGGGTGGGACAGTTGCCATTCAGGCTGGCTACAGAATGTCCATTCTGTCACCTTCTTTTTCCTTTGTTAGCCTGGGCTATTTGGAGGAAGGACAGATGCGTCTTAGCAGTATGAGCATTGAAACTGTGACTTCATTATCGGAGCCCTGGCAGTCTGTGGGTATCATGGCTACCATGTCTGGACCCCCAGATCTTTCTACTGCTCCATTTCTCCGATAGGGCCCAAAACCCCTTTCTTAAGAGACCTTGACTCACGGTAACGCCCACATGTTTCAGAGTAGACCGATTTTCAGTAGCTGAGTTATTGGAAAAAGATCACTAGGTCTTTTTTCCCAGGTAGCTTATGATAGTTAAGCGTTAGTGTCAGCTTGGCCGGATCTGGATTCTCAGTGGTTTGACATTAAGATGTAGTAATCCTCTGTGAGGAAATCTAATATCATGTATTCACCTCCATGATGAAGTCTGCTAGGAGCAGCCAGTCAGTTGAAAGGACGTTTTCTCAGGGGTGTGGCCTGCAATATCTGTAATCTTTGTTGTTGTTGTTATGTGCTGTGGAGTCGGTTCCGACTCATAGCGACCCTGTACAGGGTTTCCGAGGCTGTAAATCTTTACGGGAGGAGAACGCCTCATCTTTCTCCCGCGGAGCAGCTGGTAGTTTCGAACTGCTGACCTTGTGGTTCACAGCCCAATTCGTAACTACTACGCTACAAGAGAGAGGTGAACAGAGATCAGAGTGACCCTACAATCATCAGGAAACCAGGGGTGGTTTTTCTTTTGTACCTGGACTCCCTACACTGTGAAGCTCTTGGAGCCAGAGGAAGACTGATGCCAAGATGCATGGAGATCTCCAAGGAGTGCTGGGCCAACTGATGCTGATAGAAGACAAGGAGTTTGCCCCAGAACCAACAATGAGAAGAAACTTTCCCCTAGAGCCAGCACTCTGAATTTGGACTTTCTGCCTCCTAAACTGTGAAAGAAGACATTTCTGCTTGTTAACGCACCTACTTGTGGCATTTCTGTTAGAGCAGTACTAGACAACTAAGAAACACCTCTTGATGGACTCCACGTTCCAACCTTTAGGCTAGCAGCCCAGCTTCTTAACTGTTGGTGCCGGCCAGGGACAAACTCAGCATTAAGCATCCCACTGCCAAAACCCACTTCCCTAGAAAAAAATTCAACTCATAGGACAGAGTAGAACTGCGTCTTAGGATTTCTGAGACTATAAATCTTTACAGGAGCAGACAGCCTCATCTTTTTCCTGAGGAGAAGCTGTTGGGTTTGAACCATCAACCTTGCAGTTTACAACCCAATTTTTAACCCACATTATTACCAGGGCTCCTGTATTAAGCATTGTTGTTGTTAAGTGCCATCAAGTCTGTTCCAACTCATAGCTACCCTGTATAGGGTTTGCACAGTTATAAAAAAAAAAATCACGACAACCTTACATGTGTCAGAGTAGCATTTTCTCACCACCACCACCACCACCTAACCCTACCCGTTCCCCACCCACCTACCAGTAGATTGTTACTGGGCACTTCTGAGGTGTCTTTGGGTGAACTCGAACCCCTAACATTTTAGTTAGTAGCAGAGCACTTAACCATTTGCACTGTCCAGGAATTCCAGAGACAAAGACATGACCTTAGAATTGTTGAAGGAACAAATCTCTGACAGGCCCTATTCTTTCTCTGGCCTGTTTGAGAACTCTGTTCCTTCTAAATGTGAAGCACAGTACCGGCAGATGAAAAGTGAACTCAATTTGGGGACGAGGATATTATTCAAATAGTATGCACACCATCCCAAGAGTGTCCAGCTCATCATTATCATTCCTCTCTAGCTGGCCATAGCTTCAGGCTTGTGTGTCTTTGTTTGCTGTGTCATTATTGCCACCCTCCACTCTTTACTCCCTTCCTGAAGAAGGCAAGTTTGGATTTTGGTACGTGTGTACCTCTTACACAGGTTGCAAACCACAGTAATATTGTTTTCGTACCCCTTTCTTTCTTTCTTTCTTTCTTTCTTTCTTTCTTTCTTTCTTTCTTTCTTTCTTTCTTTCTTTCCTTTTTTAAATTGTGAACGAAAACAACTCTACTAGGAAGAAAAAGAGGTTCAAAACCTAATGCATATTCAATTCTCTTTGTGTCCCTCCTAGCTCGCTTCTGATCTTGGTTGATGTGCAGATTGGATTCTTGCAGGGAGGTAATCAATGTGTACAGACTGTTTCACTTAACATCATTGTGTAGAGACATTTCCATAGATCAACAGAGTCCACATACTTGTCATCTTTAATGGCCGTAGAGAATTCCGCTGTGGAACCACAGCACTTTAGAAGACATCAAATTTGCATGTTTTCTTACTTGTGGGTGGCACTTCAAAATGTACCCGCTGAAAAGAGAGCTCTGCTTAGCTCTGGCCACAAATCAATAAGAAGACACAATGGGAATTCAGTCACATCGAAACTAAGCCGCACCAAGTTGGATTTAATTAGTATATATTGTTACAGAGTTGTCTATTCTCTGCTGACTGAGGCCAGGATGTTTCCTGGTTCCAGCTATTATTCACTCTGCCTAGTATGTTGTTGTTGTTGTTAAGTGCTGTGGAGTTGGTTCCAACTAATAGCCACCATGAATAGGGTTTCTGAAGGTTTAAATCTTTTGTGTGACCAGAAAGTCTCTTCTTTCTCCTACGGAGCGGCTGATGGACTCAAACCGCAGACCTTGTGGCTAGCCATGTTAAAAACAAGACTTAGTCTATTTTAAACAAACATTAGCTATTTTGGAGGTGTCCCTGGGTGGTACAAATCGTTAAGAACTGCAGTATTAGGCGAAAGATTGGCAGTTCAAAACCCACCCTGGATTACATCAGAGGTAAGGCTTGCCAGTTTCCTTCAAAAAGGTCACAGCCATGAAAACCCTATGGAACACAGCTGTACTTTGTACTTAAGAGGTCGCCAGGAGCTGGAATCAACTCAGACATAATCAACCACAACATTGAGGACAAGAACAAGCTATTTTGGGCCCCAGTTCTAAGTGAGCTTCAGGATCATTCCTACTCATGACACCAGCGTTCTCCTGTTTTCTGTTTGCTTGGACCATCTACATTTACGCAACAGGGAACAAAGTCTAGTTGGTGTTCCTTTAAGTAGTCATGCCTGCCTCATTTCCTAGCCGTTGTGCTCTGACAAAGCTCCCTTAACCCTCAGCACTGTGACGTGTTACAAGTTGGCGAGATATCTCAGCACTGTATTCATGTCTTATTGCCACTGGTTATTCTAAACAATACCAAGAATATTTTGCTACTGACATCCTGGGGCCATTTACTGGAGAAGAGCAATTTTCCCTCTCAGAATCTATTAGTTTTGTGTCCATTGCTAGTTGGAACTGGTACTGTGTTGGTTTCCTTCTCAGTGCAGGGTCAGTATATGGCCTGCTGCTGGGGAGAGACGAATCTCCTGGATATTGTGAGTTAGGGCTGTTCAAAGCCTTTGACCTCGCTACATTTTTCAGCCGAATACAATGTTGGAATCTTACTTACACTTGACATCTATGAAAGATTCTAGCCCAGCACTAGCATCTCTGCCATCTGGAAATAGCCAGCAGAAAGGTCTGATGGTTTGCAAGGTAGGTCAGGAAGATGAAAGGGGCCACTGATGTGTTTGTTCAGAAGGAACTGTTAGTAGCCAGGGGCTGTACACTCTCCACGCTGCCTGAGCACTTAACTTCAAAGCGGGGGAAGCCATTGAGCATAGCAGTGCCTGTGTTCAGAGTGGCTTCCACAGATGCTCGACCCACAGTCATCTCTGGCAGCTTTCTTTATGCCTGCTACCTTCAGGGAACAAGGGGACCTAATGTGGAGGGCTTGGTGCCCAGTCCCAAGATCATGCTCCTAATGGACTGTGAACTGGACAGTTGGTTCTATCTGCAGAAATGGCAATGGGCTTCACCAAGTTCTCCAGGTTCACCATCTGACGACCTCTTGTAATAACTGACTCACAGGTTACCTACAGGAAAATCAAGCACATGACCCTGACCTCCTCTTAACCTGTAGTCTAAGCAGCTTAGCTAAGTAGTTCCTGCTTACAAGCCATCCCAGCTACTGGAAAAACAATTCACACCAATTTCCTACTGATAACAGGATGTATTAAACTTGTACAGTGGGTGGTCTAGGAAATTGGTCTTTGGAAGTGTGGAGAAGCAGGAACTAAGGGGGTAGTCCTTTGGATGTTTATGAAACTGCCATGCATAGGGACCTTGAACTAACCAGATTTCAACCTTCCTTTGCTCATCGATTCCTGAATTCATTCATTTAGGTGTTCATTAGTTCATTCATCTACCAAATATAAGGGGGCTTCAGAAAGTTCATGGAAAATTTTGTATTTTTTTTTTTCATGAACTTTTTGACGTTTTCTTCATCTTTATTGGATTCCATCGGAAGCTAAAGATGTGATGAATTTCAGTTGTTGAAGGTTAAGTTGGAGTTCACCAAACAGAATGGACAGGATTCATCAGGTTACTGAGTTCAGACCATTTTGTCATTTTAATGCCCAAAGAGAAGAAAATTCCCCTGATACAAAGAAAATACGTTCACATTTTTTTCTGAACTGTCTTGTATCTCTATTCATTCGTGCATTCATTCATTTATTGATCGAGGTCAGCAGTTCGAACCCACCAGCCACTTCTTGGGAAAAAGATGACTACTTTCTCCTATAAACTGGAAAAAAAAAAAAAAAAAGTAACCTAGTAAAGGAATTTAGGGGATGGGGAGTTAACACTTAAATAGAATAGTAAGGAAAGGACTTGCTAAGATGGGAACATTGGAGTGAGAGGGTGAGTCATGATGCTATAGGGAGAAGAATGTTCCAGGTTGACCATTGTGGTTAGAATGGAGCGAGAGGAACAGGAGCAGGAGATGAGGACAGAGAGCTAACAGAAGGACCTTGTAAAATAGACCAAATGATGTAGCTTGCAATCACACACAAGAAGCCACTGGAAGCAATCAGGGCAGATTGTAAATTTTGCTCTCAGTCTTTTGGGAAATGCTGTCAATGAAACACACATGAACATTTCCCAATATACCCAATAAAACACCTTTTTAAAAGTTTATTTTGCGGTAAGTCAGAAAATTACTTGAAAACAAGAGAAAAAGACAACTTTCATGAAGTTAAAACATTAAGAGGTTTTTGATTAAGACCATTCTTTTAGAAGCTCTCCTTCTGTAACTCAGCATTTCCGGTTATTATGACTTATTCTTTTCTTTTCTTTTTTTTTTTTTTTTTAAGTTTTTATTGTGAATTGAGTGATAGATTATATGGGAGAACATCGGTTTGACACTCATCATTTCATTGCAATGATCACTATCCCCTCTGTGCATCATCATTCAGCAGTGTTTGCGTCGATTCCCTCTGTTTTGTTTTGTTTTTTCAAGGGGGAGGGGAATGTACACAAAAACACTCAGGAATATATAATAATTTAAACCAACAATGGGCACATTCTGCAAGCCTGCCTTCTTGACCACCAGCACCCAGTCCCTCTTTTTCCATAGTCTAGAGTCCTCAGCTGCTCCCTTTCTCCAAGTCCTCATCTCTGCCTCCATCTCTGGTGTCGCTGCTTCTCTGGATAGAGTACCACATTCTGCTCATACTCTTCTCCCTTGATGGTCCTAGCATCCTCTGTTCCTGGACTGTAAGATTAAGTGCACCCACTTTTTGTGACTAAACTTCTACCTTTACAGTTGTGGCAGTTGCAATTAGTCATAATAACAATTACATTGTTATCCCCATCTCCTTTCACCAGACCCATACGACTTTTTTCTTTATTTGAATGTGTGTTGGGGGATCTTGAGAGAGCAAACACTTGCAGAAGAATCTTTGAAACTCTTTCAAAATCTCTGGAAAATACCCAGGATGAAATTTTAATGAACAGGTCAATAAGATGGACAGTTAGAAGATGCCATCTTTGAAGACTGTTAATGCTAAAAATATCATGACACATTAAAATGAATTTCAATGTGCTTGCTTGCTTTGTTTGAATTAAGACATAAAATATAGTTTAAGCATTTGGATTTGGCCTGCCCTAAAAATGCTATGTGGTGTGGCACCAGACTGCTAACTGCAAGGTCAGCATTTCAAGCCCACTAGCTGCTCCTTAGAAACCTTATACAGGGTCACTATGAGTTGGAACCAACTGAACGGTATTCAACAACAACAATAGCAACACACATACCAGTGTTCAGAGAGCTGACAGCTTTTTTTCTGGCTATTTCTCCAAATGGCCACTGAGTGGCAGTCCAGGTAAGATGATCATAAAACCCAATGTTGCTGAATGTGTATTTATGAAATGGAACTAATAGAATGCTGAAGGGGAAAACATTTTCTACCCCCAAACTCTGCAGCTCCTCTCAACCTGGCTGTGGACCCACTGGAGACCAAGACAGGGCCGTTTGTCAGTGGCCTGCCATTAACAAAGGCCATCTTCCCTGGCCCCTTCAGGGAGTTGTGGGGGTGTTTGTAAGCAGGTCCCTGTGTATGTATGTGTCATGAACATTAATCTTCAGGTGCTATTCAAATGGCACCTCCAGAGTTTCTTGTTGAGCTGCATAATGTACTCTTTAAATAGAACTCGATCAGTTTGGGATTACAGCCCTATTCAGCAGTTTGGTGGGATATTAGAGAGTAGGGAAAGAAATCGTGCTGCCAAAATTTAATAGTTGGATGGCAATAACAGAAGCACAGAGATGGCAGGTTGGGACTGGAATGAAAGCTACTGAAATGTACTGTTACTTCCTTGAGAAGTCAAGACGAATCCTTATTCCATCACCTTTGTATTAGACAGGCCCTGGTGACCCCATTGAAATTTTTGTGTCCTAGTGCTTTATTTCTGAATGTATTCTCAGAAGTTCAATCCTTAACTCTTTGCTCTTCTTCTATAGTTTCTCTTTGGAGCTCTTGTTTATTCTTTATTACAGACAGGACTCCCAACTCCAGCCCTAGCCTACTTCCTAGAAGATACATCAAATAGAGGCCCAATAAACAACCAATATAAGTCCTAAGCTCAACTCAATTCCCCTATTTCTTAGTTAATGGCATAATTTCCTATTTGGCACTTCACCTAGGCTAGAAACTTTCTCTTCTCCCTCCAAATACCTTGCTTACCACCATATGATGGGATCCTACGGAGTCTTGGTGTGGTGTTGTGGGTTAATGCGCCAGAGTGCAAAGTCATTTGAACTGCAAGGTCAGTGGTTCAAGCTCACCAGCTGCTCCTTGAAAACCCTTTACAGAGTCGCTATGGGTCGGAACCAACTCCATGGCACTAAACAACAACAACAACAACAACAGTGAGTCCTGGTGTGGCGCTGTGGGTTAATGCACTGGACTGTAAAGTCAGTTTGAACCACAAGGTCAGAGGTTCAAACTCACCAGTCGTTCCTCAGAAACCCTCTACAAGGTTGCTATGGATCGGAACCGACTCGATGGCACTTAACAACAACAGCAAGGAATCTTGGTGATGTAATGGTGAAGTGTTTGTAACCAAAAGTTTTCAGTTCGAACACACCCATCAGCTCAATGTGAGGAAAGCCCTGGTGATCTGCTCTCATAGACTGTTGTTGTTATGTGCCATGGAGTGGATTTCCGAGGCTGTAAATCTTTACTGGTTCATAAAGATTACAGCATAAAAACCCTGTGCAGCAGGCGTACTTGTCATACTGGGTAAGTCACTGTGAGTTGAACATAGACGGGATAGGCAGACACACTACATGGACCCTCTACAACAAAGATATGAGAGACACAATCAAACAGACAGATGAAAATTCTGGCACCCTGAACTTCAGAAGAAAGGCTAGCGAGGTGGATAGAGTGCTTGCTGGGAAGAGAGGCCAAGCAGGAATGGCGAGAGAGGGAGACTGACTGGTGAACGGCTGGCCAGATGCGGCTTGACCATCTTCTGAACAGTTTTGGCAGCTGAGAGGCTAGGCAGAGCAGATCAACATGGGTGACAGAAAAGATGCAATTTCTTCTCCCCCAACCCCAAGCTCCCCTGGTGAAAAGAAGTATGGCCAGCACCCACCCTCATCCACCCCCATTACAGATCCTGTTCTCCAGGAGGTCAGAGGCACGGATTTGGAAGCCACCTCAGTGTGAGGTGGGGACTGGCTGTGCCACTTTGGTGTTCTGGTTTGGTGCCTGGATTCAGGTAAGCTTGGCTCTGGACCTACAAAACCCACAGAGCCACAAGAGCAGCTTTTAACCAGTCACGATACCCCCAGCTTCCCTGGGGTCCTAACAGATACTGTAACAAGCACCATCAAAGGACCCCACAACCTTACTTCCAGATTGAGTGCCCTGAATACTGAGCCAATGGGAAGTCCATCTAGAGCCAGGAAGTCTGCTACCATATCCCTTCCATAACCACCTTGTGAGTTCCTTGAATTGCAGGAACTTCCACCCCCAGAGATTTCTCCTCCACGGGTCCAACAACTGCACTGTTTGTATTTTCAGATATGTTGTTGTTGTTAGGTGCCATCAAGTCGGTACCGACTCATAGTGACCCTATGCACAGCAGAACGAAACACTGCCTGATCCTGGGCCAATCTCACAATTGTTGCCACACTTGAGTCCATTGATGCTGCCACTCTGCCAATCCATCTCACTGGGGGTCTTCCTCTTTTTCTCTGACCTTCCACCTTGCCAAACATGATATCCTTCTCCAGCGATTGGTCCCTCCTGACAATATGTCCTAAGTATGAGAGACAGAGTTTGGCCATCCTAGCCTCCAAGGAGCACTCTGGCTGCAGCCTATGGCACTTTCAATATTCTCCTCGAACACCATAACTCAAAAGCATCAATTCTTCTACGGTCTTCCTTATTCACTGTCCAGCTTTCGCATGCATATAAGGGCCCCACAATACCTCAGAAATAATAGACAATTTTATATCACACAAAGAAACAAAGAGAGAATGGCTAAAATAAATGGCCAAGATGCAGAGACAGAAAAAACCAAAAAGCAAGGAGAACGCAATAAAAATTTTAGAAGAATTCTGGAAAGCACTAAAAGAAAATCAGACAAAATAAATGCAAATTTTGAAACCATACAAAAACTGCAGTTAGAAATCCAGAAGATTAATAAGAAGATCTCAGAAACAATAATACATTGAAAGGGTAAAGGAATAGATGCAAAGCGATGGAAGCCCGAATTAGTGAGCTTGAAGAGAAATCTCTCAATACTAGTGTGCTAAAAGAACAATCAGAAGAAAGAAAGAAAAATAAAAGAAAATCCAAAGGAAGCCTAAGAGTTATGTGGGACACCATGATGAGGAACAACTTTTGGGTAATCAGAATTCCAGAGCAGGAAAAGCCACAGAGAAAATTGTCAAAGAGTTGTTGGAAGAAAACTTCCCTAACATCATGAAAGGTGAGATTAGCATACAAGAAACTGAATGATACCCAAACAGGATGGATCCCAAAAGAAAATCACCAAGAAATATCATAATCAAACTTTCCAAAATCAAAGACATGGAAAGAATCCTGAGAGCAGCTTGGGAAAAATGAAAAGTTACCTACAAAGAAGAACCAATGAAATTAAACTCAAATTTCTCAACAGAAACCATGCAGGCAAGAAGGCAGTGGG
The DNA here is from genome assembly GCF_000296735.1 of Chrysochloris asiatica. Classification (NCBI taxonomy): domain Eukaryota; kingdom Metazoa; phylum Chordata; class Mammalia; order Afrosoricida; family Chrysochloridae; genus Chrysochloris; species Chrysochloris asiatica. Next base: position 2,131,344 of record NW_006408569.1, read on the forward strand.
ATGACACATACAAATCTCTGAAAGAGATTGCCAACCAAGAGTCATATACCCAGAAAAGTTGTCCCTCAAATATGATGTTAAAATGAAGACATTTGCTGATAAACAGAAATATAAAGGAATTTGTCACAATCAGACCAACTTTAGAAAAAATGCTAAAAGGTGTTCTTTGGACTGAGAACCAACAACAGCAGACAACAACCTGAGATTAACATTCATGACACCACCCAGACCTCAATCCATATAAAGCAATATTTAAAGTAAAATATACAAGACTGAAAATAGGAAAACAGACATAAATATATAATGAAGTAAACTACAAAACAAAAAGAGGGAATCATGTAGATATAGAACTTCCAAAAGGCAAGCAAGTCAAGTAGATTTCAAGATAAAACAGTGTTTTCAGCAGGGGAAAAATAGTAAATTACAGGGCAGACTCAAAGAAAAATAATACACCTGCACATCAAAATTTTTTTTAAAAAAAGAGGAAAATCAGAAAGATTATTAAACCTGTTGCAAAAACATCAGCACAACAGAAATGAAAATGAAAAGAAAACCCACAAACAAAATTAATTCATCACAGGAAATTATGTGGAACCAAGAATCCAGGAGCACCACAAAAAACACATAGCAAAATGACAGCAATTTTATCGACAATTGCACTGAATGTTAATGCATTAAATGCACCAGTCAAGAAGTAGAAAGCAGACTGGCTGAGAAAACAGGATCCTTCAATACGCTGTCTAGAAAAGACATATCAAAAAGATGGAAACTGCCTAAATGCCCATCAACAGAAGAATAGTTAAACAAACTTTCGTACATACACACAATGGAATAATACAAAATGTTGAAGAATGATGATGAATCTGTTAAACACCTCACAACATGGGTGAACCTGGAAGACATTATGCTGAGTGAAATCAGTCAGTCACAAAAGGACAAGCATTGTATGTACCAATGTTGTAAAAGTTGTTTTAAAAAAGGATTTCCTGATGAAAGAAACAATCTATGATGGTTGTTGTTGTTAGGTGCCATCGAGTTGGTACCAACTTATAGAGACCTTATGCACAGCAGAACGAAACACTGCCCGATCCTGGGCCAACCTCACAATTGTTGCCACGTTTTTGCTGCTGCCACTCTGCCAATCCATCTCGCTGGGGGTCTTCCTCTTTTTATCTGACCCTCCACCTTACCAAACATGATATCCTTCTCCAGCAATTGGTCCCTCCTGGCAATAGTCCGAAGTATGAGGGATGAAGTTTGGCCATCCTGGCCTCCAAGGAGTACTCTGGCTGCACTTCTTCCAACACAGATCTGTTGGGTCTTTTGGCAGCCCATGTCACTTTCAACATTCTCTTCCAACAGTATAACTCACAAGCATCAATTCTTCTATGGTCTTCCTTATTCACTGTCCAGCTTTCTGAAAATACCATGGCTTGGGTCAGTCACACCTTTGTCCTCAAGCTGACATCTTTGCTCTTCAACACTTTAAGAAGCTCTTGTGCAGCAGATTTGCCTAATGCAATACCTCATTTGATTTCTTGACTGCTGCTTCCATGAGTGTTGATAGTTGATCCAAGAAGAATGAAGTCCTTGACAACTTCAATCTTTCCTCCGTTGATAAGAAGTTTATTGGTCCAGTGGTGAGGATTTTAGTATTCTTTACATTGAGATGCAGTCCATACTGAAGGCTGTGCTCTTTGATCTTCATCAGTAAATATTTTAAGTCCTCTTCACTTTCAGCAAGCAAGGTTGTATCATCTGCATATCGCAGGTTGTTAATGAGTCTTCCTCCAACCTGATGCCACGTTTTTCTTCATAGAACCCAGCTTCTCGTATTAGTTGCTCAGCATACAGGTTGAATAAGTGTGGTAAAAGAATACAACCCTGTCACACACTTTTCTTCATTTTTAAGCATTCAGTGTTTCCATGTTCTGTTTGAAGAACTGCCTCTTGGTCCATGTACAGATTCCTCATGAGCACAGTTAAGTGTTCCAAAATACTCTTACTTCACAATGTTGTCCAAAGCTTGATCCTTTGCATAGTCAATAAAGCACAGGTAGACATCTTTCTGATATTCTCTGCTTTCAGCCAAGATCCATCGGACATCAGCAATGACATCCCTCATTCCACGGCCTCTTCTGAATCCTCATGAGCACAATTAAGTGTTCTAGAATACTCATACTTCACATGTTGTCCATAACTTGTCCTGATCCATACAATTGAAAGCCTTTTCATAGACAATAAAGAACAGGTAAAC
>NW_006408569.1:2133821-2170283 GCF_000296735.1 Chrysochloris asiatica
TGTCTGATGATTTCTGCATTCCGTTGGGTAACCTCTCTTTGGAATGGGCACAAATACGGATCTCTTCCTATCAGTTGGCCAGAGAGTTAGTTGTCTTCCAAATTTCTTGGCAGAGATGATTGAGTGCCTCCTGTGCCGCCTCACTTTCGTGAAAGATTTCAATTTTTATTCCATCAATTCTCTGCCAATTCCTTTAATGCACCTTGGACTTCCTCCTTCAGTATCATTGGCTCTTGGTCATATGCTACTTCTTGAAATGGTTGAATACCAACCGTTTCCTTTTGGTACAGTGACCCTGTGTATTCCTTCCATCTTCTTTTGATGGTGATGATGGGGGTCATTATTCATGGGCCAGAGGGTAGACACATGTTAACATGGGTGACAGGGCAGGCAATGTACAACAAGAGGGAGGTTAGCTGAGGAAATATGAAGGTAGCAGGAGACACAGGGAGAAATGCAAGAGTTAAAGTGAACAGATGTAAACACTGTTAACTGTTGATACAGGAAGGGGATTGCACATGCAGTGAAGCAAAATGGATGATTTGTTGTATGTAAAACATATCTATTCTGTAAGCCTTCACTCAATTCACACACACACAAAAGGTTTGCTTTCTTTTAAAGGCTTTATATATATTTTAAAAACCCACATAAAACAAAACCAAAAAGGAAAATAGACTTGATAGGGCCCAACACCAATAGCCTCTTCTATGTACCTGAAATGATTCTTTTGTCTTTTTAAAACTTTTTATTGTGGATTGAGTGAAAGTTTACAGGGCAAATCATCAGTTTTACATTCAACAAATCATATACCTTGTTTCATTGCAATGATTATAATCCCTTCCATGTATCATCAGTTAACAATGCTTCTCTCTATTCACTTTAGCTCTTTTTTTTTTTTTAAACACTCAGGCTTATATAATAATTGACAACACCAAAGGACACATTCTGCAAGTCTGCCTGTTGGCCTCCAGATCTCACTGAAATGCTTCTTAAATCCATCTTGTCCATTCAGTCCTCACCTCCACCCCATTTTTCATGAGATTCTCCTCAGAACTATACAACAGCCTCTTAAAACTCTCATGCCTTCTCCTCCACCTATCCTTTACCCACTTAACCCTTTAGAAGGGAAAAACAATAGCATGCTTGTACATTGATAGTAATAACCCAGTTGGAGTTAGCTGCCACCGAGCTGTATCTAACTCATGCTGGCCTTACATATAACACAACAAACTGTTATCTGGTTATACACTATTTTCATGATCACTCGTATGCTCAAATCCACTGTTGCAGCTCTTGTGTCGATCCATCTTCTGGAAAGTTTCCCTTGTTTTCAATGATCCCTCTAGTCTTTCATGATAAGGTGTCTACAATAGGCAACACAGTATGGCCATCCTTGCTTCTAAGGAACATTCTGGTTGTATTTATTCTAAGACTGATTTGTTCATTCTTTTGGCAGTCCACAGCATTTTCAATCTTCCTCACCAAAACCCTTATTTAAATGGTTTTGTCTTCCTTTTCCGTTGTCCAACTTTGTTGCTGTTGGTAAGTGCCTTTGAGTTGGTTACAACTCACAGCGACCTTGTTTAGAGTTTCCAAAGAGCAGCTAGTGGGTTTGAACCACCAACCTTGTGGTTTGAAATCCAGTGCTAATCCGACAGTGCGACACCAGGAATCCGCTTTTGTTGTTGATGTGTTAAGTGCCATTGAGTTGGTTCCGACTCATAGCAACCTTGTATAGGGTTTCCAAGGAGTGGCTGGTGCACTTGAAGTGCCGAACTTGTGGTTTAAACCAACCTTGCAGTCCAGTGCATTAACCCACAGATGGGAAAGTGTCTGGTGTAATGACCTCATGTAGTTGAAATTGGAGGGGATCTGGGTACCATAGAAGACTCGATGCAGTTGAGTTATGGTGTTGGAGAATATTAAAAGTACAATGGACTGCCAGAAGAACAAACAAATCTGTGTTAGAAGAAGTACAGCTAAAATGTTCCTTAGAAGTCAAGATGACCAGACTTTGTCTCTCATTCTTCAGACATATTATCAGGAGGGACCAGTCCCTGAAGAAGGACATCATGTTTGGTAAAGAGGAGGGTCAGCGAAATAGAGGAAGACCACCCAACGTGCTGGATTGGCACAGTGGCTTCAGCAATGGGCTCAAGCATAGCAGCAATTGTGAGGATGGCGCAGGACCAGACTATGTTTCCTTCTTTTGTATATAGGGTGGCAACTAACTCAACAGCACCTAACAACAACAGCAAGAGCAAGGGAGTGACGGTAATGATGGATCATAGATTTTAACCCCAGGAAGGATGTGAAGATTTGAGATGAGTTTCAGTGAAGAAGTGGTAAGATCAACGGATTTTAGGGCCTCATTTATCAAGGGATTGTTGCAGTTGGAGTTTAAAGCAAGTTTGAAAGATTGGCGATTCAAGCTCACCAGCTGCTCCTTGGAAACCCTATACAGGGTTCCTTTTGGGTCAGAATTGACTCTAAGGCGCTTATCAACAACAAAAGCAACAAGAGAGTCAAAGGTCTCCTGTAGAGCTATTCAGAAGAAAGCCAAGTCTGCATATTCTTTCTCAAACTTTTCTGATTTGAAATAGGCAAGTCATGTATACCTCCCTCTCACCTAGCACCCTCGCCTACTGGTGGCAACGGCTGTTATTAAGCATACTCGAGATGGTTCCAAATTATAGAGACCCTATCTATAAAGGGTTTCTGGTGGATTGCTGGTGGGCTTGAATCACTGACTTTATGGTTAGCAATCCAGTGCTTATCCTCCAGCACCACACCAGGACCCTGCCCCACTGTTTGCAAATATGGTCCAGTACTAAACATTTGATTCATGTACAGAAAAATAAGACCCCCAAATCATTGGTTCTCTTCTGCTTCTTTAAACAGTAAGTAGGCTTTGCTCTTGGGGTGTTTCAGATAAAAGTGGCAATTTTAGTGTCTCGTCAAGCTTGTTATAATCAGATTCTGCCTGTACCGGCGAAAGCTCACAAAGGCCAAAGAAAGATTTAGGTCAGACGGAGGAAGACTTTAATTATCAGCTGTGCACATTTTCAGCTCAAAAAGTTCTTTGTGAAATCCCCAGGCTGCCTGCCCCAGGTAACTACTCTATTATTGAAGTGAGCTGGAGAAGACCTTTTCAGGAAGAAATTGTAATTGGAAGTGTCATTTATCCTAAACTTCTATCCTAAAAGACAAGATCTTAGGCATGAAGCCAAGAGCCCCATATATTTAGAATACTTTTAAACATTCAAACCAAGAATCATACTTTGGCATAATGTCTAGTGTTCAAAGTTCTCTTGAGACAACATTTTTTAAAAAGGTCAAATAATAGGTACTTAACTTTTTAAAAATGATGTCTTTAGGGAAGTTTCTAGGGCCCCTTCCAGCCCTAAAATCCGGTGATGCTATGTCTGATGAAATCATCTTAAAAATCTTGCATCAGTCTAGGAGTGGAGGACCGTGGGACCATCAAGGGAGAAGAGCGGAGAGCAGGACCCTACCCAGAGAAGCAGTAATGCCAGAGATGAAGGCAGAGACGATGATGTGGAGAGATAGAGAGGCTGGGGACTCTAGACCCAGAGAGGAAGAGGGGCTGTGTTCTGACGACCGGGGGGGGGGGGGGGGGGGGGAGCAAGCTTGCACCCTTTGCACCCTTTGGTTAGTTGATGATGAATGGAGGGGATTGTAACCATGGCAATGAAAGGATATATGATAGGAAGAATGTAAAGCTAATGCTCTCCCATGTAAACTATCACATAATTCACACTAAAACATTAAAAAAACATAACAAAACCTTGCATCAAGGAACAAGAACGAATGAGCTGCCTGGGGGTGGGGAGATATTTAATAAGCAATTGATTTTCATTATAAGACATGTAAGACCACATCTTGAATTTTGGGCAAAAGTAATTAAAAAACAAAATCTATTCCTAACCCCGAAAACCTCTCTACAAAAGTAGAAGAGAGAGAAAAGTTTTCTTATTAAATAAGCATTTGATCAGAATGGCCTGGCCATTTGCTAAAAGACTGCAGATACAGAAAGGACTCTGACCCTATGTATAGCCCAACAAAGACACTTAAAAGCTGCTTTTCAATTAATATTTTAATTTATATCACCACAGGGTCAGTCAGGAAGTTTTAAACCCATACCAAATCAAACCAGTTGTTATCAAGTTATTTCTGACTCATGTGTGCCTTAGTAAAACTGTGTTCTATAGGGCTTTCAGTGGCTGATTCTTTCAAAGCGGATCACCAGGCCTTTCTTCTGAATTAACTTGGGTAGACTTGATCCACTGACATTTTGGCTAGCGGGTAAGTGTGCGAACCATTTGTACCATCCAGTCACTCCATCAGGAAGTTCTGTTGTTATTAGGTGCAATTGAGTCGGTAGTGACTCATAGCAACCCTATATAAAACAGAACGAAACACTGCTCGGTCCTGGGCCAACCTCACAATTGTTGCCACACTTGAGTCCATTGATGCTGCCACTCTGCCCATCCATCTCATTGGAGGGTCTTCCTCTTTTTCTCTGACTTTACCAAACATGATATCCTTCTCCAGTGACTGGTCCCTACTGACAACATGTCCGAAGTATGAGAGACGAAGTTTGGCCATCCTGGCCTCCAAGGAGCACTCTGGGTGCACTGCTTCCAACACAGATCTGTTGGTTCTTTTGGCAGCCCATGGCACATTCAATATTCTCCCGTAACACCAAAACTCAAATGCGCCAATTCTTTTACCGTCTTCCTTATTCACTGTTCAGCTTTCGCATGCGTATGAGGTTATTGAAAATACCATGGCTTGGGTCAGTCACACCTTAGTCCTCAAACTGACATGTTTGCTCTTCAACTCTATAAAAGGTCTTGTGCAGCAGATTTGCCCAATGCTATACATCAGACAGTTAGAACTATAGAATTTTATCTAAGTAATCCACCACATAAATAAAACAAAGGAAAAGAACTGCAGATCATATCAATTGATACAGAAAAGGTATTTGAAAAAATCCAATATCCATTTCTGATAAAAACACTCAACAGTATATGAATAGCAAGAAAATTTCTCAGCATAATTGAAGGCATAGCGATAAAACCAACATCCAACATCACTCTCTATGGCAAGAAATTGAAAACATTCCACTGTGAATGAGAAGCAGACAAGGATGACCTTTATCACCACTCCTATTCAATATTGTGTTGGGAGTTTCAGCCAGAGCTATAAGGCAAGAAAGTGAAATAAAAAAGGGACCCTGAGCATGGCATAGAAGAAGTAAAACTCTACTTGTAGACTATTTGATCCTATACTTAGAATATCTTAAATACTTTGTATGAAAATTATTGGAACTCATGGATAGATTCAGCAAAGTGGCAGGGTGCAAGATTAATATAAAAAAATCAGTTGGTTTCCTCTACACTAATAAAGACAGTTCGGTAAAAGAAATAAAGAAAATAACACTATTTACAACAGCCACCCAAAAGACGAAATACTTGGGAATAAATCTAACCAGAGAAAGAAAGTACCTATACAAAGAAAATTACAAAACACTACTACAAGAAAACAAAAAATACTTGCAGAAATGGAGGAATATATCCTGCTCATGGATAGGAAAACTTAACATTGTGAGAATGTCAACACTACCCCAAGCAATTCATAGATATAATGCTATCCCAATCTAGAGGCCAACAGCATTTTTTTAAAGAGATGGAAAAACTAATCACACTTTACATGGAAAGGAAAGAGATCCCAGGTAAGCAAAGCATTATTTTTTTTTAAAAAGTACAAAGTAGGAAGCCTCTCACTTCCCAATCTCAAAACCTACAAATTGAAAAGCAACTTTTAATTCAGAGTCGTTTCTGTCTCTGCACAATCTTAGCAGGGGACCAGTAATGTATCACATTCGGGACATTCTGAACGAATGCTTATTCAATAATAATAATTTTCTCTCTCTTCAGTTTTTGCTGAGAGATTTGGGGGGTTGGTAATAGAGTTTGTTTTTAATCACAGGTGGGATCAAACTTTTGAGTAGCAGCCGAGTACGTAACCGTTGTGCCAACAGAGCTATTTAATCACTTCTTGAATGCCAAAGAAAAAAAGGAATGGATGTTTACAACCAAATAAAGGTCAATGCTGTGTTATTTAGAGGAGAAAGGAAAACTGCATATAATATTAAACATTTACAGGTTCCGTAATTAGATTTGCATAATCCCATGGGGCACAGCTACACGTTAATATCAGCTAATTTATTATACCAATAAATTAAAGGAAACTGATTAAGTTATTTTCTATGCTTATGGTATTGAAAAAGTAAAAATTTACTTCTTCTTGTTGTCAGGTTCCATGGACTCTATTTTCGATTTATAGGGACTCCAAGTGACCGAATAGAACTGTTTGATTGTAATTTATATGAAGGGAGTCTTGGTGTGGCGCTGCAGGTTATTGCACTGAACTGCAAGGTCAGCTTGAACTGCAAGGTTGGTGGTTCAAGCTCACCAGCCACTCCTTGGAAACCCTATACAGGGTTGCTATGAGTTGCAACTGACTCAATGGCACTTAACAACAGCAGTCTATTTGGAAGCAGATTACCAGGTCTTTCTTAAGCACTACACCAGTACTCTTTCGCTGTGTGAAATCCAATACTGAAGGCTGAAGACAAGAAGCAATAGTAATGAATTCACATTTCTCTCTGTTTTCGGAAGTTCAAAATCACTGATGGCACTTAACAACAGCAACCACCACCACTACCCACTTCCCCCCATCTCTGATAACCATCAAAAAAATAAAATGTTGCTTTTCTCATGAAAACCTTTTCTTGAGTTTTTACAATAGTGTCATAAAAAATATTTGTCTTTTCGTGATTGACTGATTTCACTCAGCATAATGTACTCCAGGTTGATCCATATTCTGAGATGTTTTGCAGATTCATCGTTAGTCTTCAAGGTTACAAAGTATTCCATTGTGTGTATGTACCAAAGTTTGTTTACTCAATTCTTCCATTGATGGGCATTTAGGCTGTCTCCACCTTTTTGCTATTGTGAACAGTGCTGAGATGAACATCAGCATGCATCTATTTACTCATATCCTGGCTCGTATTTCTTGTGTCCTTTATTTCAAAAGAACAAGAAAGTGGAGACCTCTCTTAGTTCCAAATCTCAAAACCTACAAATTGAAAAGCAGCTTTTAATACTCCCTGTTGGGTGATACAAAACCCAAATCAACCTGTTTCCAGAAAGGTTGTTGTTAAATGCCGTCGAATTGATTCCAACTCATAGCGACCCTGTTTCCGAGGAGTGGCAGTTGGGTTTGAACTTCCAACTTTGTGGTTCACAGTCCAGTGCTGATCCTACAGTGCCACACCAGGAGACCTCCAGAAAGGTTACAGTCTTGGAAACCCTATGGGAAAGCTCTAATCTGTCCTACAGGGTCACTGTGAGTCAGAAACAATTTGACCCCCAATATCAACAAGTCCTGACCTAATGGAATGGGAATTGGGAGGTTTAATAGGTGTAGTGGCCTGGAGTGTTACCTCTGAAAAAGAAAACCATTGCACTATGTGATCACAAGGGGCCAGCGCCAACATTTTTCTATTTTAATTGTGTCCTTGTGTTTGATTCTTTTTAGCAGTTTTTTTTTTTTTTTAATGTATTTTATTTTTAGAACAGTTTCAGATTTATAGAAAAAAAAATGGAGACACTCATACTGAAAGGTTCCCATATCCCTTTCATCCGGTTTCTTATATTACAATGGATCAACCTAAACTGATAAAAATGGGCTTCAAAAAGCTGATGGAAAAATAGAATTGAAATACTGTGGCATTTTTCTATCAATTTTTTTAAGCCCTTGCATACAGTATTATTAATTAGGTCCATCATTTAGATTTCCTTGCAAATCACCAGGGGTGCTTAAAAAAATCTAGATATATAAGCTGCACTTCAAGATATCAGTTTGAGGACCAAGGTGTGCCTGATCCTAGGCATGGTATTTTCAATTGCTTCGTATGCATGTGAAAGTAGGACAATGAATAAGGAAGACTGTTAAAAAAAAAAAAAAAATGCACGGACTTCCAGAAGCACAAACAAATCTGTGTTGGAGGAAGTACAGCCAGAATGCTCCTTAGAAACCAGGATGGTGAGACTTCACCTCTCGTACTTCGGACATATTTATCAGGAAGGACCAGTCCCTGGAGAAGGACATCATGCTTAGTAAAGTGGAGGGTCAGAGAAAGAGAGGAAGGCCCCCAACGAGATGAATTAGCACAGTGGCAGCAGCAATGGGCTCAAGCATAACAGCAATTGTGAGGATGGTGTATGACAGGTGGTTCTGTTGTGCTATGAGTCGGAACCAACTCGATGGCATCTAACAGCGACAACAACTTTAAGAAATTCTGAACAAGGAGGTTTGGGGTGGAACTTACTGATCTGTTTTTGGAAGTTCTCCAGGGGATTGTTAGGGGGTGAAAAAACAACAACAACAAAAAACCCAGCTTTGAGAACTACTGGGATTGAAACATCAGATAAGGAGTTTGGACCAACTTTAAGTCTTACAGCTCAGTGTGGTCCCTGGCTCAGCAACTTCAGGCTCATCTGGAAGCTTTTAAGGTATAAAATCTCTGACCCTACCCCAGCTGGGCCCCAATTCAGGCCTCCTGAAATTGAAGCTGCATTTTGATAAGATTCCCAGATGTCTGCATATACTTTTAAGTTTGAGAAGCGCTGGACACCATAATCTGTGGGGTCTTCTAGCTCTGAGAAACTACGAATCCCTGACCTCTTGATGTTGCAACTGGTAACTGTGCTACTTCATAATGAAGTAGAAATTCTTTTCTGTTACTGGAGAAATATTTCCTAAGTGCTCTAACACTAACCAAGGATTGGTGGGTGAACCCAGCCAGAGGGGCCTTGGAAGATACAGTTTGCGATCTGCTTCTGAGAAAGGTCACAGCCTTGAAAATCTACGGAACGCAGTTCTACTCTGCGCACACCTGGGGTCACCATGAATCAGAATCAACTTGATGGCAACTAACAACAACCTTTATGTATTGAGTGCTCCCGAAGAGAATGATTAAATCCACTTATACTTAAGAAAAAGATAAGTATATTTAAAGAAAATGAAAATTCAGCCAAATAAACCGTGTGTACTGAAACTCAAACCCTTCTGTGAAACTTTCCTTCTGTGAAACCTTTCTAAGCATCTTAGTGAATCTATGACATGCTTCTCTTAATTACAACAAAAAAGCAAACTGTATAACTTAATATATTGTTGTTGTTAAGTGCTGTCAAGAAGTTTCTGACTCATAATCATAGGTGAACTTGGCCTTTATCACATACTACCTTGTTGAAAGTCACACAATCAAAAATGCCCCTAGTCTGTTTTGATTCTGTGGTCTGAGAGCCCTCAGCCTTCTCTTTTAAAATAGCAGTGTGAATTTGACAATCAGTTTGCCCTTTGGATGAAAACTGCCTTTCTGTGACTCTTCTAGCAGAAACAGGCTAATGTCTAGGAGCCTCTTTCTTCCATATGCTTTTGAATTTCGGTATTTTCTTGAGTTCATCTTCCTGAAGTGAGCCTTTCATCTGAATTCTTTTCTGCCTTCATCTACTTCAGGCTTGTGGTGATGCCACTTTGCTTCAGTTGGTCCTTATCAAACCCCTCAAGGTGAAACTGGGCAGGTAGTATTGGCAGTCAGTCCTAGAAAAGGCTAGCTTTACAAATGAGAACTGCATATTGTCATCTACAATTGATTCTGAAAGCATAGAGAGGTGATTTTTTATCTATGTTTTGAGGTTTGGAACTTATTTTCATTAAAGGGCTTATTTAGTTATATTGGTGAAAAACAAGTATCCAGGAATTGGGAAAGAAAATGAAATAGCTCAGTAAATGGATGCAGCATTAGGGGCACTCACTCGTCGATGCCAAGAAATTTGGAAGATAGCTATTGAGTCAACCGATTGCAAGAGAGCCATATCTGTACCCGTTTCAAAGAAAGGTGACCCAACAGAATGTGGGAAACAAACAATATCATCAATATCACAGGCAAATAAAATTTTGCTGGAGAAAATACAAAAATGGTGGCAAGAGTACATCAACAGAGATCTGCCAGATATTCAAGATAGATTCAGAAGAGGATGTGGAATGAGGAAATATCATTGCTGATGTCAGATTGGTCTTGGCTGAAAGCAGAGAATACTTGCGCTGGACTGCAAGGTCAGTTTGAACTGTAAGGTCAGTGGTTCAAGTTCACTAGCTGCTCCTTGGAAACCCTTCACAGGGTCACTAAGACTCGGAACTGACTCAGCAGCACTTAACAACAACAACAACAACAACAACAACAACAAGATTTTACTGGTATGCTTTGGATACTCAGATTAGTCACCAGCAACAACTTTTATGATTATAAACAAGATGACTTTGTCTTTGGGTGACATTTTTTTTAGGAATATTTGGCTAAAAAGTAATTTCTCTCCATTTGTGATAAAAATATTTTGCTTCGCGGTGTTTACAGTAACTACATCTAAAGTTGTAACATATACATATCATAGTAGTTTTGTGTGTTAACCTGCCAATTTCAAATCACAGAAACCCTGTATGACAGAGTAGAAGTGCACCACAGGCTTCCCTATGTTGTTGAGTGACAGCAACCCCATGCAACAGAATAGAACCGTCCCATAGGGTGCCATTGGCTGTAAACTTTATGGTAGTAGATTGTCAAGTCTTTTCTCAGGCCATTCTTTCAAGTCAGCAGCCAAACCCTTAACCAGGGCTCCTTAGTTGTTGTTGTTGAGTGCTGTCGAGTCGATTCCAAACCATAGCGACCCTGTACAGGGTTTTCAAGGAGCAGCTGGTGAGCTTGAACCGCTGACCTTGCATTTCAAACGGCTTTGCTTTCTGGCTCATTAGCCCACAGTGCCACACCAGGACTCCTTAGTAATGGGATATAAATATGAATACACACAAACACACACTGTCATGAGGTCAATTGTGAATCACAATGACCCTGGGGGACAGAGTAGAACTGACACATAAGTGTTTCCAAAGCTGTAAATGTTTACAGAAGCAGGCTGCCACATTTTTGTTGTGAGATACAGCTGCACCATCAGGGCTATCTAGAACCCATTTTTTTTATAAAAACAATTGCCAAATTAGATAAGCTCTAAGAATGAAGAAAAGTGCTTCCTAACACTTTGAGAAAAGGAGGGCAGAGTGCTAGGAAGACCCCTCTGACAAGGTAATAAGTTGAGATGTGGAAGATGGGAAAGAACTAGTCATGGGAAGAGTAGAGACCAGAATTTCAGCAAGAGATACCTGACTGTTCAAGATGCCTGAGGTGGCTCTTTGTAGTGGACTGCAAAGATGCTCACAATTGATCTTTCTTCCCTCTATACAGACTTTTCAGCTCCTCTCACCAAAGCTTCCCATGAAGTTAGCATAGATTTGTGGTTTGCTCTGGGCAATAGATAATGGTAGAAAGTAACAGTGGGCCAATTCAGAAACTCTTCTCAAGAGACCCTGTATACATCTCCACTTGAAACCCTGCCCAGCTGCCATGTTGAATAGGCCAGATAATGCCACCAACTATCCCTCCCACAGCACTGTCTACCTCTCATCTGGGCTCGATAATTCATTGCAATTGCCACACAGAACTCAGACACCATACTCAGTTATGGAGTTTATGAGGGAAGTTATTGGATTACATTTCAGGGTCAGAAATGCTCAAGGCAGAGTTCTTCTAGTCAGGACAACCTCTCCTCAGCCATGCTCACAGGCAGGCCACTCTCTGCCCAGGTATTGTTACAAAGCTCTTTTAGGGCTGCTGATAAATACTCACAGGGCACACTACTCTACTAGAAGCCTCAGTTTGAAGGCACTCACCTCTAGTTCCCCCAATTAAGTGCCTGGAGACAGCTCACTCTCCAAGCAAGCCTCCTGCCCAAAGTTACCCAGCTTTACTTGATCCATGGACTGTGAAGCCCACCTCACTGTCATGTTCTGGCCCCTAGTTCTGCTGTTGCCCCTCCTCTGGTGTCACAGCATTCTGTCCCTGGGTTGAGGAGGTTCGATGTGCAGGGATCTCAGGGTCCAAAGGACACATTCCACTCCTGATTCTTTGGTCTTTGATGGTAGTGAGATTCCCCCTACCTTCTGAGATGGATCATCTTATACCCAGCAGGATGGCAAAATTGACCAATCACAATCAGCCCTGTTAACAACAATCTGTTGCAATCCATGAGTGTCTTCCTTCCATGTTCTCTTACCCATATCCATCAGGAAAAAGTCATTTGGTGGAAGTTTACCAGATTATGGTTAGAAGAGCTATTACAGAATGTACTTCACCTTGAGGATGAACCATTATGGAAAAGAAGTGGACCATTTCAGCTGAGGCTACTCATGGTAGACCAGCCTTGATATACTTACTGATGTAGACAAAAAACTACAGCCTTTGGTATGGACTGCACCTCAATGTAAAGAAAACAAAAATCCTCACCACTGGACCAAGAAATGACATCATGATAAATGGAGAAAAGAGTAAAGTTGTGAAAGACTTCATTTTGCTTGAGTCCATAATCAATGCACATCGTAACAACAGTCAAGAATGGCATGAGAATACCAAACTTAAGACCTGTAGAAGGGGAAACTCATAGTAAGGATGTAGAGAAAGAATGAGGAGGCAGCCCTTTTTTCACTGCGTGGCTATCTTGGTGACTTATCTTTTGTTTTTAAGTTTTTATTGTGGATTGAGTGAAAGTTTACAGAGCAGATCATCAGTTTTACATTCAACAAATCATATACTTTGTTTCATTACAATGATTATAATCCACTCCATGTACCATCAGTTAATAGTATTTCTCTCTATTCATTTTAGCTTAAAAAAAAACAAAAAACAAAAACACACGCACACACAAAACACTCATGCATATATAATAACTTAAACCACAAAAGGGCACATTCTGCAAGTCTGCCTCCTGGCCGCCAGCACTCAGTCCCTCTAATTCCATGAATTTAGAGTCCTCAGCTGCTCTATCTCTCTATCTCCCCATCTCTGCCTCCATCTCTGGTGTTGCTGCTTCTATGGATAGGGTCCTGCATTCCGCTTGTGCTCTTTCCATGAATTTAGAGTCCTTGGCGGCTTATCTTAATGAGGGAGGGCATGTCCTGCATCAAAGGCAGGAAGATGGGGGCTGTGAAAGAGCCAAAAAAGTCTCTGGAGTCGATCGCCTCTTGGCTCTAACTTGTTATTGAAAGTGGGAAATACTTGCTGGGGTAAACACAGACTATGAGGAAGGTCAGGCAAGGCAAAGAGTAAACTGGTTGTCATCACCAACAACTGCCTGGCCTTGAGGAAATTTAAAAGAAAGTGTTATGCCATATTGGCCCAAACTTGTGCCCATGACTGCAGTGGTTAATACTATTGAAGTTAACTATAATTGATCCAGGTGATTCTGATAACATTAGAAACATGCCAGGACAGATTGGTGAAAAAGAAATCATGCAATTTCTTTCTTGACTAAAACTGGCCAGAGCTTGTTTAAAGAAAAAAAAGAATAGAAAAGAAAGGAAGATGAGGCAGGAGAGAGAATGGGTTCGGAGCAAAACGTCACCAACTTGGCAATTTGTGTTCTATAACACTGTTAGAACTCCATCTGCAGCTGGGTATTGTTAATGAGGAAGGCTGTAACAATGCCCTAGCCTTGATGGGTGAAGAAACAGCAATCTGCAGCCCTGTCAGGGGCCCTGTGGGAGATGAAGCTTTGTTTACTGAGCAATCGGGTAGACAGAGGGAGGACCCATACCTTCTCTACTAGAATTCTTGGCTTGAAGGCAGGAGTGAGTTGAAAGTACAGTAAGTTGTCCCTGACTCGGGTGACATTATCACAAGTCATTTAGTTTGGGTGGCATTTTGTTTTTGTTTTCATAACTCAGTACTTATTCTGGACTCCCGGAGAAAACTTACCAGAGAGAAAATAGTCAGGATGGTAAGTTTCTAATTAGATTACACAGGTACCTTGGAGGCCGCCATGAGCTCTAAAACCAACAGGCAACCAAGTAGCTTTATTGTGTGAGTCTTGATACGAGTATGTTGTTGTTGTTAAGTACTGTTGAGTTGGTTCTCACTCATAACGACCCTGTATAAGGTTTCAGAGGAGCGGCTGATGAGTTTGAACTACCAATCTTGCAGTTCAAACTGATAGGAGTATACACCGCAGCAAAAAAGAAGACAACTTATGCTCTCTCCAGTTCATTAATGGTGATGAAAATACGTACAACAAAACATTCACCATGTCAACAAGTTTTATATGTACAATTTACTAAGTGATGATAGTCTTCAAGCTGTGCAACTATTTTCACTACCCTTTTCTAAATCAAAGGAGCTCTAGTGGCATTGTAGGGTAAGCACTGGACTGCTCACCACAAGGTTGGCAGTTTAAACACACCAGTCGCTCTGCGGGAGAAACATGGAGGCCCTTTGGTACTGTAAAGATTTACAGCGTCAGAAACACTATACAAGGTCACTATGAGTTGTATTCGCCCCCGTGGTAGTGGGTCTTGGTGTTTAGTTTTCCAAATCATCCCACCACAGTCATCATAAATGTAATGCCTCCTAATCAAAAACTCCCCCTTCCTTCCTTCACCCAACCCTGCTCACCCCTAATAAGCTTTGGTTTTTATGTTGTTGTTAAATGCCATTGAGTTAATTCACACTCATAGCAACCCTGTATGGGATTTCCCAGAAGCAGTTGGTGGGTTTGAACTGTCAACCTTCTGAGTCGAAATCCATTGCTGATCCTACAGCGTCACACTATTGTTGTTGTTGTTATGTGCCATGGAGTCAGTTTCGACTCATAGCGACCCTGTACAGGGTTTCCAAGGCTGTAAATCTTTATGGGCGCAGAAAGCCTCATCTTTCTCCTGTGGAACAGCTAGTAGTTTCGAACTGCTGACCATGAGATTAGCAGCCCAATTCATAATAGATCTGTTTATTTCACATTTGTCCTTTTGCAACTGACTGAATTCACTCATCATGATGTTTTCAAGGTTCCTCAGTGTTGTTGCATGCTTCGGAACTTCATTTCTCTTTGTGTTTGTGTGATGTTCCACTATATGCTTATACCACATTCTGTTTCTCCTTTCATCTGTGGATGGACATTTCGGTTGTTTCTGCCTTTTGCCTATTGTGAAAAGAGCTGCAATGGACATCGGTGGACACTTTTTGTTTGTTTCTGTCTGTGCTTCTTCTTGGGGGGTGGGAAAGCAAAGTTTCTTGCTGGCTGTCATTGGACACTTCCTTCAGCTCCCTCTCCACAAGGCTGCTCACAAAATGTCAGCCAAATCCAGCAAGCCACAGGGCTCACCCACACTCCCAGAGGAGGGGATCACACAAAGGTGTGAATTACAGGAGATCAGAGTCTTGAAGGTCAATATAGAGCCCCGAAGGCACCTCGGTGAAGTACTCAGCTTCTAACTGGAATGTTGGTGGTTCCAAATCAGTCAGTGTCTACATGGGAGAAATACCAGAGGATCTGCTCCCTTAAAGATTGTAGCCTAGGACCAGATGGGGCAGTTCTGCTCTATCACATAGGGTTACTCGGAGCCCAAAGTGACTCAATGGCACACATCAAGTTTACAAGCTTCCCTAGTTCACCAGTTCTTAAAGTTATGCAATGGCCCTTAATAAACAGTAAATATTGACTGGCTGGGAGAACAAATAGACCAGCTTGTTGTTGTTGTTAAGTGCTGTCAAGTCGGTTCCAACTCATAGCTACCCTCTATAGGGTTTCCGAAGAGTGGCTGTTGATTTTGAACCACCGACTTTGTGGTTCAAATCGACCTTGCAGTCCTGTGTCTTAACCCGCAGCTCCACATCAGGATGTTATGTCAGCACTGTGGAAAGAATTTTCATACAGGAATCCAGAGTTTTCTGTCTGGGACTTTGTTTATCTGTAAAAGAAGTGGAATAAACCCGCTCATAGCTAATAATCGCTAGGGCTTGCATAACACTTCTAGTACCAGGCAGTGTGTATACACTTTATATGTTTTAATTAATCAAAATCTGACAAGAACCCTCTGGGGTTGCACGTATTCTTTTCCCCAGGGATGGATGTGGCGAATGAGACTCACAGCGCATGTACTAGGCTCCGTGTAGTACTATTTCTCTAAAAGATAGCGACAGAAGAGGAAGAGAAGGAGAGGAAATGGATTTCCAAGGTTGGCTGGTTAGACTGAGGATTTCTTCCTTTCAAGCTTGACATTCGGGGCTTCAGCACCATGCGCCTGGGGAAAGAAGGGCTGGACATTTGTCCCGGGTACAAGAGGAGGAAAAGGGTGTTGGAACCAAAGCTCAGCACGGCCAGCAAGGAGCAGCTTGGGGAGTGAGGAGCGGAGAACACAGAAAGACAATAATGGAATTCAAGGACACAAAGTGGAGATCTCTCCCTCCCTGACCCAGGCAGTGACTGGCTGGCTGTGATTCCCTTATGTGTGCCTTCTTTATCGGCCTCGCCTTGGCTGACCAAAGCCCCTTCCTTGCTGGGGATTTCAAGGTAGAAAGACAGGCCAGAATCTGACTGGTTTGGATGCTATGGGAGATTTCTGTGAGAATGGCAGTGAAGTAGAAGATTTCTTATTCAATTTATCAACTCCCTGACAAATCCTTGTTAGGCCCCAACTACACTGGCCTACCCTGATTCTAGTATTTCTCTGTGAGGTTGACTCCAATATTAAAGAGCAAGGTGCTCTGGGATTTTATTTTATGACTTTCCTGAGAAGCGGTGGTTTCAGGCACAGGAAGAGAGACAGGGCTCAGTCATGAATTGTGATCTCTCAAGCCCTTTTTCTCTAGATTAAATAGTAAGACAGATTCATGGCAAGCTGCCTACTTTGTGCCACCCTTGGAGACTACAGTTTAAGCTTTTATGGAATGGAATCAACAATTTAATGGCGAGAAATAAAAATGTATGTCCTTAATGATCACCTTAGAGAGAATGAAAATTCTGTCAACCTCCTTGACCCAGTCTGCAGACACACAAGGGGGTGTGTGGGCTGGCAATGCATTCAGGCAACATCCTGAGGTGAGGGGGTGGGCCGGGAGGTGGGCTCCAAGACAGCTGGGGCCAGCCTTTGTGTACTCAGCAATGGCACCTGAGTGATTTGTTGTAGCACTTCTGAAATGCTGCCAAGTTTTTCTTTTTACCTCAGAATACCTTGCCAAGGTTTAAATTTAGTGGGGGTGGGGGAGAAAGTCCTTCTGTTCGGATGAATCATTAAACATCTCCTTGGATTCTTTGAAGGATTAAAAAAAAATAAAATTAAAAAAAGGCTGCATGTTGCTCCTTTCAGGGGAGAATTTGAGTTCCAGAAGGTTTTAATGATAATGAATTCAGAAATCCCACAATCATGGGTAAGTAACATAATGGTTAAGAGCTGTAGCCTCTGAAGCTAGATTGTCTGAGTTCAAATCTGTTTGCTCCCACTTACTAGCTGTGTGACCATGGACAAGTCACTTGACTTTTCTGTGTCCCGGTTGTCTCATCTGCACAATTGGGATAATAATAGAACCTACATCCAGAATGTTGTTAGTGAGGGATGAAACGCGTAAAAATTTGTACAGTGCTTAGACTCTTGACTAGTACTCAGTTGTTGTTGTTAAGTGCCGTTGAGTCGGTTCCAACTCATAGTGACCCTGAAGAGGGTTTCTGAGGCTGTAACTCTTTACGGGAGCAGAAAGCCTCATCTTTCTCCTGCAGAGTAGCTGGTAGTTTCGAACTGCTGACCTTGCAGTTCACAGCCCGATTCGTAACCACTACACTACCAGAGCTCTAATCTGTTACCAGTGAGTCAATTCCAACTCATAGTGAATCTACAGGACAGAGTAGAGCTGTCCCATAGGGTTTCCAAGGTTGTAGTCTTTACAGAAGCCGACTGCCACATAGTTCGCCTATGGAAGGACTGGTGGGTTCGAACCACAGACGTATCAGTTAGCAGCTGAGTGCTTGACTACTGGCTTGCAGAGCTCCTCAACATTTAATAACAAACTCATTATAACTCTTTCCAGATTTTGTTACCTGGCCTAGTATTTCGCAGCCTATAAAATTTGAGTTGGATTCCTGGTGTGGAGCAATAGGATAAGCATTCAACTGCCAACCACAAGGTCGGCAGTTAAAAATCTACCAGCGGTTCTTGGGAAACCCTACACAAGGTCGGTATGAGTTGGAACGACTCTACAGCACCTAACAACGGCAATAGCAATCGGAACTGCTGCTTCCAATCCTGGTTTTTATCATGAGTCTGTTCCCCACTGTCCATGAGATTGAGTAGATTCTTACTGACGACCACCCCATAGGACAGAGTTAGATCTGCCCCATAGGGTTTCCAAGGCTGTAAACCTTTGTGGAAGCAGATGGTTTATCTTTCTCCTTCAGAGTGCCTGGTGGGTTCAATTTGCTAACGTTTGAGTTAGCAGCCCAGCACTTGACCCACTGTGCCACCAGAGCTTCTTTTTGTGGGTCTAAGCTCTGGTAGCGTAGTGGTTACGAATTGGGCTGAGAACCACAGGTCAGCAGTTCTAAACTCGGGGCCGCTCCGCGGGAGAAAGATGAGACTTTCTGCTCCCGTAAAGATTTACAGCCTCGGAAACCCTGTACAGGGTCGCTATGAGTCGGAACCGACTCGACGGCAATTAACAACATTGAGCTCAGGTAGCGTAGTGGTTACGAATAGGGCTGCGAACCTCAAGGTAAATCTGAACAGTTGCAAGTGGTTCTTTGGCCTTACTTAAGTGCAAGAGTCAGGCTGCTAGCCTCAAGGTCAGCAGTTTGAAACTACCAGCTGTTCCTCGGGAGAAAGATGAGGCTTTCTGCTCCCATAAAGATTTACAGCCTCGGAAACCCTGTACAGGGTTGCTATGAGTCAGAACTGACTCCACAGCACATAACAACAACAACAATTACTGCCTCAAAAGAAAAAGAAATCACAGTTGCTGTTGAATCGATTCCAACTCATGGCGATCTCATGTGTTTCAGAGTAGAACTCTAGGTAGGGTTTTGGAAGTATGTTGCCAGGCTTTTCTGCCAAGGCACTTCTGGGTGGATTTGAACTGTCTTTTGATTATTAGCCAAATAATTATTTGCATCACCCAGAGACTCCTTTGTTGTTGTTAAGTGCTGTCAAGTCGATTCTGAGCCATACTGACCCTGTATAGGGTTTCCAAGGAGCAGCTGGTGAGCTTGAACCGCCGACCTTGCAGTTCAAACGGCTTTGCAGTCTGGTGCATTAACCCACAGCGCCACACCAGGAGTCCGGAGACTCCTTAGATATCAGCAATTGGGACCCCTATCCTTGCTCCTCCTCTGGCTCCCCTCAGGTTCAACTTCTCCCACCTATCCTGGGTTCATTCTCTGAATACCCAAGGGCATGATGTTTCCTGTCTAAATGGTCTTGAACCCTCTTTAAAGTCCCATGTGGGTACCATCAGGCCTGGGGCAGTTCGTTGCCAGGTGCAGGAATGTGGACTGAAATTGGATATGTGGGTTGAGAAGTATTCAGGTATTTTACTGGAGCCCTAGGGGTGGAGAAGAAGGCTGAGATCAAGAAGGTGGGTAGGCTGCGGTTGGGTTGTTTTTATTTGTACTCTTGTTCTGGGCCTGCACGGTGTTACTAGGGCAGGCCTGCTGGGAGTAACATACCAGCCCATTGGTAGTTAGCATGGTGTTGTGAAGTCCTTCTCACACTTGAGTTTGAAAGTGAAATTGTTGAAGTACACTGTGATTCATTCAGTCTGGGGGTAAGGCCTAAGATTCTGAATTTCTAAGAGGCTCCCTGCCATTCTGTTGCTACATATCTATGGCCCACACTTTGAGAGTAGCAAGGGTATGTTGTTATTGTTAAGTGTTGTCAAGTCTGTTGTGATTCATAGTGACCTTGTATAGGGTTTCTGATGAGCAGCTTGGTGGGTTTGAGCCACCGACCTTGTGGTTAGCAGCCCATTGCTGATCCTACAGTGGAATTAGAAGTGGCTTCTCAACTGGATGTGCCTGAATTTTTAGGTCTGATCCACCTATTTAATAACTGAATACTTAGGCAAATTAACCTCATCTTTCTTTATTTTGGTTTCTTCATCTATAGCAGGAGCGGTAAACTTTGGTCTGCCAAAATTTATAACATCATTCACAGGCCACACAAAATGATCAATTTAAAAATTAGGTTGCTATATTTGGTCAAACATTTAATTAACTCACCCCTAATGAGATGGCTTCTGGTGTGGCGCTGTGGGTTAATGCGCTGGACTACAAAGTTGGCTTGATCCGCAAGGTCTGCGGTTCAAGCTCACCAGTAGCTCCTCAGAAACCCTATACAGGGTCGCTGTGGGTTGGACACGACTTGATGGGAGCTTAGCAGCAGCAATAGTAATATGATGAGTGGAGGCCTGGTGGGGTGCTATGGGCTAAAGCTCTGGACTCGCAAGGTCAGTGTGAACTCCAAGATTGGTGGTTCACACCTACCAGCTGCTCCTTGGAAACCCTATACAGGGTCACTATGGGTTGGAGCCAACGTGTCATGGCACTTAACAACAACCACAATGTAACCTAGCATCTTGCTCAACACCATAGGGAATCTATTGAATGGGAACTTGTATACTATATGGATTTTACCACAATTTACAAAAGGAAAATGCATTTTTTTTTTCTTAATGTTTTATTGTGAATTATGTGATAGTTTACATGGGAGGAAATTCGTTTTACATTCATCCTATAGTATATTATTTCATTGCTATGGCTACAACCCCTTCCATGCATCATCAACCATCCAAAGGGTATATACACTACAAGCCTGCCCCCTGGTCATCAGCACCTCTCCCTCTCTGTGTCTAAAGTCCCCAGCTGCTCCATCTCTCCACGTCATCATTTCTGCTTTCATCTCAGGCATCACTGCTTCTCTGGCTAGGGTCCCGCTCTCCGCTCTTCTCCCTTGATGGTCCCAGGGACCTCCGTTCTTAGGCTGAGAAGTTAATCACTCCCTTCCTTGCTAAAAAACATCTACCTTTACAATTCCATCCCTCACAAGCAGTCTAGATAACAGTTATTCACTATTGTATCACAAGAGATCCATCCAAATTTCATTTCATCAGCCCCACCTAGACAGATTGTATACTACTCAGTGGAGATTCTACCTTCCTCCATGCCCTATGAATCTAGCTTCCTTCTTGAAAGCTTGTAAGCCAGTCACTTCTTGCCTTTGTAGCCCCCCAATTTTGTGTAGCCAATGTCCAATTTGCCCATCCCTGTCTACTCTGTGTATGGGGGGGTGGGAATGATACTTGCTGTAAGGATTTGTTCCCTCTTTTGAGCTACTGCATCCATAGGTGTAGGTCAAGTCTACTGCATCCATAGGTGTAGGTCAAGTTCATCAAATTGTATCAGATTATGCTTTTTCCCCTCCTCTTTCTTCTTCTGGTTGACCTCTGATCATCTAGTCTTTGAAGCCAGGTCAAGTGGGTATTATCTGCAAGTGTGGGTGTTCTTGTGAAAATGCATCTTTTTGTGTCTTGACTTTGGATGCTGGAATTGACCATGTAGACATTGTGAATGGGTGTATGCTTGGTAGTTTCTATTACTACCAAAAAGAAATAAAAATTTTATATCCTCTCCTTATTTATTAAGGAGCTCTGATAGTACAGTGGTTATGAGTTGGGCTGCTAACCTCAAGGTATCAGCAGTTTGAAACTACCAGCCATTCCACAGGAGAAAAATGAGGCTTTGTGCTCCTGTAAAGATTTACAGCCTTGGAAACCCTATACACGGTCGCTGTGAGTTGGAACCGACTCTGCTGCACACTACCACCACCTTATATTAGACTTGAAAGACCAGGTTTTGCAAAAATCAGCATTTATGTGAAAATGGAAGCTGACTACACCAGATTGCAAAGCGGATGGATGACAGCATTATTACAGAACTGCCAAATGACATCACATCATTCCATAACTGCCAAACCACTGAGAATCATGGCTCAATCGAGTTGACAGCTAACCTTCATCATCACAGCCAGCTTTACTCTTGCGTCACCCCTTGGCATTTATTACTACCAGACACTCCTCATTAATGTGAAAAATAGTCAAATCATAGATGTATGACTATTGTCATAAATGCTGAACATTGTAGAATGAAATAGCCAGCAGCGGGTTTTGTTGTTGTTGTTGTTGTTGTTTGTAAGGCTTTTATTGTGAATTGAGTGAAAGTTTACAAGGAAGATCATCAGTTTTACATCCAACAAATCATTTACTTTGTTTCATTACAATAGTTATAATCACCTCCATGTACCATCAGTTAACAGTTAACTCTGTTCATTTTAGTTCTCTTTTTTTAAACACTCAGGCATATTTAGCAATTTATACCTTCAAAGGGCACAGTCTGCAAGTCTGCCTCCTGGCCGCCAACTCTCAGTCCCTCTCTTTCCATGCGTCTAGAGTCCTCATCTAGCAGCAGGCTCTTAACAGTTGTGCCACCAGGGACCCCTGTAATCATTTGTTCCTGACACCGTGGCCACCTTCTCCTTAGCAACAACATCTACCTGCCTCATGCTTTAATTTCATCTCAGTCAGCGAGCTGCAGAAAGGGAAATGAAAACAGTACTCCAAATAAAAGCCTTCCCTTGGAAAGCACAATCCTCATCCGTCATTATTGTTCCTGTTCATTGTAATTGGTGGGTAGGTCTCTGACCAGATGTAGCCAGAATTTCCCATTAATGTTGCGTGATTATCCAGGCACATAAGATAACATTTGTTTTCAAGTGTTTGCAAGATTCATTTGTTACAAATAAATATTAAACAATTTTATCTGGAAAGTAAAATACCTGTAATGAAAAAAACCATTGAGATACAGACTTAGTGGAAATCTGTGCTCTGTTCTTTCTTTACTCAGCCGGCCTCTCTGATCCACTTCTAGTTTCCCTAAGGACATTTTCCCAAATACAGTGCTCAAAGACTAGAGAAAGCAGGTCTGTGATGCAGACAGTTACATCCCGATTTCGTTGAAACTGCTATTCATTATTTTCTTCCTGCACTTATTCAAGAAGCCATTGTTCATTACTCTTTCATCATTCTGTGATTAAAACAATTTGTATGTGTCCCTTGTACATTGGCCAGATAATGAAATTATCATTTGTGCGTTTCCTTGCTATTTTATCCTTTCTGTTCACAGTCTAATTCACTCTAGAAGGTCACTTTATCATTCTCTAACAAGGGGGATCTCCATGGCATCTGGTCATCGGAATCAGATCATTTATTTATTTGACAAGGATTTATTGAGCATCAGCTATGTTGCAAGGACTGAGACAGCAAACAGGAATCCCTAGCCTCATGAAGCTTCCGTGGTAGAGAAGGGCAATAACCAAATTAAGAAGTCTCTGAACAAACAGACAATAAACAAAGGAAGTCAATAGATCCGGTATGAGTCCCTTGCCATTTTGGAATGGTGTAACTAGCGTAGTTGTTACGAATCGGGCTGTGAACCTCAAGGTCAGCAGTTCGAAACTACCAGCTGTTCTGTGGGAGAAAGATGAGGCTTTCTGCTCTCATAAAGATTTACAGCCACGGAAACCCTGCACAGGGTGGCTGAGTTGGAATCGACTCCATGGCACATAACAACAACAACTCTAAGAGCACATAATTCTTTGGGGGAAGATTGGAGAGATAGAAACACCAGCTTCAGAAGTGTACAGACCTAGCTGGAGGACATGCTGAGAAACAGTAGCTTCACATTTTGATATTTTTGTTGAATGAAGGTTTCTATGATTTTTGTAGCATACTTTGGGACTTGGCCCCAGTGTTACAGAACCGTTGAACTCAAAGGGGCCTTAGATGTCATTCATCCCAATTCCTTCAACATAAAAAGGGGGTGATGGTTGATCGTTTTGTGCTGTGGAGTCGGTTCCGACTCATAGCGACCCTGTACAGGCTGTAAATTTCTGAGATTTCCGAGGCTGTAAATCATTATGGGAGCAGAATGCCTCATCTTTCTCCCGCAGAACAGCTGGTAGTTTCGAACTGCTGACCTTGCGGTTTGCAGCCCAGTTCACAACCAGTACGGTACCAGAGCTCCTTGGAGGAGAAGGAAGGTCATTCACAAGACTGGTATGTTCCAAGCTGGAAATTAAGCCAAGGTCTTTGTTAGTTTACACTTAATGTTCTTCCATGCAGAGCAAGTGCCCTTAGTGCACAAGGGGGAGGGGGGGAGCATGTTTTAATAGATGCACACTGGAGGAGAAAAGATTTCCTCCAGTGCCAAGAGTGGAGGTAAATAAAGAAATTATTATGACATCAGGGAGGAAGATTGGTGTTTCCATTTCCTTCTAAATCTGTTTCTAGTCAATTAATTAAAAAGACATATGTTTTGGTCTCCAGATATCACGTTATTATGTAAAAGCAGGCTAAGTTGTTACTTCGAAAAGGTCAGATCCTGCATTTTAATGCTGTACTGAGCTACTATTTTCCTTAGAGACTCGGGAATCACTAATTCATTGAAATCTTATGAAGCTAAATGGTTTCTAGGTCAAAAGATTAGGTGTCATCTTTTGCTAAGAAATTGCCCATGAACGACAATGTCTTTTGACAGGTGCAGGCCATCTGCTTCCAAGGGAATGGATCTTTCTCAGCAAGTTCAAACAGGCATCTTATGTAACACCCAGTAAAATAACCAGGACAGGCATCTTACTGCCTGCATGCACCTTTGGAATAGCACGTGATCTCAGGACAGGAAAAGAGAGCTTGAATGTTCAAGAATAGAGGTCTAGCTTAGATGTCCTGAGCTGAACTGACCTCAGATGCCAAGTAAGGATCAACATGAACCCAATCCCCCAAATATGGATTGGTTGGATCCTGCCCTCACTCACACGACACCCCAACCTTCTGACCTGTTGGCCACCAGTTTGAGGCTAGTTTCCCACTGTCCCTTAGTGATGCCAGCCAAAAGCTCGGAAATCCACAAGACCCCCTTACTGTCTGAACCCTTGACTCCTACTGACTCTTTGGATTTATTAGTTTCCTGGGGTGACTCACAGGATTCATGGAGAGCATACCGTATTCACAACAACAGATTTATTCTAACCCAAAAGGATATAAAATGTGTGCTTGCATCAACCAGGAAGCTCTTTGAGCCTCCCAGCTGAGTCTTTTTTCTGGTCTGACCAATCTGCACTCAGTTCTCAGGTGTGGTCAAAAGTTCCAGGCCAGGCACTTCAATTCCTTCAGTGGTTATTTCTCTGGAACCAAGGACAATGACCACCTTATTTAGGGTAAAACTAGGAGGTCCTTTACCCCATAGGCAGAAATTGGATTTTTGCCTTCTCCCCACATTGTTGGCACAGTCAAGAGTAGTCTTGAAGATAGACTGTTGGGAAGTAATAGAATTTTCCCTTTTGATGGCCATCTGCTTCATCCCTATCTCCCAGAGAAGCCCGAATTCTCCTGGGAATTAGTCCTGTGAATTCCTTGACAGAACTGAGGCAGAGCTGAGGCTCTACTGGCCAGAGGTCATCTAATCAACTGTGACAGACGCTGGATTGGGCCAGGTGAGGCCAACAAAGTGCTGATCCTGGAGCTTGATTTGTGTCCAGTGTCAGCTAATCAGCCCTGAAGGCAGATGAAAAGAGGTGCATGCCGGATCTAAGGTCTTTGCCTGAAGATCAAAGTTACAGCATTAGGTGAGGTGGGGAGGAAGTAGGGGATGTTCTGAGAGAAATTAGACAAGGAAGGATATGCCTGTAAATGCATGAGAGCAGATGAGACCATTATAGAAGAGGCTCAGGGCCTGAGTTCTGGGCACACCAACATTTGGAAGGAAGAGAGAAATCAGGGAATTAATTAGTAAGGACTCAGAAAAAAGGAATGTAAACCACACACACACACAAATGATCTATTTATTATTATTATTTATTTACGTTTTTATTGTGAATTGAGTGATAGTTTACATTGGAGAGCATCGGTTTTATACCATTGTTTCATTGCAATGATTACAGTCTCCTCCACGCATCATCATTCAACACAACTTGCTACTATTCCCTCTGGGGTTTTTTGTTGTTGTTATTTTGTGGGGCAGGGGTGGGATGTACACAAAAACACTCAGGAATATATAATCATTTAAAAAACCAAAGGGCACATTCTGCAAGCCTGCCTCCTGGCCACCAGCACACAGCCTTTCTCTTCTCATGAGTCTAGAGTCCTCAGCTACTCCCTCTCTCCATGTCTGCCTCCATCTCTGGTGCCGCTGCTCCTCTGGATAGGGTCCCGCATTTTACTTGTGCTCTTCTCTCTTGATGGTCCTAGCGTCCTCTGTTTCTGGACTGTAAGATTAACTACTACCCTGGTTTTGTTACCTTCAGAGTTGTGACAGTCGTACACACATTATCTTTTTGTTTTTGTGTGTGTTTTTTTTCACACACATTATCTTTTAATTCCATTTTCCTATGAACTTTCTGAAGTCTCTTAGTGTATGTGGAGTCCAAGTGTGATGCTGTAGGATAAAGACTGTAAACCTTAAGATCGGTGGTACAAAACCTCTAGTCGCTCCTTGCAAACTCTAGACACTTGGCAACACATGCATGTCGAGGGAGCCCTGGTAGCATAGTAAGTGGTGTGTTGGGCTGCTAACTGCAATGTCATCAGTTCAAATCCACCAGCCACTCCAAAGGAGACAGATGAGGCTTTCTGTTCGCATTAATATTTACAGCTTTGTTGTTGTTAAGTGCTGTCAAGTAGGTTCCGACCCATAGCAACTCTACATAGGGTTTCCAAGGAGCAGCTGTTGAGCTTGAACCGCCGACCTGTGGTTCAAATGACTTTGCAGTCCAGCACGTTAGCCCACAGTACTACACCAGGACTCCATTTACAGCTTTAGGAAACCCTGTATAGGGTCACTATGAGTCCGAACACACTCAGTGGCATGCACCAGCAGCAGAAGTGTGTGTGGAGTCCTGGTGTGGCGCTGTAGGATAAGCACTGTTCAAACCCACCAGTTGTTGCTCAGAAACCCTATTGAGTCAGAACTGACACGATGGCACTTAACAACAAAAGTTTGTGTGTGCATATGTATATAAGTATATAATATGTTTAGGATCATAAGTTATGTTATTATATAGGAGTTCTGGTGTCACTGTAGGATAAGCATTGGACTACAAGGTAGACAATTCAAACTCACCAATCACTCTTTCTCGGGAGACTGTCAAGACTTTCTGGTCCCACAAAATCCTACCTAGGTAGAAAACCCTACCGACTTGACAACACCTCATTATATACATGTATATATATATATATATATATATATATATTTTACCCACAACAACAATGGTTTTTGTCAAGTGCCATCAAGTCGATTCCAACCCATAGCGACCCTGTATAGGGTTTTTGGGGAGCGATTGGTGAGCTTGAACCACCGAACTTGAGGTTCAAACTGATTTTGCAGTCCCGTGCATTAACCCACAGCACCACACCAGGACTCCAACATATATAAAAATGTCATTTAACAACAACAGTGGTGCAGTGGGTTAATGTGCTGGACTACAAAGTATGTTTGAACCGCAATGTTGGTTGTTCAAGCTCACCAGCTCTTCAGAAACCCTATATAGGGTCGCTATGGGTCCAAACTGATTTGACAGCACTTAACAACAACAGGATCATAGAAGAATTGATGCCTTTGAGTTGTGGTGTTGGAGGAGAATACTAAAAGTGCCATGGACTGCCAAAAGAACCCATAGATCTGTTTTGGAAGAAGTGCAGCCAGAGTGCTCCTTGGAGGCCAGGATGGCTAAGCTCCGTCTCTCCTACTTTGGACATATGGTCCGGAGGGAACAGTCGCTGGAGAAGGATGTCATGCTGGGTAAGATGGAGGGACAGAGAAAAAGAGAAAGACCCCCAATGAGATGGATCAGCCAGGTGGCATCATTGATGGCATCAAGTGTGGCAGCGGTAGTGAGGTTGGCCCAGGATCGGACATTGTTTCGTTCTGCTGTGCATGGGGTCGCTATGAGTCAGTTCCGACTCGATGGCACCTGACAACAACAACATATATAAACACTGGAGTCCCTGTTGTTGTTATGTGCTGTCTGGTCGATTCCAACTCATAACGAGCCTGTGTAGGCTTTCCAAGGAGCAGCTGGTCGGTTTGAACTGCTGACCTCGTGGTTTGCAGGCTAGTGCTGATCCTACAATGCCACACCAGGAGTCCCTGGGTGATGCAAATGGTTAACTCAGGGACTGCTAACCTAACAGTTGGAGCTTAGAGTCCACCCAGAGGCAACTTGGAAGGAAAAAAAATCGTTGAAGCTGTGGAACACAACTCTGTTCTCACACATATGGGGTCACCATGACTCAAAACCCACTCCACAGTAACTGCTACTGGTTTTATGTAGACATGTACAAGGGGACTTCTAAAAGTTGATAAGATTTTTTCATAATCTTTTCATTCCATTTTCCAGTGATCTTTTTTGAAGCTCCTTCTTATGTTTACATTCATTGTTGTTGTTTGAGTGCTGTGAAGACATTTCCAACTCACAGCAACCCTAGAATAGAGTTTTCGAGGAGTGGCTGGTAGGCTTGAACCACCAGCTTGCAGTCCAGTGTTTATCCTACAGTGCCATATGCATGTATAATTATACATATGTTGTTGTTAAGTGCCATTGAGTCGGTTCTGACTCATAGCGACCCAGTTACATGACCAATCTATATATTAAAAAACCCCAGATTGTAGGTATTATTGTTCAAATGTTTAGTGGAAACTCACATTTCAGAAAGGTTCAATTAGTTTCCCACGGTCTCCCAGTAAATGGCTAAGCTGAGACACAAACGCACAACATTCTGATTCCAGACCCAACAGTATTTCTTACCAGGCAGAGAGCTAAATGCTGTAACAAAACCCAGCGAAGTGGGTTTTAAGATTAAGATAAAGATATTCCCATATTTACAAAGGAAGAAATAAAGGCCTACTCTGTATTATTAGTCCTGTGGTTAGGATATTTGTTTTCTTTACATGGAGGTGCAACCCATACTGTGGTATTTGATCTTATCAGTAAGTATCTTAAACCCTTTTCTCTTTTGGCAAGAAAGGTTGAGTCATCTGCATATCACAGGTTGTTAATGAGTCTTCCTCCAGTCCTGATGCCATATTCTTCTTCATATACTCTACCTTCTCAGATTATTTATTTGCTCAGCATACTGATTGAAAAATTATGGTGAATGAATACAACCCTGGCACACACCTTTCCTGATTTTAAACCATTCAGACTCCTCTTTTTCTTTTTGAATGACTGCCTCGTAGTCTAAGTACAGGTTCCTCATGAGCACAATTAAGTGTTCTGGAATATTCATTTTCCACAATGTTCACAGCTTGTAATGATCCACACAGTTGAAAGCCTTTGTGTAGTCAATAAAGTACAGGTAAACATCTTTCTGGTATTCTCTGCTTTCAGCCAAGTTTCATCTGATGTCAGCAATGATATCCCTTGTTCCACGACCTTGTCTTAATCTGGTTTGAACTTCTGGAAATTCCCTGTCCATGTACTGTTGCAGCCATTTAAAAAAAATTATCCTAACAAAATTTTACTTGCATGAGAAATTTACACAATCCATTGGGCTACCTGTCTTTGGAATGGCTCAAGTATGGATCTTTTCCAATCAGTTGACCAGGTCTTCCAAATGTCTTGGCATAGATGAGTGAGAGCCTCCAGTGTAGTATCAGTTGTTGAAAGATTTCAATTTGTATTCCATCAATGCCCAGAGTCTTGTTCTTTGCCAGTGTCTTCAGTATACCTTGGGCTCTTCATTCAGTGTCATTGGCTCTTGATTATACACTATCTTTTGAAATGGTTGAACATTGACAATTTCTTTTTGGTACACTGACTCTGTGTATTCTTTCCATTTTCTTTCGATGCTTTCTGCATCATTCAATATTTTGCCCATAGAATCCTCAGTATTGCAAGTTGTGGCTTGAATTTTTTCTTCAGTTCTTTCAGCTTGAAATGTGCTGAATGTGCTTTTCCCTTTTTAACTGCACGTCTTTATGCATTTCATTATCACACTTGACTTTGTCTTCTCGAGCTGACCTTTGAAATTTTCTGTTAAGCTCTTGGACCTCCTCATTTCTTCCATTTGCTTTAGCATCTCTACCCTGGAGAGCAAGTTTCAGTGTCTCTTCTGACATCCATTTTGATCTTTCCCTTCTTTCTTGTCTTCTTAATGACCTTTTGCTTTCTTCCTGTATGATGTTCTTGATGTCACCCCACAACTCTTCTTGTCTTCAGTCATTAGTGTCTAATGCATCAAATCTGTTCTTCAGATGATCTCTGCATTCAAGATCATAGTTTGGGTCTCATGGACTTGCTTGAACTTTCTTCAGCGTCAGCCTAAACTTGCATGCATATGGATATTATGGTGTCCCAGATAGATCTTGAAATGTTATTTTTGATGATGAATGTGACACCATTCCTCTTGCACTTGTAATTCCAGGTATAGTAAACCATGTGATTGTCAGATTCAAAATGGCCAATACCAGTCCATTTCAGCACACCTAGGATTTACACCCTCGGAAACCCTGTACAGGGTCGCTATGGGTCGGACCCAACTCGACGGCACTTAACAACAACAACAACAGGATAGCGTTTCAGTGCCTAGGATAGCAATCTTTAAGCGTTCCATTTTATTTTTGACAACTTTCAATTTTCTTAGATGTATATACCGTACATTCCAAGTTATCATTATTAAAGGATGTTTGTAGCTCTTTTTCCCCATTTTGAGTTGTGCCCATTTACAAATGAAGATCCCCATAGCTTTGCTCCATTCATGTCATTATAGTCAACTCTACTTTGAGGAGGCAGCTCTTCCCCAGTCATATTTTGAGTGCCTTCCAACCTGAGGAGCTCATCTTGCAGCACTATATCTGACAATATTCTGGTGTTCTCATAGTCAGTATTAAGTATTCTGGTGCTGACAGTGTTTCACTGCTATTCATAAGGTTTTCAGTGACTAAATATTTGGAAGTAGTCCACCTCTCCTTCTTCCTAGTCTGTCTTCATCTGGAAGCTCAGCTCAAACCTGCCCACCACAGGTGACACTGCTGCTATTTAAAATACCCACTTCCAACATCACAGCAACACGCAAACCACCACAGTACAGCAAACTGACAGACAAGTGTGGTGGCTTTTGGTCTTGTTGTTGTTGCTGTTAGGTGCCATCGAGTCAGTACTGACCCATAGCAACCTTATGCACAGAAGAACAAAACACTGCCTGGTCCTGGGCCAACCTCAGTACTGTTGCCACGCTTGAGTCCATCGGTGCTGCCATTTGGCCAATCCATCTCATTGAGGGTCGTCCTTTCTTTCTCTGACCCTCCATCTTACCAAACATGATATCCTTCTCCAGCGACTGGTCCCTCCTGACAATATGTCTGAAGTATGAGAGACGAAGTTTGGCCATCCTGGCCTCCAAGGAGCACTCTGGCTGCACTTCTTCTGTCATTTGCATGATCCATTAGTCTTTCTGGATAATTGTTTCCTTGCATCTTCGATTTTCTTCACTATTCTTTCCTCTGGATGGGGAGAGGCTGATAGTTGTATCTTAGATGGCTGTTGGCTAGCTTTTTAAGACCCGCCCCCCCATTGCTACTCACCACAGTAGGATATAGAACATTGTCTTTGTGAACTATGTTATACCAATTGACTTAGCGGGGTCGTCTGAGAGAACATGTGTTTTTAATTTTCTTGGATATTTACCTAGGAATGAAGATTCTGTGTCATATTGTAACTATATTTAACTTTTGAGGAACTGTGAAAACTTTTCCCAAGTTGCTGTACCATTTTACATTTTCACCAGCAATGTGGTGCTGTAGTTAAGCACTGGACTGCTAATCTCAAGGTCAGTGTTTCACACCTACTAACTACTCCCGAGAATCCTACTCAGGGTCGCTATGAGTTGGAACCAACTTGACAGAATTTAACAACAACAACCAGCAATGTATGAGGTTTCCAGTTTCTCCACATCCTTGTCAACACTTGTTACTGTCTTAATGATTGCTTGTCTTTTTGGGATCTTGCTATCCTACTAGGTGTGAAGTGGCATCTTATTAGCCATCCCTAATGGCTAATGAAAGGAATTCTGATAGCACAGTGGATTACGAGCTGCACTGCTAACCACAAAGTCAGCAGTTCAAATCTACCAGCCCCTCTGCGGGAGAAAGATGAGGCTTTCTGCTCCCGTAGACTTAAAGCCTCAGATATCCTATACAGGGTCTCTATCATTCAGAACTGACTCCACAGCACACTACCACGACCACCACCACCAATGGCTCGGCTCGTGATGTTGACCATCTTTTCATTTGATTGCTATCCATTTGTTTATCTTCAAAGAAATTGCTCTTCAAGTCCTTTGCCCATTTTAAAATTGGGCTGTTTGCCTTTTTGTTGTTAACTTAATGAGAGTTCTTTATATACAATTTTTCTGGATGCTAGACTCTTATTAGATATATGCTTTACAAATATGTTCTCTAGTCTAATCGGTTCTCTTTTCTTTTCCTTGATAATAATGTCTTTTCACTGCACATTTTTTTTTTTTTTTGATGGCATCCAGTATATTTTTTTAGTGTGGTACTGTGCGTTTTCTTTTGTTACATGTTGTTTTAACAGTGCTATCGAGTTGGGTTCCAGCCCATAGTGACCTTGTGCACAAGGGTTTCCAAGGAGCAGCTGGTAAACTTGAACCGCAGGCCTCCCAGTTCAAGTGGATGTGGCAAATCCAAGATCGGGAAGAATTACTTCTATGTTTTATTCAATACAAGCTGTTGTTGAGTTTATTCTAACTCATGGTGACCTTGTGTGTCTCAGAGTAGAACTGCGCAAATTTTTTAGAAGTAGATTGCCAAGCCTTTCTTCCAAGGCACCTCTGGGTGGAATCACACCACCAACTTTTAGGTTAGCAACTGAGTGCGTTAATTCAGGAATTCCATGTTTTCTTCTAGCCTCCCATAATTCCTGCCTTCTGGTAACTACACTTTTGTCGAATTCCATTCCTCTGTGTGCAGGTGAAACCTGTGACAATCTTTCAGCAAATAGACTATAAGAAAGGTGACAGGATTTGCAGTTCTAATTAAGATGCCTCATCAGTTGAGTTTCAGATAACAAAAAGAGAGACCATCCAGGGTGTATGTGATTAAGTAATTCAGTGAGCTCTTTAAAAGAGTGTCCAGATCTTCCCTGAAAAAAGAGATTCTCCTGCTGACCTTGAGGAAGCCAGTTGCCATGAATTCTATAGCTGCAGGGAAATCAATTTCACCAAAAATCACATGAGCTTGGAGGGGACTCCAAATGTCAGGTTTAGGGCTCATGGTCATGCCTAAGAGGGTTCAAATGTCATTTAGAAGGTGTGAACAAAGACAACAAAACGGTGGAGAAGTTCCCTGGGATGCCTGGTCTATAGTCACCCGGCAAGAGGGAAGCAGCTGCTTAGCTCATGCACACACAGCTAATTGGGACACTGTCACAGGCATAAGACCTGGGACATGGTGTCTGTCCATTTAGCGAGGACTGTAGCAGCAACCCTTTGTGGAACTGGTTAAAAGGGGTACAGGTTCACAAAGAAAGCTAGGGTGCCTCTGTGAGTGGGAAGCCTGGAGCAGATAAGTGTCCAGGATGGTGGTGGTTGTTGTTACGTGCTGTGGAGTCGGTTCCGACTCATAGCGACCTTTTATAGGGTTTCTGAGGCTGTAAATCTTTACGGGAGCAGATAGCCTCATCTTTCTCCAGCTGAACGGCTGGTAGTTTCGAACTGATGACCCTGAGATTAGCAGCCCGATTCGTAACCACTGCGCTACCAGAGCTCCTTGTCCAGGATGGTAAGGATTTCCAAAGTGGTCACTCACTGGTCCCAGACCAGGACTGCTTGATCACTGAGCGACCACATGTTCTGGATGCACATCTGGGGCCGATCACTGGTTCTCACACCTCAAACCTCCAACTCCTCTGCAAGAGTAGAAGAGAAGGAGGACCAGAAAGATAGAGAGGCCAAGAACACTAACAAACATCGGAAGCTGAAAGAGAAGCTTTCTTCCTTTTTGCAATGTCTCTCTACTGCCCTCTACTGACAAAGCTTAACATTGTCTACTCTTTAAAGCAGAAATGCTCAGTCTAGTCACTACTTTTCTCATCTCTCTTAGATCCTCTGTTACTCCTTTATCTCTTTGTATTTCAGTTTGGGTGGTTTTTATTGGTCTATCTTTCCATTAACTGATTATTTTCCCTGTTGTGTTGATTTTACTAATGAGCCTGTGTATAGCATTTTTCATCTCTTATTGTGTTTTTTGTAATTAGTCATGCACTGTATAACATGTGTTTGGGCAACATCCAGTGACACATAAAAGTTTGTGGTCCCATAAGGTTAGAATGTTGTTAAATGCCGTTCAGTTGGTTCCGACTCATAGCGACGCTGTATAGGGTTTTAGAAGAATAACTGGTGAGTTTGAACTGCCGACCTTGCGGTTCAAACTGATTTTGCAGTCCCGTGCATTAACCCACAGCACCACACTAGGACTCCAACATATATAAAAATGTCATTTAACAACAACAATCTATATATTGCTGGACTATAAAGTAAGTTTGAACCACAAGGTTGGTTGTTCAAGCTCACCAGCCGCTCTTCAGAAACCCTATATTGGGTTGCTATAGGTCAGAACCGACTCGACAGCAGTTAACAACAACAACAATATATACAAACATTGGAGTCCCTGTTAAGTGCTGTCTGGTCAGTCCTGACTCATAGCAACTCTGTATATGGTTTTAAAGGAGCAGCTGGTGAGCTTGAACGGCCGACATTGTGTGTGATTCATACTGACCTTGTGGTTCAGCACATTAACCCACAGCAGGACTACGAAGGTTATAATAGAGGTGAGAAATCTCAGAATAGTATAGTGAACAAAACGTGTCATATCTCATGTATACGTAAAGATTATGCTACCGGGTGTATAATGAAAATGGTCCCGTATTTTGAATTCCCATTAATTCAAAAATTCATGGGAAGTTCTATTTTAATTCCTTTCACTCATGAAGTTTTGTAAGCCCCCTTTTATATCTTGGTGGTGGTGGTAGTGTGCCGTGGAGTCGGTTCCGACTCCTAGCGATTGCGTATGGGGTTTCTGAGGCTGTAAATCTTACGGAGCAGAACGCCGCCTCTTTCTTCCGCAACACAGCTGGTAATTTTGAACTGCTGACCTTGAGGTTAGCAGCCCAACTCATAACCACTACGCTACCAGAGCTCCTTTTAGATCTTCATAGTCATCATAATAAACTCTATAACTGATGTATGTATATACTATACTGTAACTTCTATAGAGAAAGTTCACCACATAACTATAGACATTTGACTCATAGGCAGTAGCATCTAATCTCCTGTATCAAACGTCTCTCCAGTGTTGTAGTGTTATCTTCCTGTGTAATTTTACTTTGAAATTATTACCGTGTTGTGCATCCTGGCTCCCAAATGCAGCAAAACCATTGATAATGATGGCATCAGTAAGAGGCAAAGGAGACATATCGATCTGGAAGTGAAACAAAAGGTTATTAAACAACATGAAGGTGAAAAATCAGAGAATGCTATTGCTCACAATTTAGGCATGTCACTCAATAATTGCA
This sequence comes from Chrysochloris asiatica, assembly GCF_000296735.1. Classification (NCBI taxonomy): domain Eukaryota; kingdom Metazoa; phylum Chordata; class Mammalia; order Afrosoricida; family Chrysochloridae; genus Chrysochloris; species Chrysochloris asiatica. The sequence goes on from NW_006408569.1 coordinate 2,169,480, forward strand.
ATGATCCTCAAAAACAAAGAAAAAATTCTCTCAGCTGTGAAAGGATTAGCTCCACTGAAAGCTACAAGGCAAAAGAAAATGCGAGAGGGACCTATATTGGATATGGTGAAATGGACTTCGGATCGCTGCTAAGGCAGGACTAGACTACTATATAGTGTTCCCATAAAGTTCAAATCACATAATGTCCTATTTCACAGAGTTTATTGTGGACATTAAGTCATGTATGAATATACTAGGAATTAGTTTTAATGTTTTGATACTGTGGTTCCCATCTCATTGAGTATTCCCCATAATATCCATGCATTTTGTCTCTTTACAACTAGGAACGTTAAGATATTGATCATTGTTATTTTAAATTCCTTGCTGATATTTCCAACATCTGGTTGATATCTGAGTCTGGTTCTGTTGATTGCTTTGCTTCATGACATCGTGGTATGGTGATGATATTGTTTGTTTCCTTGTACCCCTTGTTAATTTTGCTTATAAGCTAGAAATCTTCTTTAGGGTAGGTGTTGTTGTTGTTAAGTGCCGTTGAGTCGGGTCCAACCCACAGCGACCCTGTATGGGGTTTCCATGGATCACCCAGGTGAGCTGGAACCACCAATTTTGCGATTCTAACTGACTACAGTCCAGTGCATTAGCCCCCAGTGCCACTCCAGGACTCCTTAGGTTAGGCGAGACTGAGGTAAAATAGTATTTATGCCTGGCAAACTGCACATTACTATTATTATTAAACATTTACTTGTGTTTTAGGTGAAATTTTGCATGGCATATTAGTTTTCTGTTCAGTAATTCATATATATA